>NC_134474.1:18416825-18809868 GCF_964194025.1 Convolutriloba macropyga
GATGTTTATCACTTTTTGCGGAAGACCATAGTGTTTCATTATCTGGTACATCTGCTCACGATCGACAGAATCGAATGCCGCTCGAAAGTCTATGAAACAAAAGCTAATATCCAATTGAAACGCCATTGATTTCTCTATTATTTGACGCAGGGCAAAGAGTTGATCGGCGCATCCTCGGCTTTTTCTGAAGCCGCACTGCTCTTCCCTTAAGACGCGATCCACTGAATCTTTGCATCGATTGAGAATAACGGAAGCGAACACTTTGCCTGGTACTGACAATAGAGAGATCCCTCGGTTGTTCGAACACTCTGACCTCTTTCCTTTACTCTTGTATAATGGGAAAATTTCTGCTACCTTCCAGTCATCGGGCAGAACTTCCGTCGACCAACACTTATCTATGATGTCCCAGAGCCACTCGACAATACCCTTGTGTGCTTTCAACATCTCACAGGAAATGTTATCGGGTCCACTTGCCTTGCCATTCTTCAACCTGCGGACAGCTTCAAGCACTTCTTCAAATCGAATTGGGCTCAGGTCAATCGACAAGCTTTCAGCTGCTTCTTCGGGATCCAATCTCGTACTGCAACTGGATGTTGAGGGATTCAGGAGTTGACTAAAATGTTCCGTCCAGCGTTCAAGTCGTTCCTCTTTCGTCCGTAAGTTGACGCCAGTGCTTGAAACTAATTTGGTCAACTGGGGACTCCAGTTTCGGCAAATCTGCTGTGATGCCCCAAAAACCTCCTTCAAGTTGCCTCTGTCCGCAAAGCTCTGCACTTCTTGGCCTTTGCGTTCAAGCCATGCCCGTTTGTCTGCACGTAGAGCTTTTCTGACTTCCTTACAGCAGTTTGTGAACTCTAACAACGCCACCGCGCTGCTGTGTTTCTTCAACTGTAGATCAGCTCGTTTCCGGATAAGTTCCAGAGAATCTGGAGAAATCCAAGGTTTGTTCACTACTCGCTTGTCCGGAACGAGGCATTTCACTGCTGCTTGGTTTAGGGCTTTTCGAAAATTGTCCCAAGACTGCTCTGTATTCTCGAAATCGCCGCTCTTATCAAGATGTAACTTGACCTCCTGCGTGAATAAGTCACGCGTTGTTTCATCTTGCAGCTTTGCAGAACTGATTCTGGGCGTAAAACATGGCTTTTTAGACAAAAGTTTCATAGATACTTCCGCAATGACCAGTTCATGATCGGTAATTGTGGTTTTCCCTCTTCTGGTCCTCACATTCGTCAGACATCCTCTGTATCTCTCCGCAAACAGAATGTGATCCAGCATCTTTTTTCGACAACTCTGATCGGGAGGGTTGTAGGTGTACCGATGCACTTGTCGATGCTGGAACCATGTACCACCTACGAGCAATTTGTGTGAAGTGCAAAATGATAACAAATTTTCCGAGTTTTCATTTTCTTCACCCATTCCAAACGGGCCTCTGCAGCTCATGGTGTCATTCAACTGGTGTCCAGGCTCTGCATTGAGGTCACCGATGACACAAATACGCTCCCTATGTTTGAAGCTGGAAACTAGGTCTGAAAGTTGACTCCAAAACAAATCCTTCTCTTGGAGACTAGCTTCATTCGTTGGTGCGTAGCAGACAACAACAGCTAGATTGGCTCTCCTCCGAGCCGCGAACTTGACGTAGCAAATACGTTCACTTAGAGCCACTTGTTCTACGATGCTGTTTATCAATGACTTCTTTACAGCAACGCCCACTCCTCCTTGTCTCGACTTTACACCAGACAACCACGAGTCAGACAGGTAGAGCTTGTGGTCTCCGAGATCAATTTCTTGCTCCTGCAATCTCGTCTCCTGCACTCCCAGAATATCCAACTTGTATTGCGCCAGATTCATTTTCAAAGCCTCTAAAGATCCGGCTTGGGTCAGTGTTCTGACGTTTAAAGTTGCAATTCTGAGTGGGTTCCTCGGGAGATTCTTAGCACCCCTTACCCGGGACTCGGGGCCATGGTTGAATGTACTCATTGCTTTGGTGTTTGAAGGCTGAGATACGACTAGTTGCGCCACAAACTAGAAGACCAGTGCCTCGTTAGCTCGACCATGTGAGCGGAGAGCCGCAGCACATGACCTACCCCCAGGGGACACCACGTGGAGGTGAGGTTGGATTTTGTCCCCCACTACTACTACTACTACTATTACTACTACTACTACTACTACTACTACTACTACTACTACTACTACTACTACTACTACTACTACTACTACTACTACTACTACTACTACTACTACTACTACTACTACTACTACTACTACTACTACTACTACTACTACTACTACTACTACTACTACTACTACTACTACTACTACTACTACTACTACTACTACTACTACTACTACTACTACTACTACTACTAATACTACTGATTTAACAATTGACTTCAAAAACGAAATAAAGACACCGCAAAAGAAAAAAAAATGCGGAAATGATGAACTTATTACATCACAAATCATATTCCTACTTCGCTATGAAGGCTATGATTTTTTGTATGGCTTGACCAAAAACAATACTCGTCAATATTTAGTGAAATCCTTAAAAAATTTCTGGGCGATGGTCTGGACAATGGTCTGGCCAAAAGTCTGGCCCAAGACATGGACAAGTGTTTGGCCGACGGTCTGGTCAACGGACGGCCCTAGGCTCTGTTCGGTCTGGCCCAAGGCATGGACAAGGGTCTGGTCAATGGTCTGGAAAACGGTCTGGCCATGGTTCTGTTTGGTCTGGCCAATGGTCTGGAGAAAGTCTGTTCAGTCTGGCCAATTGTGGTCAAAATCTGTTTGGTCTGGCCAAGGGTGGCCAAAGTCTGTTTGGTCTGGCCAATAACTAACTTTTGGTTTGGTCGGTCTGGCTAATACCTGTCTTGGATTGCGGACTTCATCCTAGGTTGTCAAAGTTGTTTTTTTTGTTGTACAAGCATTGCTGAAAAAACTTAATGCTGATAAGTTTTCCGCTAGTTTTAACGGTATGATGACTGATGCAAATGTTGGTAAAAAAAGTCTACGTAAGGGCACAACAATGTCTTCTGTACAACCAAGTCTTTGAGGAAGCTCCCTCTTAATTCCCTTCAGATTTTTATTGCAGAACTATTGGTGACCACTGAAAGCAACGCAATCAAAAAAAGCAGTTTTGATAACAATTCCCCTTGGATTGATTGCGAAAAAATTGCCTGGTTACAAACACAATGGTTATGTGTCAGTCAAATCTTCAATTTCGGATATCTATACATATATATATATATATATATATATATATATATTTATATATACATATTTATATATGTATATTTATATATATAATGTTATTATGTATAAACATGAATATATATATATATATATATATATATATATATATAAATGTAAATGTATATATATATATATATATATATATATATATATATATGTGTATATATATATGTGTGTGTGTGTGTGTTTTCTTGCGAGATCAATAGAATGTTAAGCTGAACCAAATCTGCCCAATCAGGCGCAGCTTGATAGACTTTTGATTTTGTTTTTCAAAAAAGGAGCTAATTTTCAGATTATTATCAGTTTCTTTTGGGTTTGGGGCTGCTCTCTTTGTTTTTTGTTACTGTTTCGAGGCAAGCAGTTTTGAGCTGCACTCGTGTAACGGATAAATCTTTACGGGAAAATTAGTGATTATCAGATAAGAATGGTCAAGATGCAGTTTTTTTGTTTTCGATAGTTATGAGGTTCTGTGGAATTTTGTCTTTTTTCTATTTGTTTAAACTTGCTTTCGTTTGTGCTGAGGAATGTGGGGATTTTAATTGTTTACAGTCCGGGCATTCTCTTTTGTGTCAAGTTGTGTAGAATTAATGATCAATTCGGTCTGACCGACGATTTGGGACGAGCTCTGCCGAGGAGCTTTAGTTGGAGTATTTGAATTTCCAATGACTTCTGTTGTTTGAGGCGTATCATGATTAGTAAGTTGAATGCTATTCTTCATTATTTCACTGTCTGCGTCTGAAGTAGTATAATGTCAACTGAAAAAAATAGTGAGTTAACAGTTGCATTCTCCAATTGTGGCAGTCCTTTAATGTTAACACTAGAAAAGAAAAAAATTCTAGGTAGGCATATGACACTATTGGACTTAGGAAACCTTTTTTGAGAGATTCATTTTCCTTAAATAAAGTCTGGTCTTGCTATCATTTTATTAATTTTCGATTTCCGTCCTTTTCTACAGGAAATGCGATTGCTAATTTTTTATAAATCACTATACTCAGTACATTGGTTTAATCAGTGATTTCTGAAAATTTTGTGTCTCATTCCGTTGGCAAAGGTTGTAATTGTACTTGGGGTTACTCAACGTACCTATTTGTGGGAAGACAATGGATGATATTGGCCCTCGGTTGTGTGAATTTTGATTATGTCTTTCTTAAGGGCAGTTGCTCTAGAAATTGAAAGTGCAGTCATTTCCATCCCAAAAGGGCAGGGTGGATGTTTCTTCAGGTAGTTGTAGTCGTCTTGATCAAACACGTCGTTGATTTTGAACAAATTGTTAGTATACAAATTGTAAGTATTTATTTTTTGCACAGTTTATCAATGTGTTACATACGAACGGAAAAAACTCAGAGAGAATCAGTAAACCAAAACAATAATATGTCAAATCAGATGGCAAACAATTGTCTTAAAAATAGAGACTGAGTTTTTGAACTTTATTTAGACTTCGGTTCGATGGTTTAATGTTGCGCTTCGTTGATAATCAGCGTTGTTAAGTTTGATTAATATATCTGGGTGTCCATAAACAACTCATATCTTGCTGCGTTCTTCATCGAATTATCGATTCGAAATTTTTAGTGTATATGCAGGCTAAATATTTCGGCTCCGATATTTCGATGAAACTGTTATTCAATGGAACTGAGAGTTTTAAATCTGTACCTGTTGGCGAAATTCGTTTACAAGCAGATAAATTTGCTATTATGTTTATGTCTGATCCCCATACGGTGCTTCACCCTTCAAGAAGAAAAATACAAGATAGAGATTCTTTGTCATTTTTAGTATGTCTTTTGAATAATCAGAATTTATTGATTCTGTTAGCTGATAATTAAACGTAAAAATGACAAAGAAACAAAACACAATGTTTAAAATTTTCCGCTTTTTGTAGATTTTTAACTGGAGCAAATTATTATTGCAACGTTTTTTACAATTGTTTTGTGGGTTTTAAAGTTATACAATTGACTTCAAGCATTAGTTAAACTTTCTCTCTACGGTGAAAAAATCCGTGGAGATACGTTTTTCTGAAAATTCAACAGAACTATGGCGTTCTCTTTCGTTAAAAAAACTGGTTATCATCTTTTTGGGTTAAGCATTCAGTTTCAATATCCCACATAGATCCATAACTGGATTTGTTTCAACTGGCGTATGACATGTTGTACCCTTTAAAAATAAAGTTAAGAAACATAAACTGCAGTCAGGTTTTGTTACTCTTAGTTTTTTTCTTGCGGTAGTTTGTGGGGTTAGGGTTCGATTCATAGAGAAGTCAAGCAAATAATATAACACTTTCTTTACCTGTTTGGTTACTCCCACATGGTTTTTGTCCTTAGGTAACCTGACTGAAAACTTCACAAGATGATTGTGTGGCTCTACAGTCTGGTGCAAAAAAAAACAAACTTTTTTCCAAAATTGGCTGTGGTTTGTTGTTTAATAACCACCACTTCCTTCTTGATATATCCTAATTTTATCTGTGTTGTCTTTTTACGCTAACAGTACTCAGCAAAATATTATAGGTAAGCAAATGACTTTACTGGACATAGGAAACATTTGTTTGAGAAGTTCAGTGTCCCAAGTAAATCCACGTTTCGTTATCGTTTTAAAATATTTGGATCTCCCTCATCTTCTTAGGAAATGAGATTTTTAATTTTTCTTTAAATCCTTATACTCAATGGCACTGGGTTAGTCAATAATTTCTGCAAAATTTGTGCCTCATTCTGTTGGCAGGTGTAGTAATTGTACTTGGAGTTACTCAACGTAGCTATTTGTGGGTAGAAAAACGATGACGTTGGCCCTCAGTTGGGTGAAAATTGAGCATGTCTTCCTTCAGTGCAGTTGCACTAGAAAATTAGATAAATTAGATAGCATTAGTTAGTTTTTCTTTTTACGGTTAAAACATCCTTGGAGATACGTTTTACTGGAGATTCAACTAAACTATGACGTTCTCTTTCGTTACAAAAACTGATTATCATCTTTTTGGGCTAAGGATTCATTTTCAATATCCCACATAGATCCATAACTGGATTTGTTTTATCTGGTTTTTGAATTGTTTCAGCCTTCAAAAAAAAGTTCAGAAACAAAATTTGCAGTCAGACTTTGTTGCTCTTAGGTTTTTCCTGCGGTAATTAGTGGGGTTAGGGTTCGATTCTGTGAGAAGTAAAGCAATTAAAGTAACCCTTTCTCTACCTGTTTGGTTGCTCTGACATGGTCTTCCTCCCGTAGTAATTTGACTGAAAGCTTCACCAGATGATTGAATGGCTCTAAAGTCCGATGCAAAAAAACTATTCTTTCAAATTGGCTGTGGTTTGTTGCTTAATAACAACGACTTCATTCTTGCTATATCCTAATTCTACCTGTGTTGTCTTTTTACGATAAAAAAATCAGCAAAAATAAAGGTCGGCATATGAATTTACTGGACATAGGAAACATTTGTTTGAGAAACTCGGTAACCTCAAAAAAAGCCACTTCTCGTTAATATTTTTTAATATTTGGATTGCCGTCTTTTTCTTAGGAAATGAGATTGTTAATTTTATATAAATCATAATACTCAGGTGCACTGTTTTGGTCACTAATTTCAGCACATTTTGGACTACTTGAGGAGCTATTTGTGGGTAGACAGAGGATGATTTTGGCCCTCAGATATGTAAATACTGAGCACGTCTTCCTTCAGAGCTGTTGCTCTAGAAATTAGAAGTGTAGTCAAATCTATCCAAAAAGGGTAGGATGGATGTTTCTTCTGGTAGTAGTAGTCGTCCTGATCAAACAAGTCGTTTGTTTTGAATAAATTGTCAGCATAAAACTTATCCTACTAATACAACTTTTACATTATGCAAGTTTTTATTGTTTGCTTAGTTTATCATTGTGGGACCTTTGAACGCAGAAAATCCAGAGAGATTTAGTATACCAATTCGTTTATATGCCAATTCAGAATGATGTACAATAGTCTGAAAAATATTGGCTAATTTTCTGAAATGAGTATTAAGACTTTGTTTCAATGGCTTTCAATTGCGCTTTGTTGAAAAGCAGCGTTATTAAGTCCAATAAATATCTCTTGGTGTCCATAATCAACTTACATATCGCTGCGTTCTTTGTATGCATTGTGGCTAAAAATTTCGGCTCCGATATTTCGATGAAACTGTTATTCAACAGAACTGAGAGTTATAAATCTCTACCTATTGACGGAATTTGTTTACAAGCAGATAAATTTGCTGCTATGTTTGTGTTTGATCCCCATGCGGTGCTCCACCATCCAAGAAGAAAAGTGCAGGATAAAAATTCTTTGCAATTTTTAGTTCGAGCAACTTCTCTCCTGATTATTCAGATTTTATCGATTCTGTTAGTTGATAATAAGACGTAAAAATGACAAAGAAACAAAACACAATGTTGGAAAGTTTCCGCTTTTTGTAGATTTTTAACTGGAGCAAATTATTATTGCAACGTTTTTTACAATTGTTTTGTGTGTTTTAAAGGTATACAATTGACTTCAAGCAATAGTTAAACTTTCTCTCTACGGTGAAAACATCCGTGGAGATACGTTTTTCTGAAGATTCAACAAAACTATGACGTTCTCTTTCGTTAAAAAAACTGGTTATCATCTTTTTGGGTTAAGCATTCATTTTCAATATCCCACATAGATCCATAACTGGATTTGTTTCAACTGGCGTATGACATGTTGTACCATTTAAAAATAAAGCTAAGAAACATAAACTGCAGTCAGGTTTTGTTGCTCTTAGTTTTTTCTTGCGGTAGTTTGTGGGGTTAGGGTTCGATTCATAGAGAAGTCAAGCAAATAATATAACACTTTCTTTACCTGTTTGGTTACTCCGACATGGTTTTTGTCCTTAGGTAACCTGACTGAAAACTTCACAAGATGATTGTGTGGCTCTACACCCTGGTGCCAAAAAACTTTTTTCCAAAATTGGCTGTGGTTTGTTGTTTAATAACCACAACTTCATTCTTTATATATCCTAATTTTATCTGTGTTGTCTTTTTAAGCTAACAGTACTCAGCAAAATATTATAGGTAAGCAAATTACTTTACTGGACATAGGAAACATTTGTTTGAGAAATTCAGTGTCCCAAGTAAAGCCACGTTTCGTTATCATTTTATAATATTTGGATCGCCCTCATTTTCTTAGTAAATGAGATTGTTAATTTTTCTTTAAATCCTTATACTCAGTGGCACTGGGTTAGTCACTAATTTCTGCAAAATTTGTGCCGCATTTTGTTGGCAGATGTAGTAATTGTACCTGGAGTTACTCAACGTAGCTATTTGTGGGTAGAAAAACGATGACGTTGGCCCTCATTTGTGTGAAAACTGAGCATGTCTTCCTTCAGGGCAGTTGCACTAAAAATTAGATAAATTAGATATCATTAGTTTATTTTTTTTTACGGTGAAAACATCCCTGGAGATACGTTTTACTGGAGATTCAACAAAATTATGACGTTCTCTTTCGTTAAAGAACCTAATTATCATTTTTTTGGGCTAAGCATTCATTTTCAATATCCCACATAGATCCCTAACTGGATTTGTTTTATCTGGTTTTTGAATTGCTTCAGCCTTCAAAAAAAAATCAGAAACAAAATTAACAGTCAGAATTTTTGCTCTTAGGTTTTTCCTGCGGTAATTTTTGGTGTTAGGGTTCGATTCATTGAGAAGTAAAGCAAATAAAGTAACCCTTTCTCTACCTGTTTGGTTACTCTGACATGGTCTTCCTCCTTTAGTAACTTGACTGAAAGCTTCACAGGATGATTGACTGGCTCTAAAGTCCGGTGCAAAAAAAACTAGCGTCCCAAATTTGCTGTGGTTTGTTGCTTAGTAACAACGACTTCATCCTTGCTATATCCTAATTCTATCTGTGTTGTCTTTTTACGATAAAAGTAATCTGCAAAAAATAAAGATAAGCATATGTCTTTACTGGACATCGGAAACATTTGTTTGAGAAATTCGGTAACCTCGAGTAAAGCCACTTCTCGTTATCATTTTAAAATATTTGGATTGCCTTCCTTTTCTTAGGGAATGAGATTGATAATTCTATATAAATCACTATACTCTGGTGCACTGTTTTGTTCACTAATTTCTGTACATTTTGGACTACTTGAGGAGCTATTTGTGGGTAGATAGAGGATGATTTTGGCCCTCAGATATGTGAATACTGAACACGTCTTCTTTCAGAGCTGTTGCTCTAGAACTTAGAAGTGTAGTCAAATCTATCCAAAAGGGGTAGGATGGATGTTTCTTCTGTTAACAGTAATCGTCTTGATCAAACAAGTCGTTAGTTTTGAATAAATTGTCAGTATACAACTTATCCTACTTATACAACTTATAAAGTATGCAAGTTTTTATTGTTTGCACAGTTTATCATTGTGTGACCTTTGAACGCAAAAAACTTAGAGAGAAATAGTATACCAATTCCTTTATATGCCAAATCAGATGATGTACAATACTCTGAAAAATATTGGCTAATTTTCCGAATTGTGTAGTCAGGCTTTGTTTCGATGGCTTTCAATTGCGCTTTGTTGAAAGCAGCGTTGTTAAGTCTGATAAAAATCTCTTGGTGTACATAATCAACTCACATCTCGCTGCGTTCTTTGTATGCATATTGGCTAAATTTTTTGTCTCCAATATTTCGATGAAGCTGTTGTTCATTTGATCTGACTGTTTTAAATCTTTTTCTATTGGCGGAATTCGTTTACAAGCAGATAAATTTACTGCTATGTTTATGTATGATCCACATACAGCGTTTCCCCAATCAAGAAGAAAGTTATTAAAACTAAAACCTTTGTGATTTTTAGTTCGAGCAATCTGTCTTGGATAGTCAGAATTAATTATATCTGATAGTTGATAATTAGATGTAAAATTGGCAAAGAAACAAAAGAAAAATGTTGAAATTCTTCTAATTTTTATGGATTTTTGTTTGGAGCAAATCAGTATTGCAATGTTTTTTAATATTGCATTGCGTGTCACAGTATATAAACAACCTCAAAGAAGCGTTCAATTTTCTCTCTATGGGGAAAATTATGTTCCGCTGGAGATCTAGCTCAACTATCAC
Source organism: Convolutriloba macropyga (assembly GCF_964194025.1). Taxonomy (NCBI): domain Eukaryota; kingdom Metazoa; phylum Xenacoelomorpha; order Acoela; family Convolutidae; genus Convolutriloba; species Convolutriloba macropyga. The sequence goes on from NC_134474.1 coordinate 18,427,108, forward strand.
TTTCTATTTTCGTCAAGAAAACTCGGTTATCAATTTTCTGGTTTAGGTATTCATTTTCATCATCCCACATTGATCCATAACCAAATTTTGTTCATCTCGCGTTGGAAATGTTGTAGCCTTTAAATTTACAGCTCAGAAACATATTTTGCCAGACTCTTTTGCTCTTAGTTCTTTCTTGCGATAATTTGCGAGGTTAGAATTCGATTCACTGAGAAGTTAAGCAATTAAATAAACATTTTTTCACCTGTTTGTTTAGACCTCTTCCTTTGGTAGGCTGAATCGGTTCTTTTTTATTTGGGATTGAAATCCTTGCAAGATGATTGAGTGGCTCTACAGTCTGGTGCAGAAACTAGGGTCCAAAATAAGCTATGGTTTGTTGTTTAATTTTAACAACCCGTTTTCTTTTGAAATTACTGGCAAATTATTGGGAGGAGCGAAGCCACTTGATTAGGTACGCAGAAAAAACTGGGTGTAAGGTACGACCTCATACACGGTTGCCTACGGACTTTGGGCCCAATAAAACCAGGTTTGAGTATGTATTGAGTAGTGAGCTGAATGTAAAATCTAAATTAATTTTATGTTGACTGAAGTAGGATGTGATTGAGTTTATTTCACGTGGAAAGATGTCAAATGTTAAAATAATTTCATTGCGTATAAAATCAGAATTTTGTTTACAAGAATATGATTATTATCAAGTTTTCTGACAACTGGTTGATCTATTTAATTTTCACAGAAACATTTTTATTTTTTTGAAGAAGTATTTGAATGAACAGCCCGTAGGATGGAAGGTAGTATTTGTGTCTTGACAACTTTAGCATGGTTCAATTCTTGATGTCTGAAGGAGTCTTATGCTATAATTGTCTTGTATAGTTCTATGTTAACTTAACTGATTTAGAATTTCAATTTTGTCACGAACCAAGACAAAGAAGGTATTAAAATTGATTCATTGATCTTGAAAGCTGCGTAAAGTCCCATTTTCAAAAATTTTTCAATTAAGACAATAAATTGAGATCAAATGCCTCCTAACTGCATTTTAAAACAACTGATTAGTTGAAAATTGTTACAGTGCTCAATAGTTTTGAGAAACACGTACTAACAGGAGAGTCCATTTTGGAAACGATTGACAAAATGCAGCATTAGCATTGATGATCCGCTCTTTTGTGAAGGAAATTGAATGGGTAAATGGCGATCATGGTGTTTTTGTCCATGCTATCTGATGTTTGATAGCAAATGATTGAGTTTTTTTTGTATGAGAGCAAGTTTACAGGAGTATTCTGTTGTTAGTACATGTTCGCATAGTCTTTAGTTTTGCTTAGAGTTATGCTTATCCTTTAATCAATTTATTAGTTCAGCAAAAGTGATGAAATGTACAAGCAAGGTTTCTGAGTTGAATCGTATTAGCAGCCTTAAGAGGATTGGATTGAAAAAATTGCCAACACAGGTCTTAAGGTAAAAGAACTGCAAATGGGGTCATAGTTTTGCGTAGGAATTTTGCACACAAGTAAGTGTAAGGTTCAACTTCAGATTGCCTACGGATTGACGGCCGAATATAACCAAATTCGAGTTAGCTTTGAGTGTAGTCAAATCTAGTAGTCAAATCTATCCAAAGGGGTAGGATGGATGTTTCTTCTGGTAGTAGTAGTTGTCTTGATCAAACACGTCGTTAGTTTTGAATAAACTGTCAGTATATAACTTATCCTACTTATACAACTTATAAAGTATGCAAGTTTTGGTTGTTTGCACAGTTTATCATTGTGTGATCTTTGAACGCAAAAAACTCAGAAAGAATTAGTATACCAATTCGTTTATATGCCAAATCAGATGATGTACAATAGTCTAAAAAATCTTGGCTAATTTTCTGAATTGTGTAGTCAGACTTTGTTTCAATGGCTTTCAATTGCGCTTTGTTGAAAAGTAGCGTTGTTAAGTCTGATAAATATCTCTTGGTGTCCATAATCAACTCACATCTTGCTGCGTTCTTTGTATGCATATTGGCTAAAAATTTTGGCGCCAATATTTCGATTAAACTGTTATTCAATGGATCTGACTGTTTTAAATCTCTGATTTAGATTTTCAATTTTGTCACGAACCAAGACAAAGAAGGTATTAAATTTGATTCATTGATCTTGAAAGCAGTGTAAAGTCCCATTTTCAAAAATTTTTCAATGAAAACAATAAATTGAGATCAAATGCCTCCTAAACTGCATTTTACAACAACTGATTAGTTAAAAATTGTTACAGTGCTCAATAGTTTTGAGAAACACGTACAAACATGAGAGTCCATTTTGGAAACGATTGACAAAATGCAGCATTAGCATTGATGATCCGCTTTTTTCTGAAGGAAATTGAATGGGTAATTGGCGATCATGGTGTTTTTGTCCGTGCTATCTGATGTTTGATAGCAAATGATTGAGTTTTTTTGTATGAGAGCAAGTTTATAGGAGTATTCTGTTGTTAGTACATGTTCGCATAGTCTTTAGTTTTGCTTTTATTTATGCTTATCCTTTAATCAATTTATTAGTTCAGCAAAAGTGATGAAATGTACAAGCAAGGTTTTTGAGTTGAATCGTATTAGCAGCCTTAAGAGGATTGGATTGAAAAAATTGCCAACACAGGACTTAAGGTAAAAAAAACTGCAAATGGGGTCATAGTTTTGCGTAGGAATTTTGCACACAAGTAAGTGTAAGGTTCAACTTCAGATTGCCTACGGATTGACGGCCGAATATAACCAAATTCGAGTTAGCTTTGAGTGTAGTCAAATCTAGTAGTCAAATCTATCCAAAGGGGTAGGATGGATGTTTCTTCTGGTAGTAGTAGTCGTCTTGATCAAACACGTCGTTAGTTTTGAATAAACTGTCAGTATACAACTTATCCTACTTATACAACTTATAAAGTATGCCATTTTTGATTGTTTGCACAGTTTATCATTGTGTGATCTTTGAACGCAAAAAAACTCAGAAAGAATTAGTATACCAATTCGTTTATATAACAAATCAGATGATGTACAATAGTCTGAAAAATATTGGCTATTTTTCCGAATTGTGTAGTCAGACTTTGTTTCAATGGCTTTCAATTGCGCTTTGTTGAAAAGTAGCGTTGTTAAGTCTGATAAATATCTCTTGGTGTCCATAATCAACTCACATCTCGCTGCGTTCTTTGTATGCATATTGGCTAAATATTTTGGCTCCAATATTCCGATTAAACTGTTACTCAATGGATCTGACTGTTTTAAATCTCTTCTTTTTGGCGGAATTCCTTTACAAGCTGATAAATTTGCAGCTATGTTTATGTATCATCCACATACGGTGTTTCCCCCTTCGAGAAGGAAATTACTAGAAAGAAAAACTTTGTGATTTTTAGTTCGAGCAATTTGTCTTGGATAGTCAGAATTAATTAATTCTGATAGTTGATAATTAGACGTAAAAATGGCAAAGAAACAAAGAACAATGTTAAAATTCTTCTACTTTTTATGGACTTTTATTTGGAGCAAATCAGTATTGCAATGTTTTTTAATATTGTATTGCGTGTCACAGTATATAAACAACCTCAAAAAAGCGTTCAATTTTCTCTCTATGCGGAAGAATATGTTCTGCTGGAGATCTAGCTCAACTATCACTTTCTCTTTTCGTCAAGAAAACTCGGTTATCAATTCTCTGGGTTAGGTATTCATTTTCAGCATCCCACATTGATCCATAACCAGATTTTGTTCATCTTGCGTTGGAAATTTCGTAGCCTTTAAATCTACAGCTCAGAAACATATTTTGCCAGATTGTTTTGCTCTTAGTTCTTTCTTGCGATGACTTGCGAGGTTAGAATTCGATTCACTGAGAAGTTAAGCAAATAAATAAACATTTTTTTACCTGTTTCATTAGACCTCTTCCTTTGGTAGGCTGAATCGGTTCTTTTTTATTTGTGACTGAAATCCTTGCAAGATGATTGAGTGGCTCTACAGTCTGGTGCAAAAATTAGGGTCCAAAATAAGTTATGGTTTGTTGTTTAATATTAACAACCTGTTTTCTTTTGAAATTAATGGCAAATTATTTGGAGGAGCGAAGCCACTTGATTAGGTACGCAAAAAAACTGGGTGTAAAGTACGACCTCATATACGGTTGCCTACGCACTTTGGGCCCAATAAAACCAGTTTTCAGTAAGTATTGAGTGGTGAGCTTAATGTAAAATCTAAATTAATTTTATGCTGACTGAAGTAGGATGTGATTGAGTTTATTTCACGTGGAAAGATGTCAAATGTTAAAATAATTTCATTGCGTAAAAAATCAGAATTTTTGACAAGAATCTGATTATTATCAAGTTTTCTGACAACTGGTTGATCTATTTAATTTTCACAGAAACATTTTTATTTTTTTGAAGAAGTATTTGAATGAACAGCCCGTAGGATGAAAGGTAGTATTTGGGTCTTGACAACTTTAGCATGGTTCAATTCTTGATGTCTGAAGGAGTCTTATGCTATAATTGTCTTGTATAGTTCTATGTTAACTTAACTGATTTAGAATTTCAATTTTGTCACGAACCAAGACAAAGAAGGTAATAATATTGATTCATTGATCTTGAAAGCTGCGTAAAATCCCATTTTCAAATGATTTTTCAATGAAGACAATAAATTGAGATCAAATGCCTCCTAACTGCATTTTAAAACAACTGATTAGTTGAAAATTGTTACAGTGCTCAATAGTTTTGAGAAACACGTACTAACAGGAGAGTCCATTTTGGAAACGATTGACAAAATGCAGCATTAGCATTGATGATCCGCTCTTTTCTGAAGGAAATTGAATGGGTAAATGGCGATCATGGTGTTTTTGTCCATGCTATCTGTTGTTTGATAGCAAATGGTTGAGTTTTTTTGTATGAGAGCAAAGTTACAGGAGTATTCTGTTGTTAGTACATGTTCGCATAGTCGTTAGTTTTGCTTTTATTTTTTATTTATGCTTAACCTTTAATCAATTTATTAGTTCAGCAAAAGTAAAAAATAAACAAGCAAGTTTTTTGAGTTGGATCGTATTAGCAGCCTTAAGAAGATTAGATTGAAAAAATTGCCAACACAGGACTTAAGGGAAAAAATTGCAAATGTGGTCATAGTTTTGCGTAGGAATTTTGCACCCAAGTAAATGTAGGGTTCAACTTCAGGTTGCCTAAGGATTGACGGCCCAATATAACCAGATTTGAGTCAGCTTTTAGTGGCGAGCTTAATTTCAGGTATTAAATTACTTTACATTGCGTAAAAAACCTTAAAACTTCTGACAAGAAGCTGATTATTTTCAAGTTTTCTGACAACTGGCGTTCTCCTTAATTTTCGAAGATACATTTTTTATCTTTCTGAAGAAGTATTTGAAGGAAGGGCCCGTAGAATGGAAGGGATTAATTGGATCTTAATAATTTAGTTCGGTTGAATTCTTGATAGCTGACATGGAAAGAGTCTTTTCCTATAACTGTCTCGCATAGTTCTATGTTGTCCTAACTGATTTAGATTTTCAATTTTGTCACGAATCAAGACAAAGAGGGTATTATAAGAGGGTATTTGAGATTTCCTGATGGCCTCTTTACTTTGTATTAAGAAGACGATATTTTAGTTCATTCCTCAAAAGCTTGGTTTTATATAGTCGCAAAGGTGAGGTGGTGCCAGTGTGGTTAAGGAGTTGCTCATAAAGACGAAAACGCTATTGCTAACAGTTACTTTTTGAATAGCTTACGGTAATTTCGTTTGAAACAAGTGTTTAGCTCGAATGAACTAGAAATATTTTGATATTGGTCTGCGCCTTCTTCGCAACAACCCTTATGTCTCTCTGAAATCTTTGTTTTGCTATTCCTTCGTCACACTGAGCGTTGCGCACTTTTCCGGGTGATCTGGTGAGTGGAGCACTTTTTGGTTTGCTGTAAAAATAATTGCTTATGTAAGAATGTTATCTCCTGTAACAAGATGTGTCAAAGTTGTTTAAAAAAATATATAAAAAGTTGGTTTTTATACCTATTTCGTACACTCTTGTTAATCACTCTTCTCTCTGCAATCATTTCTGATTGAGGAGAGTTTGTTTTTTGTTTGTTTGGGTGTTTGAACAATCTCGAGGTAACAAACTGCCAGTCGGCCTCTCGACTATTGTTTGAAATAAGTGTCACTTTTGACAAACAATTGTGGAAAATAAACTGTAGGTGCATTAGCTTGTTCTAGTGAATGGTCTGCGTTAAGGCAAAACGTCGACGAAAAACTAGGGGGCGGGATCTCTGATCAAAAGGAGTTTTTAAATTTTGACAGTATGTTCACAATAATTTTGGATTCTTTGTTGCTTCACAAAAATTTGCCTCAACCTTTTCGAATGCGTACATCGTTCCTGGAAAATCTTGACAATACATTGATAATTTCAATTGATTTGGTTTGAAAAACTGTTGACCGCAGCACAGTTTTTTATTTTCTTTCCTCTTTGATTCGAACATTAGTCTTCAGGGAGTAGAAAATATCCAGCGGGATGGCAACTAGCAGCGGCTAGTATTGTGTACTGCAGACCTTACTGGGCCATTTCGGCTTGTTAACAGTTTTCGAGGGATGAAACTTGTTGTATTATTGTGTGGCCTGAGAATATGATGGTTTTTTGCTTGAATTGAGATTTGTCCAACGATAACCGGGAACTATATCTCAAATTCTGTAAGCTCTTCTCCACTATTAACTCCTGCTATTATGAATTCAAACGAAGAATAACACTTTTCCCAAGCACTACATCTCTTCAGATGATAACGGACATATAAAAATAAAAGTATGGACGAACTGTTTTGACATTGGGCTGGGCTTTTGAATGCCCAGGTTTTTGAGCCCAAATTAAATGCAAGAAGTTGTACGCTTTCTTAGTGGGCTATTCCAATTGAAAAGTAAGCTCTACTACAAACAGGAACTGCTAAATTGCACTTGTATGCAAGGTATTATTTTAGTTGCGGGGGTCTGAAATCGTATCTAAGTAGGAAATTGATTTTTTCAAACCATTTACTTCCTATTTTTCCGTTTTCCTTTTGGCAAATAGTAGTTTTGAGTATTTTGAGTTGGACATAATTGTTGCAATATCAAAAAATGCGTGAAGGATAGCTCTAGAAGAAAACAGTCTTGCAAAAGAACCCGTGTCTATGGATTGGTTGTTTAGATTGGCAAGTCGTGTTTGGGAGTCAGGTTTGCTTATAAGATGATATTCAAACCGACATCATAACAATGTCTGGCAAAGATGTTGTGGAACTTTACAAGTTGGTTCTCCGCCTTGTGTTTGTCGTTTTAGCTGAAGGTACGTTGATTTCAATTAATTGTTCTTAGGAGTTCTATTGCAGATTGTGCAGATTTATTTTTGTGCAGATTTATTTAGGTAGAACTTTTGCTACTGTTTAATTTCACATAGAGAACTTTAAACTCCTCTAATGTTTAGGTCCATTTGTGTCGGATTTTGTAAACTTCAGGAGCTGAAAACCAAAGATTGTCAAGGTGTGGGAGTAAAAAAAGGGTCTTTATTTAAATTCAGTTTTGGAAATCGTTCCAATGATGTTTCTCTGACTGTAGAACGGGTGGTGGTTTGGGTGGATGTACGTATTCCGCTTGTTCAAGAGAGAGTAGTTTACACATGGAAGCTTTTGTTTTTGCTGTAATGATCATCATATAATGCTATATTTTGATTGCTGTTAATCTTTCCTATAAAAACAACTAAGTAATGAGGTTATACATAACCCGGTGTTTGATAAAAAATTGGTTGAAGGTTCAAACACTCCAGTTTATTTCTCCTTTCCATGTGATCAGTCGATTCTCCTTATTTGAGCTCTTGGCATTGTTAGTATTGTCATTGAATGCAAAGCGAAAGGATTCGTTGTTGATGGAAATGGTTTTTTTTCTTATTCTGTGTTCTGAATCTTAATTACATATGAAACTAGATCATCCATTATCAAAACCATCTGCTTTGCATTAATGAGAAACCGACACACACACACACAGAGATTATATGTGTTTGATAGATTCAAAACTGTTTCGGCTTATTTGCATTATTTTTCAAAGGGTATTTTAGAAAAATGTTTCACGCATTTTTATGGTCTACATCGGTTAGATTACATGGCTTCTAGTAGTTTTCTTTGGTAACTCCAGTGGCTCTAGTCTCCGTTACTGCTTTTTTTGGACTGTTGATGATTGCATTCGAGACAAACAAATAATTTGTTAACATATACATGGTGCTCGGATTATAATTGACGGCGTTATACTAGCTTCTTTAATCTGTTAAAATTCTTTAATCTGTTAAAATTGTTTTTGTTAACAAGGCTGACAAGATAGTGTGGGGACAGTTGCGCGATCGTGACTATGATTTTAAAAAATTGTAGTTAAACTTTTTTTGCTTGCAATTGTTGATAAATTTTTGTTGTTGAACATTAGCATTTTTGCTGCGTCTGTTCTGTTTTGATGTACTACTTAATGTTTCCTTCTCTTTTTCATAAGTTTGCCTCATAACTAAGTATTTCTGTAGTATCTCTTTCATTTGTTGAGAGCCGTAGGCGGAACTTGGTTGAAAGGAATCGAAACATCATTTTAACCGAAAACAATTATGAACGTCAGTTGTTGTTTTTTCCAAGATATTTTGATATGTTGTTGTTTCTGGGTATTGCAGTAGTTTGCGCTGTCGTATCTGTTTAATGCCATTTATCAAGGCATCTCCTCTTGTCTTGTTAGTTCAAATTTTTGAAATATTTTTTTCTACGTGTTGTTTGGAGTTAGCTTTTTATGTCGGAGAAAACGTACGACGTACGACGCTAAGATTTGTATATCAGTTACGAAATTAGCCGTATGTTTAATGCCTTGTTGAAACTTAGGAGTACAATTTTTGATATTGTATAATTGAGTATGAGTTTAACCTATGTTAGAGCCTGTTCATTTGTGACATATAAAGGCGCAAACTTTGAAAATTTTTACTTAAGTGACAAAAATCTAGATCGGTATTAAATTCATTCATATTTTCTAAATCGGTTTAATCTGAACATCAAAAATATGAACTACGAAATGGCAGCCATAAATTAAAGGCGACCTATAAACTCCATATCAAATACTGTTTGGTTTTACCAGCGAAATACAAACTTTTATAAGTGCAAATACATCATGCTAACAACACGATTTAAAAGCTGCCATTTATAGTGATGAACAAAAAAACTGCTACTATTAATGTTTTGCCACATAACTGACATATGGCATTTTGAACTGGTGAAAAATCCAGCAACTCAGTCTATTTCACCTCAGAAACGATAAATTACCTGAGTGACTCAATTTTTTTAAAGCGCTCATATTTGGCTCATATTTCCCCCATTAATTTTTTAGCTAAATTAAATTCAATTAAATTTTTCCTTATATAGGATTCATCTGAGCTTTAAAAAAATCATAACCAATAAAGCTAGGTGTTGTTTTCAAGTTGACCTAATATTTCCAAGTCAAGCTTTATTTGGTATGTAATTTACTAAAAACAAAAATCAAAAACTTGATTATGCTTAATCACCTGAAAAATCAAATTGATTGGACTGCGACGTTGTGTGAGCTCCCTGCTGCCAGCAAAAACAAATTCACAGATCCAGATTTTGTTTGTTGAAAAAAAACTGTTCTGATTCGGGACAATTTTTTGTGCGGAAACTTTAAAATAAGATAAATTTGGACTTTGTTTGATGAATAAAGGATCAGCAATTAATAATGGAGCAAACATCCTGCCATAATAGAAGACAAAACTTAAATATTGTTCCTAAATTGTCAAAAATTAATAGATCTTTTTGATAAAGGATAATATCATATATGACATTATCTTTAAAAAATTTTCAACAACTGTGCTAGTGTTATTTAAACAGGAATGAGTACTTGACGCAATATTTTAGCAGTGTTGCTTTTCTACAGCTCCGCATTTGATTTTCAGTTTTCAAAACTTTTTTTAGCTGTGACAGAATTTAACAGTGGTTCAAAGACAACTATGAAAAATTTTTCGAAAATCTAATTTAGACTTTATGAAAACTTGAACTGAAATTCAAAGCTGCAATTGATAGTGATAAAAAAAACTTAAGTTCTGCACCTTGTTTGAAATTATAATTCTGTTGGACGTCAACCTTTAACTAGGAATATAAAGAGATTTTCTGATAAAGGAAGCCAAACCCAACGCATAATATAAAATACAACCTTAACTTTGATCGCACACTTCAGAACATTTGACCACTTCAGGGAGGATGGAAACGCAGGATAAATTTTCTGAAGAGTGTTTGCTGACAATTGGGCAAGAGCTGTCAGTAGCTGACGCATACCTTACTCAGTATTGTGAGCGATCTTGATTTTCTAGAGCTCTATGTGGAGGTTTCATTTGCCAAAAAGTTTCCACTGCAACAGATTGCAATTATAGGGTTGCGACTAGTAAAATATCTTTTTCAATGATTTTTGAGCGTCAGGAAAACTTGGAACTTTGTATAAGTTTCACATAAAACACGTTGTTGACTTTTTGCAACAATTTTACTAATGGTATTCGAGCTAGTAAAAATATAAATTCCGCTTGCAGTGCCCAGGTATTTGATATCTCACGATTAACCCAATTGCAACATAGAAAACCCCAGACTTTATAAATTTTCACCTGAGTGAAAAGTAGCTGAATCAGTAATAAGTTCTTTTATCCTATCTGCATCCATTTCACTGAGATATCAAAATATGAACTAAAAATTCAAGGCATAATTTAATATCAACCTGAAATGTTCAGATCAATTTCTTTATAGTCTTTTCTGCAATTGTATGACTCTCATAAATGCAAATTGCGAATTATAGTGATAAAAAGCTGTTTTGTTACTGTACTCTTTACATTTAATTGGAAATGGCAATTCAATTGAAATTCAAATTTCAACTGGAGAATTAAAGAGATTTTCTTAATAAAAGAAGCCAAATCGTACGCATCAAACAAAATACAACCTTAACTTTTTTCGCAATTTTTCTCAAAAAAATGGCCTCATTAGGAAGGGTGGAATTGCAGATGACTTTTTCGAAAGAGTTTCTTGATGACAAATGGGCAAGCGATGTCTATTGTGGAAGTATACTTGACGCAATAAACTGATCAATATTGCTTTTGTAGAGCATTATGTTGAGCTTGTGTTTGAAAAAAACGATGACATTCTAATAGAAAAAAAAATTGACCAATTTCGCTTTCCTACAACTCAATGTTATAGTTGTCTTTTAAAAAACAATTTGGCTGTTGTAGAGCGCAATTCTGTTGCTTACATTACCAACAAAGGAGTTTTTTGTCATTTTGTGAGATTCCAGAAAACTTTCTCCGCATTTTTACATGTAACACGCTCATGTAACACGCTCTTGATGAAGCATTTTCAGTCGGTGAAAAATCCAGAAACTCGATCTGTTGTGCCACAGGAGAGATTGATTGCCTGAGTAACTCAAATACTTTAAAAAGCGCTCATCTTTGCTTATATTTCCCTATCAATTTTTTCGCTTAATTATTTTCAATTCAGTTTTTCCTTTTTAAAGGATTCATCAGACAGAACCATGAAAATTATGTATGATTATCAAGTTGATCCAATATTTCCAAGTCAAGCGGTATTTCGTACGTGGGTTTCTGACAACAATAATCAAAAACTTATAATAGCAATTGATTGCATTGCGGTGTTGTGTGAGCTCCCTTCTGCCGCAAAGACCAAATTCACAGATGAAGAATTTTTTCGCTGAAAAAAAACTGTTCTGTTTCAGGTCATTTTTTATGCGGAAACCTCAAAATAGGACAACCTTGGATTTTGTTTGTTGACTTAAGGATCATCAATAAATGAAGGGAGCAAACATCCTGGCCTCTTAGAAAATACAGCTTAAAAATTGTTCCTTAATTGTCAAAAAAATTTAGTCTTTTTGATAAAGGATAAAATCACTTATAACATTATATTTTTTTCAACAATTGGGCTAGTGTTTTCTACACCGGAATGAAAACTTGACGCAATTTTTTTAAGCTGTTTTGCTTTTGTACAGCTCTTTCTTTGATTTTCTTTTATCGAAACTTATTTTGGCTGTGGCAGAATCCAATAGTTTCAAACAAGCTATGAATCAATTTTTGAAACTCTGATTTAGATTTCATGAAAACTTGGACTTCTATCTAAGTCCATGTCATACAGATTTCGTTACTGTACTCAGAATGAAATTGCGGTGCCAATTTACGAGTTTTGTCACTACAAAGTTGTTGGCTATTTCGTTGAGCGATTTCACTGTTAATTTTGTATTTTGAAAATCCGTTTTTCTGAGCTCTAATTATGAGTGCTATTAGCGCCGCTAAGTTGGCTTTAATTTCCCAACTAGTGTTTGGCTTAGCGAAATGAGGTTTATTCTAACATTGCGAAATTGCGTATTTCGCGGAGCGAATTTCGGATTAAAAAAGATGCAACTAAACTTGAATTCAGATTCGACAAGAATGATTAAGTTAAGATTAACAGAATGTGATCAGCAGTTTCATCATAACTAAATTTTAAAAATTGCGGCAAACCAAATGATTAGATAGCATGAACAGACAATTATTTCAGGAAAATATGTAAACGAATTTAACAAGCATGAAATGATGAAGATTTGATCTTCAATCAGGAATTGAATAAATAAGAACTAAAAATTGATGAAATTGAACTAGATAAAGATAACTAAAATTAAAAGGATTTAGTACTCCCAAATCGATAGCCCCATCCATACTAATTCATACTATATCACATTTCCTCCTCGACAAAAATAAACAACGAAGTAGTTTATCAAGAAATTAATAACATATTTTCTGGTTACTCTAAATAATACTATAAATGTTTATGAAAGTTTTAGTGAGATTCGCTTTCATAGATTCTTTCCGCCTCTCCAACTGTCTTTGATGTTTCTGGGCATTCGTAGTTCGAGGAAATACAGTATTGCGGAAATATATTGTCTGTTCGTGCTGTCTAGTCATTCGGTTTGCCGCAATTTGTAAAATTTAGTTATGATCAAATTGCTGATCACATTCTGTTAATCTTAATTTAATCATTCTTGTCGAATCTGAATTCAAGTTTAGTTGCATCTCAAAAAAAATTAAAAGGATTTAGTACTCCCAAATCGATAGCCCCATCCATACTAATTCATACTATATCACAGTTCTTACAAGAAAGGGGCTTTGATGATTTTGCTACAAAACTACACATGGTTAATCAGCTTGGAAGGATCCAAACAGTCAAATTGAAATGCGCCTCAACTAAGATTTTGCGCAACAATTTTGTTAGATTCTTTAGAACGTTCACGTGTCCTAGCATTTCCGCCATGTGAAGCATAGATAGCTAGGGCAGTTTGAATTCAAGTTTCCTTTTTAGTATTGGTTCAAAAAAACTTTAAAAATCAGATGGAAAAAAAACAGGCTTGAGTTTAAAGTCGATACAAATTATCCAGGTCAAATTTTGGTTTGCACTTCGCCACCAATAATCAGACGTTGATAAGTGTTACTGATTGGGCCGCGTGGGCTTGTGAGCTCTCCCTCCCAACCATTGTGAGTTCAGAGATGAGGTGGTTATAATGCTAAACACAAGAGAACTGAATTCTCCGATACGTCTTTCTTATTTGGAATAAATTAAAATTGCAGGATCTTAAACCTGGCTCGGAAACTTAAGGTGCAAGTACACATTTTAACAGTCAACCCATACGCATCATACAAATCGCAGCTTAAACTTTGTTCGCAATATATGCTAGAACTTCGAACGGATTCAGGAAAGGAGAAAACAAAGATAGAAAAGTGGCTGCTATCGTCGCTGGAATCAATTGTCAAAGATTGAGAAATGAATTTGTCACTTGATGTGTCTTGGACGAAAAAGTAAAGGTGTCTTATTCTCTTGTATCAAGCTCATTAAGTTACTCACTGCAAGGGCAGACACTTTAGAGAGATTCATCCAAAACGTCTTTTCAATATCCGGTCTCAATAATTAGTTGGGATAAGAGTGTAATGCAAATTCAACTCCTATTTAGTGGGGAAATGAGTATAAGAGTGTAACTTAAAAAAATTACACTGTATTTACACTTTTTCTCCACTCTTTTTACACTCTTTGCAAAAAAGGGTAAGTTAGGGTGAACTGATAAAAAACTACACTCTTATAGAATTACCATTATAAGCAAAATGAAACCATGAATTATTGGAGAAGTTGGCGCTATGGTAAATGCAAAAAACGAATGGAACTTGTTGGAAATAGCAAAGGACGGAGGATCGCTCCTCAGTACCTCCTTCCACCTTTATTTTTTAAAATTACACTCTTTTCATTAAACTCATCCACCGTTAATTAAGCGGCGAAATAGGGGTGTAATTTTTTTACTCTACACTTTTTCCCCGTTATTTTTGGGGAAAATCCTCGGCCCGGGATGTGCGGACATTTTATCTTGAATATATTAAAGTGCTGAATAATGTGCTAATTTTTGTAAATGTGCTGAATTTATGTAAGGGATGTGCTGGAAGTGCTGAAAGTAGAGATTGCGGAAGTGCTGAAAGTGTGGAAGAGATGTGCTGAAAAATGTGTTGTGGCGTCGAAACCCAGTGGTTGGTTGGAGAAGTTGAGTAACTATTGAAAGGGTTTTATAAAATCTTTGCATAGCTACAGAATCAAATTGTTGTAGCTATCACGTGTGTTTATTTCAATTTTTGCCATTGTCAATGATGCGGGTTTCTAAAGGCACAATCTTATTGGTAACATGCTGAAATTTTGTAAGAAATGAGTTGACAAAGGCTGAAAATATTAGTATCAGCTCATTACTTCTATGTTTTTAGCAATTTCAGCGCATTTCTTAGAAAAACTTCCATTGACACCTCAACTGGGACAAACGCATCACAATTAATACATTTTCTGACATCATTGTTTTAGTACAGAAAAAAAACACAAAAATTGGCTATATATTATTGTAGTAAACAGTAAATTGTTCATCAGTCGTCTTAAGTCAAAAACACACCTCAAAAATCATTTCGTGGCCAATTCCGACCAGAAAAACATTCCCTTGGTTTGATCATAACTAAGTTGAAAAATCCGCAAAGTACTCTATGGTACCAAAAAAACTACGTACACCTGAAGATTTTTCAAAAAGCAATACAAAAATCAAATAATATTACATTTTGAGTTCAAATTTGTTCTCTAATAACCCGTCACTACACCTTTAGATTATTAACGTCAGGAGACGGTTTATAAAGTTTTAATACAGGTTTCTCACGACTTCTTCGTCAATTTCATTCCAAATTTAAAATTTTTCCTCAAATTTTCTCAAAAACTGTCTGTTTTCGTAATCGTTGCTTCGAAATCGGCTATAAATTTTCAAGAAGATTCAGATTTGGAGAATTCACTTTTTTTCTTTGTTATTATTCAAAATTTTCAAACAACCAACAGCATTTAGCCTGTTTGGACACCTAAAAGCATTTTGCGTTCATCTTAACGTATTGCACCATAAACCTCAAAATTTTCTTTTGAGGTTTCATTCCATTTCCTTGAAGAACTCAAACAATTCCGTCGCTGGAGATGCGCACTATAGTTTCATCAGAAAAAACAACATTCTGCTGGAAGAAAATAGCGTCTTTAGCATACTGATAAACCATTTTGAACGAGAAAACTTGCCTTTCATCTTCAAACTACAAAATAAATTTGCAGCATTTCATAAAAAAACCACTTTTTGGAGAATTCTTCTAACTCTACCTCTGGAACTTGTATCGTAGCAAGAGAAAACTTTATGAATCAAAGCTCTATGAATCTAAAGCGCTCCACTGATTTTCTGTGATCTCTCAAAACATAGTTTAAAAAACTTGGATTTTATTGAGCAATTTTGGGTTCTTCATCTCGATTGCTTGGCCTCGAAAATGTATATTTTATAGGTAACGTTTGTTTGCATGCTGCGCACTGGATCCTGTTTTCAAGTCGAGTTCTTTTTGTATTTTGTATGTCCACGAAATCTCGAAGCGTAAGACTAAAACAGTTTAACCATCTCTTCTGTTTAAGCGGAGAAAATGAGAACAAAATTTCTTTAAACTTTTCTAAATTTCAGATTTTTTTCTGCATAGCGCAAATTGAGCTGATGAAGAAGAAATCAAGCTTTAAAACCAGAAACCAGGCTGTACGTAGCTTTTTCATTCCATAGTGTATATGATTTGAAGTTTATGATCCAAACTAATAATAAACAAAAATAACTCGCGAATACTACAAAAAACCATATATAAACAAAACAGGCAGTATTTTTAATATTTGATGCAACTTTTATAGCCAACACGAGACGAGAAAAAAAAGTACGCCACTGACCGCAGGCCCTCTGCGGAACAATTTACTAAACACAATCCAATAGAAAGAATCATATACTCTTGAAAAGTCTCGACACAGCTTTGAGACAAAAAAAAAAGGATTCAAATCTGGACTGTATGCTGGCCATTCCATTATCGTCTGCTGGTTTTTATCAGAAATTTGCCATCAATATTCGATTTATGCACAGGAGGATTATCTTGTTGAAATATAATTTCCAGAAAATGCAATTTTTCTCCCTATTTTTTTTCAAAATTTCCAAATAACCGACAGCGATTAGCTTGTCCGGCCACCTTAAAAAGCAACTTCCGTCTATCTGATTGTATTGCACCCAAAATCATTAGTGATCGTTTGTCCAATTTCAAATTTTTTGGTGATTTTTTTTCAAGAATTCTTGTTCAATTTCTTCGAAAATCTCTAACAATTCCGTCGCTGGAGATAAGCACCCTTGTCTCATCATTAAAAACAACATTCTGCCAGAAGGAGAAAGTCGTTTTTAGCATAGTAAGGCAACATTTTTAACGCAAACAATTGCTTTTCTTCTTCAAACTGACTTTTTTCAGCATTCCTAGGAAAAATGCCATTTTTGGAGAATTTGTCTAACTCTGCCGCTGGAAATTGTATCGTATCAAATAAAGCGTTCTGAGCTACTCTAAGGCGCTCCAGTGGGGGTTTTGGCGTCTTTCAAAACATCGATAACTTACTTTTTCCCAATTTCTGTGACAATTTAGGGGGTCATCCGTTCAATTTATGGGTCAAGAAACTGTTATTTTTCAAGTATCGTTTGTTTACATAATGTGCACTGAATCTTGATTTCAAGTTGAGTTGCTTTTGTACCATGAAAATCCGACATCTCGTAGCGTAAAAACTTGGAAAATGTTGAAAGAACAAAGCAGTTTAACCATCTTTTCTGTTAAAGCGGAGAAAGTGAGAATGAAATTTATATTAAAACTTCTAAATTTCACACCTTTTTTCACGCTTTAGCACAAATCATGCTTATGAAGCACAATTCATGCTTTAAAAGCAGAAATCATGCTGTACGTAGCTTTTCAGTACCATAGTGTATGAATATAATTATAGATGCATAAAATATATTTTGTATATACAAAAATGTTTTTGTAGAATTTTCTTTGAGAATTCTGCATATTAAGCAAATAAGCACGTAAGTTTTATCCGATGAAAAATTTTGCATTAATAGCGCGTTTTTTCATAATTCTTGACAAAATAAAACATCTACAACTCGTGCACAATTTTTTATATGAACCTCTTTCGTTTTGCAAAACGCACATTTCAAGCAAGCCCTTTCAGAAAGCCCCACAAATTGGAACTGAAATTTAGTTTTTAAATATGGCTTCTAAGTAGAAGTCAAGTTTTGATTAAAATTGGTTGAGATAAATTTGTGGGATTTTAGCGAGATGCACAAAATACCAATCGAATTCATTTAGCAAACAAATCATGGATATTCAGACCTAATTGAAAATCAAAAGACTACTTTTGAAGCAATTACTTTATAGCCCTAAATGGCCTGTTTTAGAAAATTGGCGCCATCTTTTTCTTTACTGTTGATTCGCATTATTGAAGAGTTGTACTGAAAAGCGCACATGAGCTTGCGTCGTATTAAATGGAGTAACTAAGGCTCTTGTTACTTTTTGACGCGCAAATGAACTTTTTCTGTGATCAAATTCATTCAGAGAGGCTTTGTATTTAAATTACATATCGACTTCCTCAAGAAATCCAATGTTCCTATATTTTTACAGGGCAGCCAAAGGTTACATAAATTTAGCTTTTTTTAACTTTTCCCACTATTACGAATGTTAAATCACAATCCTCTGCCGACACGCCGATTTTCAAAATCATTTTCTTTCTAAATCCGGTTAGTAGATTATGGCTGTCCAAGACTCTGATACAACATAGACCATGGTTTTATCCACACCCGGGATGGTGAGCCAGATGACATTGAGCGGTGGACAGGGGTCCCCAGAGTGACCCGGGTTCATCGGCTGGACAAGTATTCGGTCACGTCCTCCATCTGCCCATGGCCGAGCTCAGTCTGTTAGCTCAGGCCCTTCTATTCTTTTCTCAGTTTACCTTCAACAACACGCAAGATTGTTAAATAAGCAAAAGAAATGATTTCCCAAAAAATCACGTAATTCTGAAATGGACGGTTAATATTCATTAACATAAAATCAAAAATACATCAAGCTCACATTAAAGAAATTAAAGAGCAAAATATAAAAAATTTTCGAAAGTGATTCTAGATATTTGAGTCTGGCCCAGTGTCGTCTCATCTTGGGTCTATTTGGTCAGGTTCCCAGGTCTGTCCTTGAGTCTGTCCGGTCTCACACAATCTGTTCAAATTATGTTGGGCATGAAATTATTTTGGCTTGCATGGTCTAGAACTCCATGTCTGTGAACAAAAATCTTCTAGCCTATGACTTTGTGTGAACATCCAAGAACAGGTAGAGTATTTAACTGTGAAAGCGAAGAGCGAAGACGTGCGGGCTTACTTTTTTCTGGAATATGTTGGATAAATTTTTGGGTTGAAAAAATTGGGTTGAAATTGGGCAAAAAAGTGAATATCATTTTCCAAAAGTCAACATCAAAATATATTGCTAAAGCTTTCCGCCTCTTTTAATTGTCAATCCTTCAAAAGTTAAAATATTACATTTTTTATTGAATGGTGTAACTTTTGAATTACTGTAATCGCAAAGTCAATTTCTTCGGCAGCTAACGTTGAGTGATTCTAAATTAATTTTTCACATGATAACCAAGTCGATGCCTTAATTTACAAAAAAATCTTCTAGCTCTCCAGTCAAAATTGGGTAGTCAATATGCCGTTGTTCACTTTCAGCTCGAGTTTCTTTTTCGAGAAAAAAACGTATTTTATCGCCTGAAAGGTAACTCATTATTTCCTATTCTAATTGATATTTTTATTACATGTCAAAATTTTCAACACATCACAATATTTGTTTACTTTCCAATTTTTAATTCGGTTTTTTATTAAGTTATTATATTGAGGTCAAGTATTGAAGCTATATTTCTCGCTTTTAACTATCAAATATACAAAGTCACCAACAAAATAGAAAATGTAAAAAACACAAACTTTGGGCAGTTGTTGGAAAAATCAGTCAAAGAAGTCAAAATTGATAGCAAAAACAAAATTAGAGAAAATTGACATAGGGTGACATTCAATACAGTTTTTAGCTATCTTAAAAGTTTTGTATTGCATTGAACTTTTTTAACAAATAGTTTTCCACGTTTGCAACATAAGAACATCCAAACAATCGCTTCATGCAAAAAAAATTTTTCTGTACCAATCTATTCATCCTAGAGAATCGCGAGTGGTATCATTAGAAAGCTCGTCAAGCCTGGAAAAAAATGTTCTGATTTTTTTCGAGGAGTTATGAAGAGTTAAAATTTTTGTGAATACTTGATACTTGTGGGTGATTTTGGTCGGTTTTTAACCAAACTTTGTATTAAAATGTTGATTCGAAACTGTTTTCTAATATAAAATGAGGAAAAATTTTTTTCCTGTTTCTAAAAAGCAAGCAGTGAAAAGGCAATGTAACGGCTCTATTTCGTCTCATCGGCAAGTCTACAATCTAAAAGATTCGAATTCTAATGGAGACATTTTTTCATTTCCTTTTCCATTTTTTTTGGTTTTTATCCTGTTCTTCAGAGATGTCACTTTTCGTATCCAGGATTTATTTAAAAAAGCAAACCCAAATTGTGATGAAATGAAGCCCCATGAAAATTTACTTTTTTAAGAGACTCAGCGCTCATGGTTGTTCATGACCTCGAAACTGTTTTGGTGATTTTTAATGAATTTTTGTCGGTTGCCTGCATTTATCTTTTGCCTACATTTTTAGTCCTATCGCTTAGTCTCGTTAATTAAGAATGCAATTGTGTTCCTACAGATAAATAATTTAACCTGCCTAATGCTTTGTTTGGACACATAATGGTTGTTAAGACTTTGAGATTTATTTTAGAAAAAAATACTTTAAGTTACCTGCCTTTAAACTCATTTCTGTGGGTTTTTAGGTCAGTACCATCAGAAAAAGTTACATATTTTTGTGTGAATGGCAAAATAAGTCTTTTTTGATCGTCTAACTATTGACTTTTTTACTGTGACACAAGGATTTTTATAACAAAAATAGTGTGATTTTTGGATTTTGATTCACAATTCTGGTTATTTTTTGAAGTCCTGTATCGTTACAACAAAATGTAACGCTGTTTTTGGCGTTTAAAAAACCCTGTTTTGAACAAATAGAAAGTTATCAGCGAATTGCTTATGGTTTTAATGACTTCCACATTTTCGTCTTGCAACTTTGTATTGAAGTTTTGATTTTTGCCGGTTTTTGTTGTCCTTTTGTAGCCGCAAGACCTAAAGACTTAGTTTCAATAACAAAAGACCTCATTGGTTTCCTTTCAACGTATAAGTTATCGGTAAGTTATCGTGTTTTTTGCCTTCGTTGAAAACGCATTGTTTTAACGGCTCTGATGCTACCAGTTGTCTGTAAATTTTAGTTATTTTTTACAGTAGTTCATACTTTTTTAAAAATTTTTTCGAAGTCTTATTACCGCAAAACCGAGACATTCTATTTGTGTTGAAACAACAGTAGAAAATTTTCAATTTTTTCAATGCTTTCCCTATTTTTAATTACTTTGACGTCTGATTTCTGCCTGTAAATGTTTTTCTTTATTTAGTCTTAAGATTTTTCCTGATCAATGACATCAATGGCCTCAATAGATTCCATTTAAAAGTTTAATGAAGTTATTCAATATGGCCTGTAGAGTGCTATTGGCTTTGTCTATTTTGATTCTCTTTTTTTCAAAATTTTCAGAAAGTTTTTAAACTTTAACCTTTTTGCCCGTTTTTAGACCTTTCCCTCTTTGCCCTTCCTTTGTCGACTTGCAATTTAATATCTACGATGAGAGATCCCACCTAATATTTTGTGGTTTATACCTCAATTCTTCTGTTTTTTTTTTATGTAACAACTTTTGTGTTATATCCTAGACAAAAATCGCTCTCTTTAAAAGGTTTTTTATAGATCAATTTTTGTTTTTCTTTCTCTTGTGCCTTAAAAATTTGAGCTAATAAAAAGTCCCAGTGATTTTTAAGTTAAACCTGGGTGAACATAAACATTTTTGAATTTCTATATTAACTGAAAAAAATATAAATTAATTGAAAATGAGATGTTTTTAATGGTCTCATTAATATTTGTTTACGGAAGATGTTTTTAATGACTGATGTTTTCAAAAGCTCAATTTACTTTTGTTTCCGTAAATCGTAAATTTTTGTGTTTTTCTCTATCTGGAACTATTTTGAAATCCTGGCCTATAACTTAGTCTGACCTAAAACAGACTACTGGAGACATTTTAGGAATTTTAGGCAAATCGATCTAGATCTTTTTGAGTTAAAAGCTTTTAAAGGTTTTTATGATTTTTGAAATTATTTGGTTTATAGAGGTTCGACGGATTTTTGAACTTCGTCCCTGTTTTCTCCCTTCTGTCGACTGGCAAAATAGTCCCATTCAAGTACTATCTTTTTTTAGTTACGGACAAAAAATTTGTGAGGCTTTGATTTTATCTGATGTTATTTTGACTTCATTATTATATTTCTTCAAAATTAAACATTGAGTTTCTGCTATTAACCTTTTTTTGTTTATTTTGTCGTTTGGTTTGTCTCATAGTCTTAATAATGGCAAGCATGACATTATATATTTATTTAGTAGTTTAAGTTTGCAACATTAGATATAAACAAATGGATATACATCTATTTGTGCATCTCTTTTAATCTCTTCATTTGTAAGACAATTAAATCAAAAATGTGCAGGAGCGGGTTCGGAAGATTATGTGCAAACGTACATTACCCAGCCTATTTTTTGTTGAAACAAGAAACTTTAGTTGTGGACAGGAGTCCTAGTGTTTAAATTGGTGGTGGTTAACGTGAATAACCGCGACAAAACGTTGTCGATATTTTTCACACTTGATCAGAAACAGGTATCTTGTTTAACATTGACCGATGTTTCAAATTTTGAAGCAATCTTGAGATATTTTAGTTACTGCCACTGTTGTTCACTGACTGATACAACTGTAACCTTGAAACACGAGTAGAAAAAAATTCTGACCTCGTTGAGTCAATTTATTCTAAGAAGCTGAACTCTTTTAACATAATGTAACTTTTATCCTGAAGTTTATGTTAAAATAAAATTTAATTTTAAATTCATTTTTGCAGTTTGGTTGTTTGGAAAAAGGCCAAATTAATTTCTTTTTTTTTGACCTCTGTTAATTCTTGGAGATTGGAAAAAGCTGTTAGTAGATGGAATATGTTAATATACAAAGCGAAGTCGCAAAATTTTTTTAGGTGTTTTGAGGTAAGTTGATTTTCTCTGAAGCTGATTTTATTAGGTTTTTTTAGGTTCTCCAAACATCACATCAATACATTTGTTTCTCCACACTCAATAATTTGTTTACTTCATTTTAATAGCCTCGGTTTAGTTTCTTTTTCAATGCAGCACATGTTCTTTAAAACAAAACCTTTTGCTAGACTTTAGTCACTGCTACAACAAAAACAAAGCCAGTCATTCTAAACCAGAGTAAAAAGAATGGTGTGGTCGATTTTAATATGAGAACCAAAAAAAAAACAGCGCATTCGCTCTGTATCGTTTTAATGTAACGTTTGTTACATGTACAGCCACGGATAAATTTGAAAGCAACTCATAACAATCACATTTTTAAATTAATCAGATATTTATTGGTAATCGCAAGAACTAATTTTACTCCATCAGATTTTTGCAGTGCAATAAACGCTTTATAAATATTATGAATAGCAACGAAGCTTTTGCGAAAGAGGACGAACTTGATTTAACCGAACGAAGAATCGAAATCTCGGTTGACGATCCCGGCGAACCAGAAAACCCTCCAGAAAATTTAACCCGAAATGACGGTCAAACTGAAACGCAAAATGATCAAAATTACAGCACACAAATTGCGTCAGAGCCAGTTATTTTTGTTGAAAATGAGATGAACAGACCAACGACAGTTCGTTTCGACGTTGGTACTGATGAGCCAGACAGACCAGACTTCAAAATCCGGAAGGCCTCGACAGTCGATCAACTAGCAAGCACTATTACAGGAATCTGTTTCATTTTAACCCGCGCAGACAACATTTGTCCCAACTTAAAAATCATTTTGTTCAAAACGTTAGAAATCATCTTAAAACTATTGCTTTCAGCCGAAAACGGGGGAAAACCTCTGATTTTTTACTAACAGTATGGCTTTATTTGTTTTTAATGCAAGAAAGGGTCGGGACTGTCGTTCTCTTTACAAAAAAATATAACAACCCGCATTACGTTTTTAGAACCTCTCTACAAACCTCAAGTTTTACGTTTGAAAACGGCGATGCCAAAGTAAACGCGGACAAAGCAAACTTTTGTTGATCCGAGACAAAATAAAAGCTGTCCTAAAATTTTTTGCTGTTTTTCGGTTTTCTAAAGTAGTGATGCTTTCATGATCTGCTGTTTATTAACTCACACCCTAGTCGAGACCTGGAATTTATGAGAAGACCTATTAATTCCAGGTGGGGGGGGGGGGGGGGTAAATATTGAATTAAATTACACGGTCGAGGACCCTAGTTAAATTCGAGACTAATTCTTTCCCTAAGTCCAGCCAAATTCTTTTCATATGCAAAATGAGGCACACTAAAAAGTTCCGACAACATCTGCGTTCGATCTCCTGACCATCTCCAATCTTCTCAATGCTTAACCAATTGCGCTACATGTCCTTACCGTTGCCGGAAATTGAAAACAAATCATTATAACGGTCGCGAGCGTAATTCCAGGACATGTTTTATTGTCCAGCCAAATTCCAGAACACCTTTATTGTCCAGCCAAATTCCAGGACGTATGTTTTAGTTCCAGCCAAATTCTAGGACGGTTGTTTTAATTCCAGTCAAAGTCCAGGACATCACCTTAGGTCCAGACAAATACTTTTCATACCCAATATCTGTCGTGGACAGTCTTTTAATACCTTAAATCTATCGAGGACGGTCTTTTAATAATTCCAGGTCTCGACTAGGGCATCTATTATCTCCAAATTGTTAAGTTATTAAAACGGTGCAAAAAAATGAGGTGTAAAAAACAACCCAACTTGTTCGGGGTTAAAAGGAAATATTTTGGTTAACAGCTGCAAATAATTCAAATAACAACACGAGGCCGGCTCGAAACTGGACCTATTCGTTACTGGGTTCCTGCTGCACTCATCCCAGATTGATCCCAATTACAACAGCCTTTTGCCCGGTACACACAGAGTACAAATTGGCCAGGGTCACTTCAAATAATCAGAAAGCCAAGACAATTATGTGGATGTTTATTACGTTTTGGGTTGCCTGCTTTTTAACACTGGTGCTTCTTTTTGCCCCCTTGTGAGTAGAATCCAATGAAATTCACTATAAGTGAACTTCAGTGCAAACTTAAGAAAAAATAGGGTCTTTCCCATTATAGCCCCCCCATGAAATTATAGCCTTAACATTATGGTATATTTAGGGGGGGGGGGGGGCTATAGGTTATCTGACCACTAAGCTGGAGGGGGGGGGCTATAATGGGAAAGACACAAAGATTAGTAGCCTGCTATTTAATGAGCCTGTTATTCTCCATAATTTTGTGCAATCATTTTTGGTCTGTGCTTTTTTCCGTTATTTTTTTTTTACATAAAGCAGTGAAGTTTGGTCAAATGCGATTGCTACACATCAAATTTTAAGCCGCTCTATTTGAATTCTAACTTGAAAAGTACGCAGAAAGAAAAGAGTGTCCTTTGAAAAAGGCGGGAAAAAGGTGATCGTTTCCTGGCTAAGCCTTTGGAACAAATGAACAAAACATTTTTTAATTCAATGTTAAGTTTCCCAATGTCGGGTCGCATTTCTTTCCTTTTGCGGATCATCGTCACTCCAAAGAAGTTTTTATATTTTTTGATCGATCAGCGAAACTTTGAAGAAATTGAATTGTCATAAATCGGTCATTGTTAAATCTTTAAATTACCAGCCGATCGATGATTCATGGTTACTTCACAGCAGCCCAAAATTTCATCGACGAATCAGTTTGATATTAGAGAAAGAATTTCTATTGCCTAAACATTTGAAAACTCTGCTTTAGTGTTACAAGACGGGCATTTCCAATATATTTAAATCATTTAGTATTATTAAAAACTATTAGCATTTAACAATTAAGTATCAAAGAGTCAATGTATCAAAAACTAAAAAACAAGATCTGAAGGGTAAAAAATCTGTAGGCCAATTTAGACTGAACAGGGCCAAATTATCATTAGCATATTATACATGATCCAAGCAAGAATACATTTTTCAGATCTTCAGGTTATTTTTTGCAAACAAAAGTTACACCATCGGCAGTTTAAACTATGAGTTGAAATTGAGTTTTAAAAAGTTGCATAACATAATATCATTGAAATGGTAAAATAAAATAACTGTAGACATAGTATTGTAGGAAAAAACACACCTCGAGTTTTCAATAATTATACGCACCTAGCGTCAACTAGTCTGTTACAAAAAACTTAACTTCTGAATAAAAGGGAAAACCAACTTTAATCATTATCGCCTTCTTCTATCTCTAGGGACGGAAAAGAAAATAAATGCACAAAAATATATATTTCGATTGCGTCAATTAGAGCAAATATTTTGGGGACTGGAAAAGATAAAGTTTTGATTTACACGAAAGGTAAAAGTTGTTTGTATACCATCTATTAACTCACCTCTAAAATATTTGGCGCGTCTACTACATCAAATTCGACATGATATGTGACATGATTTTGTGGCGTGATAGCCGAGAGGTAAGGTGTGTGATTCACACGCCAATGATTGAGAGTTCAATCCCCTGCCTCAGTGAAGCTGTCTGTGTCAGGATGAGCTCTTACTTAACCATAGCTTCAGGTTGACCATAACCTGACAAATGTTGGCTGCAATGATGGTACCACGTGAAAGTTTCATACGCAAAAAAAGTGGCCATCGTCACCACAAAAAGAGCAAGGATGCTCATAAAAAGAACAGTCTGAAATGCGGGGAATAATAAGAAAAGGGCAGGCTTTGTGGCCTAATTTTGTTCCATTCTAAAAAAAGTTGGTTTAAGAAAGAACACAATGCCCCTAATGGTTCAGAACTCTATTCAAATCCTATTAGAGCAATCATATTTTAACGCACGGTTTTTTCAAGTCTTAAAATTTTTACCCTTAAAATTCTTATTTTTAGTTCTACTTTCTAATTTTATTTTCTCAAAATTCCAACTATCCTCTGATTTAACAGAGCGAAATAAGGTTACAGCCGGGAAAAGGGGTGTTAGTTGAAAACATTGAAACTAATAGGGCTTAAAAAGCGAACTAACCCAAAAACGTGCAGAGATATATTGTGTAAGAAGTTAAAAATTTCGCTTAAAAGCCTGGTTTTGTAATTATGTTTAAAAGAATTAGGTACTCCTAGGTCAACTCATATTATTAAGCAACTCGTCACAGGCAAATTAATTTTGATACTCAGTGCACACTCAGTTTGGTTTGAACCAGAACTGCGTAAGGGTGGCCAGGCCATCGATCAAAATAACCAGAGATCAAAAACAAAAAATTTCTCATCGGCTAAACTTGACCGTTATTTAAAAACTGACAAAAAATTACCGCAGTTCTTGCCTCGCTAGCCATGATCATGCCTTAACAGCCCGTGGGACTTAATACGGAACCATTACAATCAAATGAACTGTCAGGAACAAACATTTTAACGCTCTATTAAGAGTTAGAGATTGAATTTGGATGGCCAGTATGAAACGTGGATGTTTTCGACATTGATATATCGTTGCAAGTCTGAAACTTTTTCACTAGTCTAAAAATTTTTACCCTTAAAATTCTTTTTTTTAAATCTAAATTCTAAACTTTTTTCTCAAAATTTCAACTATCTTTTGTTTTAAAAGATCGAAATAAGGTCACAGCCGGGAAAAGGGGTATTAGTTGAAAAAATTGAAACTAATAGGGCTTAAAAAGCGAACTAACCCCAAAAACGTGCAGAAATATATTGTATAAAAAGTTAAAATATTCGCTGAACAGCCTGGATATGTAATTATGTTTAAAAGAATTAGGTACTCCTATGTCAATTCATATTATTAAGCAAGTCATCACAGGCAAATTAATTTTGGTACTCAATGCACACTCTGTTTGGTTCGAACCAGAACTGCGTAAGGGTGGCCAGGCCATCGATCAAAACATCTAGAGATCAAAAACAAAAATTTTCTCATCGGCTAGAGTTAACCGTTATTTAAAAACTGACAAAAAATTACCGCTGATGTTCTTGCCTCGCTAGCCATGATCATGCCTTAACAGCCTGTGGAACTTAATATGGAACCATTAACACCAAATGAACGGTCAGGAACAAACATGTTAACATTGTATTAAGATTTAGAGCTTGAATTTGGATGGCCAGTATGAAACGTGGATATTTTTGACATTGATATAGTGTTGCAATTTTTTATTTCTACTGCTCTATCCATCTACTGTCCTAACGCCCTCCCTAAAATCAGATTAATTGATTTGAGATGAGCAACCAAATTTACTTTTTTTCTTTTTTTTGGGATCCCTTTTTGTCAAATTGATAAGTTCATTATTAAAGAGGAACACGATTTCAAAAATGCGGCCGATTATTGTACGCGTTCATCAATAGTATTTGAGTAACAATTAAAATTACTTTCAGTAACAAGTGATTTGGATGTCCATCAGCGCTTTTTTCCTCACTTAATGTATTAAATCGAATACATTCAACAGAAATTTTGCCATTATTTACGTTCTCAGAGCAAATTTGTGAGCCAACAGAAACTTTTCAGAAGAACCTTGAAACACAAAAAAACGAACTGAGATGGAAAATCGAAATGAAGGCATATCAAGTGTAAACCAAAGGATGTTTGTATAGTATTTTCAAAGCCGTTCGGCACTAAAAAAACAACACAATAGCAAACACATTAAGTCATATAAGGACGTAAACGAGTATAAAAATTTGGATTCAATTTTTTCAAATTTTTCTAAAAGACTGTGTCAGCTGTCAAGTAACAAGATAGTAAACATTTTTTTCCCTTGTAAACCAAGAAAGGAGCAAAGGAAGCGTCTCTGAGAAGTGTATGTAAACAAAATCAAGCAGCGTTTTGTTTAAAGATTCTCCCAGTCAAACATTCGAAAACTAAAGAAGCCAAACTGTGAAACTGAAAATTTCAAAGAAGAAAACAACGGGGCTTGATTTTTCATATTCTTTAGTTTTTGGTTGCACTTTTTCTTCAAAATCCTATTTACGAAGAAATTAAAATACTAACAAAACATAATACTAACCAGTTTGGTTGCTTTTGCCAAACCGTCACATGCACAGCGTTCAATTTATCTACAAATTTTTTGAGTTTGCTTGTAATATTTTCTAAACGTCTGAAATAAAAAATGGCAATTCCTAAAAGTCTTCATTTTACTGCGAGTTCTACCTCTATTCCGATTTGGTATAAAATTTGGTTATAACAGCAGCCCCAAAACCTCTCTATTTATCTAACCATCTATCTCTCTCTCCCTATCTCTCTCTCTCTCTCTCTCTCTCTCTCTCTCTCTCTCTCTCTCTCTCTCTCTACTTACAAGATTTAACAATTTTATCTTAAAATCATTTTTTCTAGAATTACATTTGCAAAATGTTCAATATTAATGCTTTTCGTGTTTGAATTTTCCTCATTTACTTTAAAATAAATACTTAAAAATCTGAAGCTTTTTAATGAAAAGATATTTTTACATGTCTAATTGTCAGTTTAAAAACATTAGGTTTATGAAACGGCTCAGAATGAATAAGTTCTTCTATTTTTTCATCTCTTATCCGTTATGAGAAAACCTTGGAAATCAGAACTTTAATTTTTAACCAGAAAGTTAAGACAAAAATCTATGGGGTCAGCTACAAAAAAACACTTTTTATTAACTACAAAGCAGATGGTACTTTTCTTTAATGAGATTAGGTAACAAGTCGACAATAAAAAAATTAACTAAGCGAAGTTCGAATTCCATCAACATTTTTTAAACCAAAAATTTTCAGAGAAATGGACTAAAAAGGCAGGAAAGGTTAAAAAATTACCCACAATTACCTACATTTCTCTTTAATTGAGCTTCGTTGCATTCAGCTTGTTTCTTAAATTTCTTGTCCGACCGTCACAATCATTTATTTAGATTAATGTGAAATTTCAATATTGAATTATTGCTGGTTTTTTTTCAATTGAACTTCTGTTTAACAAATTTTTTTATTTTTTTAAGCAAAAAGACAGCACCAATTGTTTTGACCAATGATGTTCAGCCATGTCATTATGAAAGTACACAAATTTGTAAAACACATAATTATAGATGCGAATCCTTGATAAACAAATTTTGTCTTTTCAGTTTTTTTGCGTTTTATTTAATGAGTTTGGAACATGATATGCAAACACACAATTCTAAACCTCAATGACCTAAATTTACCTTACGCGTAATCAGTGTGGAACCAGCAACTGCTCTTAAAAAATTTTTTCTCTACTTGAAAGTAGAACGAGACGTTTGTGAGCTAGAAGAAAAAAGTTCTACTTCAATATAAATTTGGTGTTATTTCAGCCGGAATGACTTGTCTGGATTCTTCAAATACCTTCTTCTCAGTTTGTTCATCTTCGCCATGCTCTTCACAACTGTTCATAGACTACTCACAATATTCAGATTCAGAGTCACTATCAGGTTCAAAATGTTTATCAAAAAGTTATTCCTTATTCATTTCTGCTCCAGTGGAAATTTTCTTAATTATATGTGTATGCATGCGTCTTATCCGAATAATACGTGTATGCATATGTGTGTGTAAGTGAATGGGTGTGTGTGTTTGTGTGTGCGTGTTTGTGTGTGTGTGTGCGTGCGTATCTGTGTCTGTGTGTGTGTGCGTGTGCGGGGGAGGGGTCTCTGTATACTTGTTTGCACATAAGTTGGGGTCACAGACCGAAGCGTACTCACATATCAACTTCCACCTCACACCTGAACATTTTGCGGTCGAACTGCTTTGTCTGATCACTGGTCACTTCAGTTTGGAACCTCAACTAGGGGTTCATTGGCGTTTGGGTATGGGTTGCTTGGATAGGTTCTTGTGAATGGCGTCATTATTCGCAGCTCTGTTGTTTAGCTTTAAATAATTAATAATAAAAAATTAACTGCCTCAATCTGAATTTTGACATAATCAGAATCAAATTTTTACTTTGAATGAACTGATTTCCTCACAGTTTTTTGCAACAAATTCAAATCACTCTCCCAATTTGGCGTTTTTCGGAATGTTACTCCTTCATCTCATCAATATTTTCCCGCACTTAATAAGGCTTAATCTTGCTCAGTATCCCCCTCCCCGGATACCTTTATCAAAATCAGATATGAGGATAAACTACTTAAATACTTGAGATATCGTGTAGATTTACGCGATTTTATCAGTCTACTCTCAAGATTCTTGGTCTGACTCTTAAAAACAGCTGCAGTCACAACACTGCTTGCGTAATTTCCTTAAATTGTGGTCGGAGTCATAGCGATCTGTCGTGTGTCCGTTTTTACGCGAGAAATCGTGGGAAACATCACTCGAGAAAGTTTCTCTGAAGTTTCGCGTGGGATCTATTCTCTTTCGGACCCCAGTGCTTTTTACGACCCACACTCACAAAATTATGTGTTGTTACGTAGGATGTTATGAAATTATATAGCACCAGGGGTGTACAAGTTTTATTCCCACTGGTGGGCAGCATAGATTCGAACAGTTTAATACGAGTTCAGGTATTTCTGCAGCATCCAAGGCAGCGTGGCACGGGATCTTGTCCAGGTGTTTCTCTGTCGATACTGTGTCTTTTGTCAAATCATCATGTCTGAACTGGAACATCAGAAGAGCATGCGAGGCTCAATTGAAATTTCCACATATCAGTTCACAAATACAAACACAATCAGGACCCTAATCAAAACTAGTTCCTAAGTGGTTTAAAGATGTGGAGTCTTTCCCAAACTTCAGCTTCCGGCCAAGTAGATACTGTTTTCCCCAGGCTAGGCCTGTTTTGTTGGCAATCCTTATATTTACTAACATATCGAAGAACATCTTGACTGATGCCGGGCCACCAAGCCATCATTCGAACTGCTGTTTCAGTTGCATTTTTGCCTGGGTGAGTCTCATGAGCTTTGGCCATCACCATGGTCTTAGTTTAGGTGGAATGAAAGACACAACTCCTCGAATAATGATTCTATTGTGAATGGTCAAGGCGTCTTTCTGTTGTTAAAATCCTTCCTCTACTTCTGAGCACTGTTTCCAGATGCCGCTTTTTATTCGTTTGACTACAGGTAGTCTTCCATCACTCACTGCATTTATGCCTTCTTGGGGTAGTATGTCTCTCCCAAGTAGCCCAAACTTTTTGTCGGATTGCACAACTGCTAGTTTTTGTTGCCTATACTTGCTTCCGTTCCACTCAATATCACCTGTTAGTGATCCCATAAGCGTCAGTTGATGACTGTCATACGCCTCAAGACGTCTGATCTTCCAATTTAAATGAGGTTTACCAAGCTCAGTCCAGATTAATGATGATATCACGGTGCTATCAGAACCGGTATCAACTTGCATTTTTGTTTTATGGTCTTTTACTGTAATGTACTCCCATGTCACCGACATGTTAAACACGTTTTCCCGTGTATAGTACATTTCCATCTCCATTTCGGATGATGTTTGACCAGACAACTTACCCTCTTCCTCGCAGAAATTGTAGTGCTGGTCAGACTTACCTAACTTAGGCTGGGTTTTACTTCTGCACAATTTTGAAAAGTGCCCCGTCTTTTCACAGGTGTTACATTTCTTGTTCAAGACCAGACACGGCTTGCTACTGTGTGGCTTACCTCCTCATCTATTACACAAGTTTCCATTGCCTTTATTACCAGTGAAAAATTCACTAGGTTTTCTGAAATTCTTTTTGAAGTTGTTTCTCACTTCTTCTTTTAATACAAATGGCCTATTACCTGTTGAGGAAATCGCAAAAACATTGCCTGACTTCTGAACTGTAAACTTTCTGTCGTTTCAGACAAAGATATCGTTGGGTTAGTTTTAATGCCGTCTAATAGTCCTAATTTGGCATCAAGGTCTCTCAAACCTGAGATAAAATTAATTTTTACCAACTCTTGTTCAGGGTTGGTTACTGTTTTAAGTTTTTTGAACTCAAAATAACGTGCTTCCTCTCTGAGGCGCGCTAGAAAATCGTCGTCAAATTCTCCAACGCCTTAGGCAACGGACAGAAATTTAGCCCTTTCTGCCATTTCCACTCTCTCTTTGGGAGGAAATACAGTTTTGAATAGCTTGTCTGATCTCTTTTATAGGAGTGGCTCACAATTTTTTAAGGCTCAAAAGGCTTCTAAGATTAAAAAAATCGTCCTGGTTGCATATACTAAGAAAGAGATTTGTTACCTGTAGGTCCACGATCGTACCGTCGGTGTTGATTTTATCTTCTTTCTTCTCTTGACGACATTTCGCCACAAAAAACATGATCCACGCAATACAGGATTCAGCATTCTGCAGATCCAAAAATTGTCGGTCGTTTGGTGGTCTGGACACCATTGTCGTGGTCTCGAGTACTAGTAACAAGAATTTTCTTATTTTAACAATTGAATTCAAAATGACCTAAATGTACAAAATTTCACATGTATTTATAGTCCCTATCAGTATGAAATTTTACAGATCCGTCCACATATAGATAAACTGATATTGGTTAATATACACCTTAGTTGTGATCAAGTTTTTCCCCTTGCCGTATATGGCAAGTACTAGTGCAGTTTTTTTGCACTTAACACTTTGTTCTCCCTACCTGAAAACATGGCATTTATATCTACTTGGAGGGTCGGAGAGTTGGTTTCTGATCACATCTGGTGGTGGGACGGTCGAATCTATCACAAAAAATTATAGTTTATGTACACTGATAAACTTGTGGTATGAACAAATTTGAATAGACGAATCGGCTCAAATTAGAAGCAATGATTCAATTTCACTTCACCAAACATCAGTTAAGAAAGTTTTCTTTATATATCGAAGTTTTAACTTAGGTTGCTAATTTCGCCACTTCTCGATATATCACAATAACGTTTAAGAAATAAGTATGTTTTAAGAGAGTTCATTATATTGGTTTAGATTCAGCAAGAAAAGAGAATAAAGGACGATTCTTTTTACGAAGTGAAGCTATCAAAATTGCGCAGTTGAATTTAACAAGTCAGAGGCACCGAAATGAATAACTTGTTTAAATTTAGCATAATACAAACTAATTTAAAATTTAGGCTTTCAACAATTGGCATGCCAAAAAAACTAAAAGTTTACTTTTAAATTTGATCAAACTCCACGTAAACTTTAATCAAGCTCCACATCAAATCATGTTCCATGTCAAAAAATCAAAAAGGACACTTTATTTACCTAAATCTTGATGGTTTCCCTACAATAAGTCACATCAAATCATTTCTCAAGGCTGTAATTTTTTAACACAGCAATCTAAAATTAGTTTGTTTTTTGAAAAAAATCCATCTTCCTAATATATATTTTTCATCTATAAGTCACAAAAAAGCAGTCTTCTGGTTGGACCTGTCTAAATAAAAGAAATGTCAATCTCTTTGTTGAAAAACTGATTTTTTATATTTTGCTAATTGTTCAAGTTCTTTTAGACACGTTTTACAGCAAAGCAAATAGATCCGGGCCTTCTTAGTAGAAAAACACAGATAACAGAAAATGCGGATGGGAGACAGAAAAATTACAGGAATCAGTCTTTTCCTGCTTTCTCTCAATTTTTTGTGTCTGAAAAATGTAAAACTTGATATTATCAGAGCCAAACATTGATTATTATGTTTGTGTGTTTGTGTGTGTGTGTGTGTGTGTGTGTGTGTTGTTTGTGTATGTTTTTATTGTTGTGTGCGCGTGTGTGTTCGGGTTCGGTGTTTGTGCATGAGGGTGTGTGTGCGTCCTAGTTCCGGGTCCCAGCCGTAAGCATCCTCTGATCATATCAACTTCGGGCGCACACCTGCTCAACGTGCGCTTGCGTTACAGTTGTCATTTCGGTCAGGAACCTCAACCTGTTTTGTGTTTGCGTTTATGTATGGGTATACAAAGATGGGTTCCATTTTTGTAGCACTGCTTGGTCAACTGCAAAGAATCTTTTCTGAGCGCTCTTGTCTTAATCCAAAATGAAATAAGCAATTTTCTGAGTTTTTAAACACTTTTAAAACAAAAATTTTCCAACACTTTTATTCACAATAAACATTTGTGCGTCTCATTTTACTCGTGAAATCGGGAAATATCACTCGAGAAAATATTAGAGTAAAATGGCCTGGTGGTAATTTTTTTTGTTTCAAGAATTTTTGAACTTATGGTTATAATCTAATTTACTTATTTCGAAAAAAATTGTTAATACGCCTTCAGGTATTTCTTCAACATCCAAGGTAGCGTGGCGCGGGATCTTGTCCAGGTGTTTCTGTGTCGATACTGTGTCCTCTGTCAGATCATGTCTGAACTGGAACATCAGAAGAGCATGCGGGGCTCAGTTGGAAATTTCCACATATCAGTTCACAAATACGAACACAATCAGGACCCAAATCAAAACTAGTTCTTAACTGCTCATAGATTTTACTCATCGTGGCCTAGATCATACCCACAAGTTGTAAAACAGCATTCGATTGGTGGATTTGGTGATTTAACCCATAAAGTTATGAACCCAAAAATATGATGAAAGAGGGGGCGTTGTATTGGGCATTTTCAGGAAAAAAAATTGTGAAAAAACAGACAGCATCATATAACGTTTCTTCGATCACTTTTACTTAATCGTGGGTATGATTTAGGGCTGACATTTGCTCTTCGAGAACAACATTTTTTCTTTTGTAGAATACACTCTAATTTGATTTCAAACTATTCAAACATTTTTCCCTCATTGTAGCAATGATTGTTCATGTCGATCTCAAGGTTGATTTTAATAAATAGTGACAAGCTAGACCAAGCAAAAAAGAAACAAAAACTATGTTGTGCTGATAATTTAACAACCGTGGAAAATTCTAACTTGACAATACTTTATAATATATAAAAGACTAATATATTGCAATCACCAATTGTGATTCGCTTGTTGAACAGTTCACTTCACAAATTTCATTATTTCTTGTGAAAGACAGGTTGCCCAAAATCAGTCCTGATCAAGAACTTAACTCCCAAAACCTAGAAAAAGTTTTGCTACTTAGAAAATTCTTCTGATTTTGAACCCCACTTATACATGTTATAGCGTACCATTTGCTTTTCATACGCTATTCATGCTTTTTTGCACAAACGTCACTTACAGTGTAACAGTTTGATGATGCAGTGAAGTTTTGAAATTATCACCTTTAAAGTAAGTCAACTTTGCTTTAAATATAGGCGGAGAAAGAATAATGCGGATTTTTTTTAACTATTTTTGCGCTCAACTTTCATGGGAATGGCTCTATGACACTAAATATTTGACAATCAAAAACAAAGACCCATCGAATTGTCTACCGATACCGCAAATTTATTGTGACTAAACTGAAGGATCTGTAAGGACGAAAAGGGACACTTTTTGTGGTGCAAACAGGGGAGGAAAGGGGGAGACAGGAGCCGAAACACAAACAAGTCAAATTTCTTGAGTTTAGGTGATCTTTGAAAACTTCACCAAAAGGATAGGATAACAAGCAATGCCAATGCTGAAAACAATGATAAAAATTGAATATTGCTCGAAAATTAACATTGAAAAAACAGACAGGGACTTCGAAAAATCCGGTGTTTTCCGGAGGTTTGTAGCAGAGCAAATCAGCGCTGAGTCAGTCTAGAGAAATTCTGTTTCTTAGGATGGCTAGTCTTCTGTTCAAATCACAATTTACACTGACCTGAGTCTTGAATTTTTGAGTAAAATTTACTTTATGAAAAATGTAATGTGCAGCTTAACTCCCCCCAGCAATTTTTGCTTTATATGAAATTCGAACTTCCGCCAGGGTATTTGTAACCTTTAATTTGTGTAGCAGGTCCTAACGGCTAAGCTAATTTGGATTTCTGGTAATTGCACAAAAACTTGTTTGCATATAACTGCTTTGTATACTACTATAATAATTAACAGTCATAAGCTACAAAAGTATGACATTATTCTGCTCAGACCTAATTTTTTTTGGTTTAGTAATTTGCAGACTGTACAGGATAAATTTAGCCTAGGCGAACTCTATGACTTGAATATAATCACAAGGAACAAGAACTACACATAAAAGGACTCAAAAAATTCTGGATATGCAAAGTTTCACAACGAAATGAAGTTTTTACTCTTGAAAAATGCCGATTCAGCGCTGAAATGCTCTGCGATCAAACCTGGGTAGAGTTTTTTGCACAAACTGATCACATTGAGGAAGTGTGTACGTCAATTAGCTTCAGTACCTCATAACTGCAATTGTGATTTCCCTAAACTTTTGTGGTTCGATTCATAAGCGATTTTTCGTGCCTCCCATTTTGCTTGGTAAATCGTGTAACATCACTCGAGAAAATATTGGAGCAAATGATTTGCAGGTAAAACTTTTTGTTAAAGAATTTTTGACGTTTTGGTTACAATCTAATTTATTTACATCGATCAAAAATAGTTGATACAACTTCAAGTTTTTCATCAACATCCAAGGCAGCGTGGCGCAGGATCTTGTCCAGGTATTTCTATCTCGATACTTTGTCCTCTGTCAGATCTTAGGAAATTGCGAAAAAACATACAGCATCATACAAAGTTGCTTCCAGCACTTTTACTTAATCTACTAATCAAGGATGTAAACGGGATTTTAATAATCAAACGAGTACAAGCACAGTTTGAAATCGTGGTTATGGTTTAGGGCTGACATTTACTCTTTGAGAACAATATTTTTTCATTGTACATTACACTATATTTTAAATTCAAACTTTTCAAACGATTTTCACTCATCGTAGCAGTGATTGTTCATGTCAATTTCAAGTTTGATTCCAATATATAGTGACAAGCTTGACCAAGCAAAAAAGAAGCAAAAACTGTGTTGTGCAGGAAATTTAACAACTGTGGAAAATTCTATCTTGAAATTACATGATAACCAATATATTGCAATCACCAGTTGTGATTCGCTTGTTGAAAATCACGTTTATGAACATATCACTTCATAATTATTTTTCTTTATTTTGAAAGAGAGGTTGCCCAAAATCAGTCTTGTTCGAGAAATTCACTCCCAAGAGATAGAGATCATTTTTGCTACTTAGAAAGTTTTTCTGATTTTGAATCCCTAGTCCATTTGCAACCCACTTATACATGTAATAGCGTATCCTTTGCTCTTCATACCCTTACATATGGAATTTTGCTCAAACTTCACTTACAATGTAACAGTTTGATAATGCAGCAAAGTTTTGAAATTATCACATTTAAAGTAATTCAATTTCGCTTTAAACTTAGGCAGGCAAAGAATAATGCTGGTTTTTTTAGGTTTTGCTTTATTTGCGATTCGAACTTCCGCTAGTGTACTTAAAACATTTAATTTGTGTAGCAGGTCGCAACCGCTAAACTAATTAGGATTTGTGATATTTGCACAAAAAGTACTTCGCATATAACTACTGTGTATAGAACTATAAAAATTACCAGTTATAAGCTACAAAAGACTGACAAAATTCTGTTCAGACTTAATTTTGTGGTATAGAATTTTTCAGACTATACAGGATAAATTTAGCCTGGGCGAACTCTATGACTTGAATATAATCACAATGAACAAAAACTACACATAAAGGAACTCAAAAAATTCTGGATATGCAAAGTCTTACAACGAAATGAAATTTTACTCTTAAAAAATGCCGATTCAACGCTGAAATGCTCTGGGATCAAATCTGGGTAGAGTTTTTTTGCACAAATTGATCACATTGAGGAAAAGTGTACGTCAATTAGCTTCAGTACCTCATAACTGCAAGCGTGATTTCCCTAAACTTTTGTGGTTCGATTCATAAGCGATTTTTCGTGCCTCCCATTTTGCTTGGTAAATCGTGTAACATCACTCGAGAAAATATTGGAGCAAATGATTTGTAGCTAAAAGTTTTTGTCAAAAAATTTTTGACATTTTGGTTACAATCTTATTTGTTTATATCAATCAAAAATAGTTGAAAAGACTTCAAAATTTTCTTCAACATCCAAGGCAGCGTGGCGCAGGATCTTGTCCAGGTTTTTCTTTGTCGATACTTTGTCTTCTGTCAGATCTCATGAAATTGCGAAAAAACAGACAGCATCATACAAAGTTGCTTCCAGCTTTTTTACTAAATCTAATAATAAAGAATGTAAACGGCAGTTTAATAAAACAAACGAGTACGAGCACAGTTTGAAAACGTGGTTATGGTTTAGGTCTGACATTTACTCTTTGAGAACAATATTTTTTTTTGTAGATTACACTATATTTTAATTTCAAACTTTTCAAACAATTTTCACTCATCGTAGCAGTGATTGTTCATGTCAATTTCAAGTTTGATTCCAATATATAGTGACAATCTTGACCAAGCAAAAAGAAGCAAAAACTGTGTTGTGCAGGAAATTTAACAACTGTGGAAAATACTATCTTGAAATTATTTTATAACTAATATGTTGCAATCATCAGTTGATATTCGCTTGTTGATAATCACGTATATGAACAGATCACATCGTAAATTTCATTATTTCTTGTGAAAGACAGGTTGCCCAAAATCAGTCTTGATCAAGAACTTAACTCCCAAAACATAGAAAACATTTTTGCTACCTGGAAAATTTTTTTGATATTGACCCACCTAGTCCATTTGAATCCCACTTATACATGTTATAGTGTATCGTTTGCCTTTCATACGCTTGTATATGCAATTTTTTCACAAACGTCAATTATAGTGTGACAGTTTGATGATGCAGTAATTTTTTTGAAATTAACACATTTAGTTTAATTCAACTTTGCCTTAAAAATAGGCAGACAAAGAATAATGCGGTTTTTTTTAAACTATTTTTGCGCTCAACTTTCATGGGATTGGCTTTATGACACTAATTTTTTGACAACCAAACACAAAAACCCATCCAATTGTATACCGATACCGGAAATTTTGTTTTGACTGAACTGAAAGATCTGTAAGGACGAAAAGGGAAATCTTTGTTGGTGCAGACAGGGTTGGCAAAAAAAAAATACTCAAGTTTCTTGAGTTTAGGTGATCGCTGAAAACTTCAACAAAAGGATAGGATAACAAACAATGCCAATGCAGAATGCAATGAGAAAAATCGATTATTGCTCGAAAATTAACATTGAAATAACAGACCGGGACCTTAAAACTGCGGTGTTACCCCGAGGTTTGTAGCAGATCAGATCAGCGCTGAATCAGTCTAGAGACATTCTGTTTTTTTAGGATGGCTAGTACTCTGTTGAAATCACAATTAACACTGACCTGCGTCTTGAATATTGAGTAAAGTTTACTTTATGAAAAATGATTTGGGCAGTTTCACTCCCTCCAACAGGTTTTGCTTTATATTTCATTCGAACTTCCGCCAGTGTACTTATAACATTTAATTTGTTAGCAGGTCGCAACCGCTAATTGGGATTTGTGGTATTTGCACACAAACTAGTTCGCATATAACTACTGTGTATACTACTATAAAAATTACCAGTTATAAGCTACAAAAGTGACAAAATTCTGCTCAGACTTAATTTTGTGGTAAAGTAAATTGCAGACTATACAGGATAATTTTAGCATGAGCGAACTCTATGAATTGAATATAATCACAATGAACAAAAACTACACATAAAGGAACTCAAAAAATTCTGGATATGCACAGTCTTACAACGAAATGAAATTTTTACTCTTAAAAAATGCCGATTCAACGCTGAAATGCTCTGGGATCAAATCTGGGTAGAGTTTTTTTGCACAAATTGATCACATTGAGGAAAAGTGTACGTCAATTAGCTTCAGTACCTCATAACTGCAAGCGTGATTTCCCTAAATTTTTGTGGTTCGCTTCATAAGCGATTTTTTGTGCCTCCCATTTTGCTTGGTAAATCGTGTAACATCACTTGAGAAAAAATTGGAGTAAAATGGTTTGTAGCTAAAAGTTTTTGTCAAAAAATTTTTGACCTTTTGGTTACAATCTTATTTATTTATATCAATCAAAAATAGTTGAAAAGACTTCAAAATTTTCTTCAACATCCAAGGCAGCGTGGCGCAGGATCTTGTCCAGGTTTTTCTTTGTCGATACTTTGTCTTCTGTCAGATCTCATGAAATTGCGAAAAAACAGACAGCATCATACAAAGTTGCTTCCAGCTTTTTTTACTAAATCTAATAATAAAGAATGTAAACGGCAGTTTAATAAAACAAACGAGTACGAGCACAGTTTGAAAACGTGGTTATGGTTTAGGTCTGACATTTACTCTTTGAGAACAATATTTTTTTTGTAGATTACACTATATTTTAATTTCAAACTTTTCAAACAATTTTCACTCATCGTAGCAGTGATTGTTCATGTCAATTTCAAGTTTGATTCCAATATATAGTGACAAGCTTGACCAAGCAAAAAAGAAGCAAAAACTGTGTTGTGCAGGAAATTTAACAACTGTGGAAAATTCTATCTTGAAATTACATGATAACCAAAATATTGCAATCACCAGTTGTGATTCGCTTGTTGAAAATCACGTTTATGAACATATCACTTCATAATTATTTTTCTTTATTTTGAAAGAGAGGTTGCCCAAAATCAGTCTTGTTCGAGAAATTCACTCCCAAGAGATAGAGATCATTTTTGCTACTTAGAAAGTTTTTCTGATTTTGAATCCCTAGTCCATTTGCAACCCACTTATACATGTAATAGCGTATCCTTTGCTCTTCATACCCTTACATATGGAATTTTGCTCAAACTTCACTTACAATGTAACAGTTTGATAATGCAGCAAAGTTTTGAAATTATCACATTTAAAGTAATTCAATTTCGCTTTAAACTTAGGCAGGCAAAGAATAATGCTGGTTTTTTTAGGTTTTGCTTTATTTGCGATTCGAACTTCCGCTAGTGTACTTAAAACATTTAATTTGTGTAGCAGGTCGCAACCGCTAAACTAATTAGGATTTGTGATATTTGCACAAAAAGTACTTCGCATATAACTACTGTGTATAGAACTATAAAAATTACCAGTTATAAGCTACAAAAGACTGACAAAATTCTGTTCAGACTTAATTTTGTGGTATAGAATTTTTCAGACTATACAGGATAAATTTAGCCTGGGCGAACTCTATGACTTGAATATAATCACAATGAACAAAAACTACACATAAAGGAACTCAAAAAATTCTGGATATGCAAAGTCTTACAACGAAATGAAATTTTACTCTTAAAAAATG
The DNA here is from genome assembly GCF_964194025.1 of Convolutriloba macropyga. NCBI lineage: Eukaryota > Metazoa > Xenacoelomorpha > Acoela > Convolutidae > Convolutriloba > Convolutriloba macropyga. Next base: position 18,468,795 of record NC_134474.1, read on the forward strand.
CCGATTCAACGCTGAAATGCTCTGGGATCAAATCTGGGTAGAGTTTTTTTGCACAAATTGATCACATTGAGGAAAAGTGTACGTCAATTAGCTTCAGTACCTCATAACTGCAAGCGTGATTTCCCTAAACTTTTGTGGTTCGATTCATAAGCGATTTTTCGTGCCTCCCATTTTGCTTGGTAAATCGTGTAACATCACTCGAGAAAAAATTGGAGTAAAATGTTTTGTAGCTAAAAGTTTTTGTCAAAAAATTTTTGACCTTTTGGTTACAATCTTATTTATTTATATCAATCAAAAATAGTTGAAAAGACTTCAAAATTTTCTTCAACATCCAAGACAGCGTGGTGCAGGATCTTGTCCAGGTTTTTCTTTGTCGATACTTTGTCTTCTGTCAGATCTCATGAAATTGCGAAAAAACAGACAGCATCATACAAAGTTGCTTCCAGCTTTTTTTACTAAATCTAATAATAAAGAATGTAAACGGCAGTTTAATAAAACAAACGAGTACGAGCACAGTTTGAAAACGTGGTTATGGTTTAGGTCTGACATTTACTCTTTGAGAACAATATTTTTTTTTGTAGATTACACTATATTTTAATTTCAAACTTTTCAAACAATTTTCCCTCATTGTAGCAATGATTGTTCATGTCGATCTCAAGGTTGATTTTAATAAATAGTGACAAGCTAGACCAAGCAAAAAAGAAACAAAAACTATGTTGTGCTGATAATTTAACAACCGTGGAAAATTCTAACTTGACAATACTTTATAATATATAAAAGACTAATATATTGCAATCACCAATTGTGATTCGCTTGTTGAACAATTCACTTCACAAATTTCATTATTTCTTGTGAAAGACAGGTTGCCCAAAATCAGTCTTGATCAAGAACTTAACTCCCAAAACATAGAAAACATTTTTGCTACCTGGAAAATTTTTTTGATATTGACCCACCTAGTCCATTTGAATCCCACTTATACATGTTATAGTGTATCGTTTGCCTTTCATACGCTTGTATATGCAATTTTTTCACAAACGTCAATTATAGTGTGACAGTTTGATGATGCAGTGATTTTTTTGAAATTAACACATTTAGTTTAATTCAACTTTGCCTTAAAAATAGGCAGACAAAGAATAATGCGGTTTTTTTTAAACTATTTTTGCGCTCGACTTTCATGGGATTGGCTTTATGACACTAATTTTTTGACAACCAAACACAAAAACCCATCCAATTGTATACCGATACCGGAAATTTTGTTTTGACTGAACTGAAAGATCTGTAAGGACGAAAAGGGAAATCTTTGGTGGTGCAGACAGGGTTGGCAAAAACAAAAAATACTCAAGTTTCTTGAGTTTAGGTGATCGCTGAAAACTTCAACAAAAGGATAGGATAACAAACAATGCCAATGCAGAATGCAATGATAAAAATCGATTATTGCTCGAAAATTAACATTGAAATAACAGACCGGGACCTTAAAACTGCGGTGTTACCCCGAGGTTTGTAGCAGATCAGATCAGCGCTGAATCAGTCTAGAGACATTCTGTTTTTTTAGGATGGCTAGTACTCTGTTGAAATCACAATTAACACTGACCTGCGTCTTGAATATTGAGTAAAGTTTACTTTATGAAAAATGATATGGGCAGTTTCACTCCCTCCAACAGGTTTTGCTTTATATTTCATTCGAACTTCCGCCAGTGTACTTATAACATTTAATTTGTTAGCAGGTCGCAACCGCTAATTGGGATTTGTGGTATTTGCACACAAACTAGTTCGCATATAACTACTGTGTATACTACTATAAAAATTACCAGTTATAAGCTACAAAAGTGACAAAATTCTGCTCAGACTTAATTTTGTGGTAAAGTAAATTGCAGACTATACAGGATAATTTTAGCCTGAGCGAACTCTATGAATTGAATATAATCACTATGAACAAAAACTGCACATAAGGGAACTCAAAATATTCTGGATATGCAACGTTTCACAACGAAATAAAATTGTTGCTCTTGAAAAATTCTGGGTCAGCGCCGAAATGCTCTGGGATCAAGTCTGGCTAGGGTTTTTTTTCGCTCAAACTGATCACATTGAGGAAAAGGGTACGTCGATTAGTTTCAAACTTTCACGCCTTTTTTCCTATGCACCCTTATTTATTATTATTTGCTATTTTTAGCACAAAGGTCACTATTTATAAAAAAAGCATGTGCGCGGGGTGTGAAAGTTGTATTCCCACAAAGCTGAAGTGGCCGAAAAAAATAACTCAGATCTGATCATTTATGAGATTGAATGGGCCAAAAACACACCTCATGTTGCGCCTAAAATTTTAGTTTAGGCCAAAACGCACCCAGAAGTCTTGAACGGGTAAAAAATGCGACAATATTTTGATGTCCAATATATTTGACCACGGCCAATTTTGAGCAAAGGCATGAACGCGCCAAAAATTTTGAGTCTGATCATGGGTGATTTTTGTCTGGATGGGTCTGATCAAAAATAATTATGGTTTTGAGCGGTCTGATCATGGACAGTTTTGAACGAGTACCTCAACATGGGTAGATCTCAGTTTCACACCACAAAAATTGACAGCTCAGTTTCCATCAAAAGAAAATTTTTTCGAACAAAATATGTTTAAAAAGAGTTCAAAATATTGATTCAGAAGATGCAAAAAGTCTTGAAAACAAAGATCGAATCTTTTTTGAAGTGAAATCTATGAAGCTATCAAATTAGCGCATTTGGGTTAAACAAAGCAGAGACACTGAAATGAATAACTCGTTTTAATTTAGCATAACACAAAAGAAACTGATAAACAAAATTTTAAATTTTGAAGTTCATGAATTTCAAACAAAGGCAAGTATTCCTTGAAAACGTATGAAAGTTGTTCAAGCTCCAGATTGAAATTTCACAGATGCCTTCTCCCAGAAAGTAAAACCATCTATCATTCCATCAAAAAAACGGAAAATATTTACACAAATTTAAGCAAACAAATTTTACAACGACACCTTTGTTACACAAATCTTTATCTTTTCCGTACAAGTCACATCACATCACCACTTAAGGTTGTAATATTTATAACAAAATGATTTTAACTAGATTTTTGAAAAATTTTCCTTCCTTATATATGTTTTTAATAATAAAAAATTGTTTACTGGTGTCTTTACAGAATCAATAGAGCACTTACACAATTGATCAATACACTTAAGAAAACGAGCACCAGAAAGATCGCCACAAGGTCCGTTTCAGGCGTCTCATAGTCGGCAGAGAAATTTTATGATGTTTGTTTCAAAAGTTTTTCAGTGGAGATCAAAATTAAAGTGCTGGCGAGAAAAAAACAAGGTAGATTATTTTTTAAAAGACTTCAAATTGGCCAGATTTTTGATGAATAAAGTTTCTAATTTAAGCCATAAGTTAACCTTGTGAGTTGTTCATTCAGTAAAAAAATTAGTTTTTAGCTTGCTGTGAGCAAAAATTTTTAACTGTCGACAGCTCAAATTTTTCACTTCTCTTACAAAATTAGTAACCAGTTTGAGAACAACGTTCAAGAGTTTTCGGATTTTATTTGATAGACTGTTTTCGGGGGAAAAATTATTTAAGGGGGACAGATTTAACACGTTTTTCGCATGAGCACAGTTTTGACAGTTCATTTGGTGTAATGAAGTGATTTATGTCCATGATCTTTCACCAATAATTAAGAAAAAAAGAAGTTTTCTCATAGGACATGTGGGAATATAAGAAATTTTTATCTCACAAATAAAATGATGCATGATTTTTGCAATGCGTTTTAGACCGCCAATGCTATTACTTTTCAGGATTTTTGACAAAATTTTTGAAAAATTTTTGAGGCTTGAGATGCTGTTTTTCAAATGAATCTCAGCAGCAGAGATCAGCATGAATTGAATAAACTTTTCGACATTTTGTTATTTATTTGAAATAACTGACGTTTCGTTGCAATTTGCAACAGAATAGGGAAACCGCAAAAAAGGATAAAATTGAATTTCATTAACATTCAATAACAAAAAACAATCTGATTAAGACATATATTCACCCTAACGAAACTGAAATCTTTTCCACTCAAGTCTGGCAGTGACTTTTTCGATTGAGCATACGACGGAAATTAATATCCATTTAAACTGCCATGCTAGCGGAAAATCACGGTGCAAAGCTGAAATGTGTTTTGCCTTCTAAAACCATGTTTCTAATACCTCGAAATTTGCCTTGTGTTACATTTTTTTCGTCTGAAACAACTCTTCCGCCAATTTTTGAACTTCCGGAGTGATATTTTTGGTTTTCAAGACAAAATTTCTTCAAAATACGGATAAATACAGTTGTTTCTACAAAAGCTCCGGTTGCGTTTCCGTCAGTTTTTTCCGTTCATTCGGCGAGTTTTGGAACGATTCAGCTTTGAGTTGTATTTCTTGAAAAATAAATTAAACTGGTCAGGTTAGAACTGAGTTTAGTTCCTCGGTCATAATTGACGCTTTTCTTGCAACAATCTTGAGATATTACGCATCATCTTGCAAGGTTCTTGTGAGAATCTTACAAGAAAACCGGCTTGCAAGAACCGCAAAAGAAGAACCGCACAAATAAAACATTAGTTAGCTGCTGCATGGGCTTCTTCAGTCTGTTTTAAGACTAGAGAATAGGATTGAACCTATTCTCTTATCTCCAAAGAAAAAAGAGAGACCCAATTTTGAGAACTCTATGAAAAAATGCTGCCGTTGTTAACAGTCCCTGAAACTGTCATTTGCAAAGAATGTTTTCAGCATTGGTTTTCTATCACCATATAATTGAAATGTAAAACTACTAATAATCTTTAAAGACAAAGATTTATCGGGTCTTTCCCGTTATAACACCCCATTTGAAATAATCTTTCCCGTTTGAAATAATATTTGAAATAATAGCCCCCAAACAATAGCCCAAGTTGTGGGGGCTATAATGGGAAAGACCTAATTTATCTTATAGTCATTGATCATAATGAGCAGAAGTTACTAAGGATTATTAAACCTCTAGACTGCCAAAAAGACATGATTCATGGTTCCCTTTGATAACTCTAACACTCACTCAGTCTATATATTAAACCGTTGTTTCTAAATATATCTAATTCAATTTCGCACTTCAATTTTCTCCGAATGAGGTCACCTGCAATTTGACATTTGCATCAAATGAGGTTTTCAAGTGTGTCTGGTTATTGTTGACTCTCCCGCTGTGAAGGACAAAAGCACAGCCAACTCAATTTAACAATCAGAACAGGTCATAGTCTCTGAGGTGACTCTTGTCCTTGAATATGTGTTTACATATGTGATAAATTGACCTCTATATCCTGTACAGAATTTTAAAATGACCTCCCAGAAGTTTTACATTATATTAAAAAGTACGAACGGAAATACAAAAGTTATGGGCAAAAGCTAAAAAAATGGCCCAAAAACTAAGAAAACCCAATATTTAACATTAAGCGTAACCATCAAAATTCTAATTAATTATCTTTATTTTGTATCGTAAAAGTAATTTAAAACATCTGAATTCATAAATGAGTTATTTTACGGCACATCTTGCATAGGGAGTTATGTCAAATATTATTAAATTATTTATTATTTTCTAATAAAAAAAGTCATATGAACATAATTTGGTAAACTTTTTCCACTTGTTTCGCTCATTTGAGTTCAGATGATTTTACCTTACATTCAGTTTCTACTGATTATGTCCTAGTTTTTGAATCTGAGCAATTCCTTAATATCGATTCATCTAGTGTACGAGACAGGCTACCAGGAAATAGCGGCCAATGACACTGTCAACGTCCGTTGGAATGGAAACAGAAAACAAAAAGAAACAAATTGAGAGCCTTTTTTCGAAGAGTCCAGAGGTTTTCGAATCTGATTAAAAATGTTTGTTAGATCACATCGCTATGCAAAGTTCAGCTTCTAAATTGAATAGTATTTCCTTTAATTCTTTTAACAGTTAGAATAACAGATTTTGCTGACCTAATGGAATATGACTCAATCTTTTGGTTAACTAACCACTTTATTAAAGCTTTTTGACCTTGTCCTTATTCAGTATATCAGTTCAGTTTCTAAATTTATCCGATAATCTAACTATCGGATCGAACTGAAACAAAAAGAGGATAGTCAAAAAACTTGATAATTGTAAACCAAAAAAGAAAGGAAAAGGTGGACTTTGATATCATAAAAAGACAGAAATAGAACAAAGTTAGGTCTTAATAATCGAAAAAAAGATACTTGGCAGTTAATAAAATGTATGTAGCTGTACATGCAAAAAAAAACAAAGAAAAAATGTAATATAAAAACAGAAATTTAAAATGTAGATGTCTTGTATTCAGTTATTGTAACAATCACATAATAAGAAACACTGAAACAAAAAATTGAGAAAAAAATCACTGTTTTTCTGCGAAATATGATAGAAGTAGTATGAAAAAAAATGAAAAAAAAATGATTGTCTCTGATATATTTACAGTTGATGGCTTCAAAGTCACTAGATTATTTTACTTTTAAATCAGTTTCTCGTTAGACGATAACTCTTTATTGTTGGAAAGAATGCGCCATATTCTAACCACACCTATAATGAACAAAAAAAGAGTAACAAAAAATAAAATGCAGTTAAAAGTGGTAAGTTCATTATAGTTTTCCAAGCAAAAATTGCGTCACACCCAAACAAACCTTTACTTGCAAATTCAGCTTGATTGAAAGATTGAAACCAGCTCGATTTTTCAAAAACACTAATGCGAACTGCTATTAGGGCGACTAAATGACCATTGAAAAAAATAACAACATTGGTGTCAAATTCAAATCCACCGTCATTAACCAACCGAAACATTATACAAAAAAAAACGCGTGTCCCTAAACGCGTCTCCTCATGAGGTCTGTCTTCAAGGAGACACAGTAAAAATGGGACACAGTAAAAGAAAGAAAACAAAAAAGGCAAAACTGAAAAAAACTCAACGGAATTTTCACCAAAACAAATAATCTCAATTTATGGAAACTCTTTGATAGCAATACAACTATCTGGCACCAGGACACAGACATCACATATATCAACAATTAAGAAATAAAATAGAAAATATTACTAACTAAATTAGAAGATTAAATAGCTGCCGATGATAAACTTCTCAAAAACTGAAAATTCGTTCAAATGCTACTTTTTTGCTATAGAAGAATTTGGAAAATGTTTTTCGCGCTTTGAAGTTGCTCGCATATTTTGTATCTTCCTGCAAATCGGTAAGATGAAGATAACTATTCCAATGACTTCTAATAGTCATGTGAAAGTTGAAAAACGTGTAAACCGATTTCAAAAACAAGGCAGCGATTTAATGCAATGCAGATACTTATGATTTCAAAATCGGAAAGCGCCTAAAAAAAGCTGATTCAGTCACTGACGACTGATTTTAGTTAGGGTTAAAACATTTTATAAGGTTCAATCATGTACTTAATTGATTGGGTGGTGGGATTGGAACAATGAGCACGTATTATCGAAAAAAAAATAAGTATCCATATCCGAACCAATTGGGAATGCAACTTTAACTTTGTGGAAACTATTTAGTATATGTATTCGGTTCTATTTTTTGCGCAGTAGGCAGGTGAAGTTCACAAGGAATAAATCGGCAAAATTTGATCCAGGTATACATAATCGATGATAGATTGTTCATTTTGCAAAAAGTTTGGTATTTGACAACTTTTGTTTTTGGAAATATTTGCTACTGGAATCAAGTTATATGTGCAAAAAAGTTGTCTTTTATCTAAACATCAAATGCACCCATACTTCATGTTCACTTCAAGCGAAAACTTTCTGACCCTGACCCGATCAATTTATCGGAAAATTTTTGTTGACACTTGTCAGAGCACTTTTTGTCTCAATTCTTTCTCTAAGGTGAATCAAAACCTGAAAATAGCGGATTCAATTTTAAACTGATCACGAATCTATTATGATTTCTCAATAGTATTTTGAAGTTAAATTTATTATTCGGCAGTGAGCGTAAGCGTAGAATTGATGTTTATCCGAGATCGTTTCGAATTCGCCCCAATTTAGCCCAAATCTCAAATCAACAGAAGTAATTTCCTGCACCCGTCTGCTATTCCCACTCCAATATCCCTTCTAGATAATTAAGTAAACAACAACCAAACACGTACATCTTCCAATTACATTATTTGAGACGAAATATTGTGAACAAGTTGAACAAATATTTGCCCTAAACTGAATTGAAGCCGGAATGAGCGGAACTTAAATAAAACTGATGAACGCTTCAATATAATTATCATTTTCTATTGTTTTTCTTACGAAGACTTGGGAATAATAGTAGAATAGAAGTTGCTTTAGAATTTCCATTTTTTCCATTTATGCACTTGCCTATTGATTTTCTCATTAAACCAAAAGCTAATTGAGACTGTCATCAAACATGTTTCAGTTAAACTGCCGTGGGATTAACTCGGTCTTCAAATGAAGCAAACAAGAATTAGAAATAAGATTGACAGTTTTTTAGGCAACTGCAAAATCAACAGAAAAAGAAATTAACAAATCAAAAAACTATTTGAAAGCTGGAAACTTCTAAACAGACAAACGTTCTAAAAATTTTTCAGTTTGAAAACCTCTTGTCGAAATGTCTTCTAAATTGAACTCCATATTAGCACAACAATTGCAACTGTTCCCTATTAAACTTTCATCATTGCCATTGGCATAATCAGAGTTTTCTGAACTTTCTGGATGAGTAAAATATTCTAAATGAACAAACTTTCAGATTTGACTAGAGGGCTGGGGGTCAAATATCATAGTTGGTTTAATTTTTGCGATCAGTCAATTTCGTGCTTGAAATGTTCGTTTCGACCCAAAAAAAATCTGGGAAAAATTATGCGTTCGCTGGACACTTTTTCTTTTTGCATCCAGTCAATTTTTTGCTTTATTGATATTATTAGCAGAAGGAAAAAGATCAATTAAGCATAATGAAGCTCACACAGCTGAAACCTGTTCTAATCAATGTCGAATTGACAAATTTCCATCGTGTTGTTCCGACCCAAGGTGGGTCGGAACAATATACGGAACTATATACTCAAATGGGGTTATGTTCAGTCAATTTTCGCTGATCGATATATTCATCGTAGAGAGTTGTCACTGGCATTATTGGCAAGCCCGTCCAGCGTAGAATATAGAATTTGTCAGATTTTTTCGAATTTTCATTTTCTCCAATGAGTTATTAAAGTTTAAAGTTTTGTGACTATTTGATTGACTTTGGTTGTTTTTATTTGACGTTTTTTTTGCCCAGTTTTTGTCATTTTTGAGTAGATTATTTAGAAAACTGTGAACTATTATGTTAATATTTTCAAAAGACCAAGGAGAGCTTTGGTCAACTATTTCATTATATTGGCTAAATTTTTCAATGATTCAATCGATTTTCATCAAAAATGCACGAATTGATATTCTATAGCACAATTTTTTTCAGTATACCGGATGTACAAATCTAAAAACTGTGGATATAACTTTTCCAAACACTAGAGAGGGCGACTTTTACTTCTAAGAGAGTGTACTCGATTAAAAACATTTTGCCAGTTTTTTTTCTAAAACAGCTCGATACTTAACCAAAACTCCTCTTTTTGTTTTGATTTTTTGATTTTTTGAGAGAATCCTTTCTCAATTTATATATTTCGCTGATACTTAGAACATTTAATTTTCAATGAGATATCTGCAGCAAAATCAAAATAATTTTCAGTTCAATCGCTGGTCTTTAATTGAAAAAATGTACGAGTTGCAAAGTGCATTGTCTTTGTCATAAGTTTTTCCTGCGTTTTCGTTCCTTTCTAAGTTATATAGCGGGATGTTATTAGATACTTTTAGATTTTTGCTCAGTTGATGGCAAATTCCACTAACTTGCAAATCAGGTCCAATAAACAAATATTGAAAAGTCAATTATTAAAGTGCGTGGTTTCTTTTTGGCTTCAACCACGTAATTTATAGAAACTTTTCTGAAATATTGAGATCCTATTTGTTATTTCAAGTCTTATTACTTTATCTTAGTAATGACAGTTCAAAGTCATTGATGAGCTAAAAGCAAATCTATTTGTTGTTATATATAAATGCATATCGTTTTTGTTCTTCAAGAATCATATTTTTTTATGTTTTGCTTTTTTTTTGTTAAATTTTAGCTTAACCTCAACTGAGATAATGAGAGATCACATTTTTGTCCTGGTGAAATATTTTGATGTCACTGCGTTTTTATGCCAGAAGAAATGTCTTTTGGCTTTGGTTTTCATTTTTTTTGTTTTTGGTTTTTTGACCTTTTCCCAGTCTTAAGGTTTTTTTTTAAGTTTCTCCTGCCACATTATTACAATATGACTAGTTGCATATCACAGTAATGGCGTATAAAGTGTGTAGCTGAACAATATCACGCTTTTGATGAACATTAATATGGTTTTCGAGGGCTTCCACACCGATTTCTTGCAAAATTTAGCAGAATTGTTTCTCTGTGACTAAATAAGTCATCATTTTTGATGTTGTATCGTATATTTTAGATTGTTACGGGTGTAAGCGGCTTCTCAAGGAGCTGTAAAACTGTTTGTTGGAAGATTTGCGTAGATCACCATAAATACTGTTTTTCATGACTTTAAATATATTTGCTTTTACAAAAGTATGAGTAATTTTTGAACTTAGCCCCCATTTTAATAATATTTTTGTCAACCTGTCGTTTATTCTCGTTAGCAACAAATCCCATTTTTTTATGAGACAGAGTTTAATAACTGTACTAATTTGATGTTTTGTGGTTAAATTAAAGTTTTTTAGCTTTGGTTCTAATAGAGTTCTTTAAAGTTTTGTTACTTTGGAAATATTGATCATAGTAGAGTTTTCTTAGTGTCCTGTAACATTAACTTAATGAAACTAGTTTTCTTTGGCGTCTGAGATGGCTCAATCAAACGCCACTAAATTTTGATTTTTGAAAGTAATTGATTTGTAATGTTTTGGATACCTCCTTTTTGCGCTATTTTCCCGAACCTTTTTGTTGACAGTACTTATCGTCCTCTTGTGGGTATCTGGTCATAGTCTGGATAACTCAATTTTCAACGGATTCCTTAGGAGATACACATGCACCTATGTGTTGATTTCAGTTGATAGCTAATTGTTTTCATGACTTCGAAGTAAATTGTTTTATAAAGATGTAAACATATTTTTTATTCGTCTTTGTTCAGTTTTGTCTACCTTGCTTCCTGAACAAATTGAGGGCAGGTCCTAAATCTTTTGTGAAATGCAATATAAAATAATTAATTTGGGTTTTATGTGATGCTGTTTTGATTTTGTGAAGTATTTTTAAGAAAATGTATATTTAATTTTGGTTGTAAATTATGTTTGTTTTTTAAGTCAACCAATTCGCTGAGGGATTGTAACTGAGTAATCTTAGTTGCAAATGCACTTCGCAAATCTGGCCTGCTACATTTAAGTTGATTCTCGCAAAACGCAGAAATGAGCGAAATTTCTCTCTTAATGCCAAAGTTAGCTATGTGTGATTTTTGAAAATCACATCTAGGAAAAGAATCTTTTTGGGAGAAGCAGGCATTGATATGGGAATATTGGAAATTTTATTGGCACATGGCCATTTCGACAAAAATGGAAATATCGATTAACACTCTATCCATCCCGCTTCCAGAAAGAGTGGTATTACCCATCAAGGGAATTTACAAGGAAGAAATTGCAAGCTCTTCTGTGGTAGTAAAACGTTAACGACAGCTTCGCAATTTAACAATTTAAAAATGCACGAAGAAAGAATTGTCTAATTATTTGAGACTGAGGACTGTTTTTTGATGCCAAATCAAAGAAATTGTGAGATCTTGAAGCAGTATCTTTACAGTTCTCAATCTGTCTGTAGAGTTGAGGCGCATGTTCAAAAGTGAAGATCTTCATGATGGCAAGAATGAATGAAAACTTTTGGAACGCAATGAATGAACCAAATGCCGAACAACGCAACATTCCTTCTGACTGCTTTCATTCCTCAAAGACAAAACAACAAAAACATGAAACCATTCAAATTTTTTAGCAATCTGAACCAAATATCTGATATTTGTGACATATGAGACACTAAGGATGAAATATTGAGAAATGTCTTTTTGCAAATATGCTCGATTCGGAAATTCAATGAGAGTTGTTGAGACATACATTTGACCCAAGAGATCTCTGGGACTGGCGATCAATTACGAAATGGGAATCTAACATCTGATCCGACTGCTCTGCTCACAGCCAATGAACAGAAATCAATAGCAGAGTGGCAACACAGTTATCTTAGATGATCGCACTCAAAGTGCGCATAAGCAAAATTTTTCCGACCTGAATATTGATAATCAAAAATAAGTGTAACCGTGTACAACTTGCAGACAACCATGAAACATTGAACACAATAGGCTGTGACCCAACAATCGAAAGTCACTCATGAGCTTAAGTGAAATAAATGATAAAAAAATGGCAATAACCAATCAGACAATATTTAGCAATTAAAATAATTCCTTGATAGTTATGATCTCAATCCGGCTTCACTTTATATTTCTCCAGATGATAATTGTGTAGCTGTAATTCTCTTGGAAATAGAATGTGTGCACCTTTAAATCAAAAAAGTACGCTTGAAAATTTCACAACAAATTTGTTGGCGGAATTTGAAAGCGTCTTCACTGTCCCTTGCTTGCTAAATAGAGAGGTTGCAACACGTAAGTTTTTATTTTGGATACCTGACTACAAGCCAGTAGAACAAAAAATTACAAAATTCGTCCACAAGTCACAGTGATAAAGTAAATGCAGATGAAATAATTATGGTTTTGAAGGACAGTGTCGCACGTCGATGAAAATAAATAGTTTTTGTCCACCCAGATTTTTTACTCCACAATCATTGAAATGCCTTCTAGGTGAAGCCATTAGCCATTGCCCATTAAAGGGACCTGTTCATCGAGATTCTCGAGGATTAACTTTCCGAGTTGGCAAGTCCAAAAAAATGCAGTTAACATGCAGTTAAATCTAAGTTTCATGGAAATTATAAAAATGCGTAACAAAAGAGACGACAAAACCTTCAATTAAAGATTTTGACGAATTTGAAAAACATGTCAAATAAGACACATTCAGAAACAGAGACTTAATTGTTTCAAAATTTTTTATCCTCAAATGTCATCAAAACAAAAAAGTCAGTGGAATCAGATCTAGATTCCAAAAAACTAAAGTCTATTCACCAAATCAAATGTCACAAACCCACTGTTGACAACCTAATTGACTCAACTGCACAAAATAATAATGAGTTTGATACACGGAAAAGTGCTAATTTCCCTTCCTTGGATTTGAAGTTCGCGTACTTTCATACAACTACATTTTCATAGAGACACTACACACCTTGATTCGACTGACAAGTAAAAATTTAATACTTTTTTAAAGGCTTCGCGGATATGCCAGTGACATTTCGAAAGCCAATGAACTATAACGTAGTAAAACTAAAAAATGCAAAGGAAGTTTTTATTTTATAATTGTTGAAAGTCGTTGGACAACAGAAGAATTCAAGAAAAATATTTATAATTGCCCAACTAAATTAGACGTAGACAATGTTTGAATCAACTTTCCTAAATGTCATTTTTATTATATTTAAATTAAACGATAAGAGTACAAATTCACACAAGGAAGCATTCGACACCTTGATCCCAAGGTAGTAGCAACTTTTAACCTCCATTCACCAAAAATTTGAAGAAAATTATATTGGGTTTTGTTCATCGCCGAAGTGAACTAAAACAGAAATTGGCACAGCTCTTTTATCCATTTAAATCACTGTTAAATTTCTTTGGAAGTTGTAATCTGGCATACGTTTTGAACACAGTAAACAAAAATTACAAGATCAGCCAAAACACAATGTATAAACCGAACCTGAAATTCGGAATCAAATGCAATGCATTTAATATTGATCACAATCCTGGTGTAAAATTGGACCTGGTTGATTGCGTTTCACGCAAAAACAATGTGAAAGCAAAATTGTAAAACCCTTGTTTTGAAGAATAGGTAAGAACCAGACATGCCCGCATTCGTGACAATCTTGCAAACCTTTGTAAGAAGAAATTACCAATCATTCAAAATAACGTAAATTCGAGTTCATACAGACTGCAGTAAAAAAAATTAAAGTTAAAAGATATTACAACAACAATTACAAAATATCCTTTTTCGGTAATTCGTTTCAAGGTAATAGACATATTAATGAATAACTGCTTTTTGCCTTCAATCGATGAGAAGAAAAGTTAACTATTTTAGCTCACTCATTTGCTCCGCAACCTCATTGTATGGCTAACAGAACAATCTCTGAGTAAAATTAATAACCTACAACACCTACACCTAAAAGAAGTCTGATCCTAGTCATCCTCGTCTACGTCAGCCATACCCAGCGACAGAATAACTGTTTCGCCTTATGAGGAGAAATTGAAAATTATATTAAAACAGTTAACCACCAACAATTTTCTTGCTATTTTGACCTCAAAAAACGCCGTTTTTAAAGAAATATTGGATGCTTATCGATAACAAAGACATAGGCAATTTGGTAGTAATAAACTTTTAATGATCAATTTTTAATGGCAGTCAAAATAGGAAGATGTCCTGCCGTACTGTTTACTACCTCTCCTTTTTCCGGATGCTTGCAAGAATTTAAAATCTTTCATACTTTGATCGCAGTTGAATCCTGAAGAAAATGTGAAAAAACCTAACGAAGAATTTCAACTTGATTTTAAATGACCATTTTCCTGATAAATAGCGGACCTATTTCTTAGGTTTGGTCGGTCAAGAAATAGGACATGATAGAATGCTCTGCCTTGCCTAGAATGTTAATCAAAATGTCCTTCAGCAAGAGTAATTGATTTGGCTGTTGTTGGTAAGTTTGAAAAGAGTTGTTTAAATATAATTATAAGAAATACACGTAACATACATTTAGATCAAGCAAACATTTGAGTACTCGTTTCGTATTTGAGTACTATTGGCGTAATTGCTCAGCACGCAGCGATTGGATTTATGGAGCCAACGATCAAAAATGTTAGAACAACGCTTTTGTGTGTCAAAATTGCAACCCAGAATAATGATTTTTTTTATAAAAGCTGCCATTCAATCTTTCATACGCCAGTTGCAAAGTTTTAAATTTAGAATTAAAAAAATAAGCCCATTTGAAGGACGTTCGTGAATAAACCCAAATAACTTTTAATTAATGTAGTTTTGAAGCAGAAAAGAGGACAAATTCTAGAATCTTAAATTTTATTTGAACTCAATAACCGATACAGTTCCATTATGGACTAAATGGATGACTAACGATGCGCAGCGCATGAAAGAAGACCCGCAATTTAACTCACGCAACGAACACCAAGATGCCTGCAACAATGAGTCGCTCTGTATTCCTCACCCAAATCTTTCAAACTCGATTCCAACAAGACAATTATTTTCTCAAAGTAGAGTTGGTTTGCAAACAACCAATTCAAACAAAATGACGGTCTGTACAACATTTTGGCACCGTCATTAACATTAACTAAAATTTCACTGTAAAACTTCTTTTATCAAAGAACCTGAAAAACCAGACGTTCGATTCTCTAACAGTGATGTAATCAAAATTGGAATGGCAGTTGAAAAATCAACTCGTTCATGGTTTGACGCTCAACGATGCTTTCTACCTGTTGAGGTGATCACAAAACATGAAAAAGCCAAGATATTGAAGGGAATTAAAAGAAGCGATAACAAAAGCCGAAGTTTGAACCTAATTTCGTTTGTTTGAGCCTAATGCAGATCTCCTACATAAAATCACGCTTGAGTTTGTAATTAAGATACAAGCTAAATACTACAAAAGCTGCGTCCGTAAGTAAGCTTATTCAGGAACAAACCCTTTCACGAATAACGATTAAAATGTATAATTGCCACCAAAAAAAAACTTTTGGTCACCGTTTCTATGCTCTCTATCCTGTTATCTCACCTGTTATTGTATTACTGCACTGCCGAAACCGCGCATCACCTCACTTACTCGGCTCAGGGAGAGTGAATTAATATATATAACTTTTCAGCAATCTCCTTACATGAAGTACGCAATGAGCTTCTTCTCCACTGTTCATGGAATCCAATGGTCTGATGTGCTCTTATGATCAGGCGGCTGGTTGAAACTATATTTGACGCCAAACGTCGATTTGCCTTAGACGGAGGAGGTTTTGAACACCACGGTTTAAATGAGGAACAAGCATTGAACGCCTAACCGTTTACATCCGTAATCATCGGCCTGTCCAATGTAGGCGCAATTTTACCTGACCATCGTCTATTTGATAATCAACAGCCAGATTGCCGTCCATCTTTGGCGTAAAACGAATTCGATTATCGCATAAAAAGACTCAGTCTGAGGACAAGCGGCCTTAATCCAATGCATTTTACTATCGTTTGCTAGTAGTACCTAGAAAACCCAGGTACCTACTCTATAGGTCGAATTGAAGAATTCAGGTAGTATTCCGACACTGTCGCATTCTCCGCCATCTGATGCATGGCCTCCATATCGCTCGTCCTTTCACTCGTAAAACTGGAAGCGGATGTTTCTAGATCAGCGAAAAATTTAAGCGTGAAAAGTTTTACGCTATTCCTGCTATAAACATTCAAATTATAGGCCTTGTCACTAGGAATTATCCTTCAGGTTTCTGGATTTTTAAATGTCTAGAAAAACATGCATAATGGGTCCAAAATATCAAAAAAAATTAAATCCATTAATTTTTGTTGAAGCTAGTTTCATACTCAATTTAGCGCGCTCTCTTTAGTTTTATTATTGCCAGTCTATAAAAGGTTATCGTTGAATAATTCTGAAATTCTAAATATATAAGCATCTACATGCGAGTTTAGGTTTTCCGTATTGCTAGGAGCTGTTATTCTGTTTCTGATTTTTTACTGTCGAATTGCAGCTACAAAATAGCGAGTATTTTTCATTTATATTTTTGATTTAGTCCCAAACAATATTTTCAATCAGAAGGCATTAGAGTACAACGACGCAAAATAACACTTTTGAGCAACTGAAACAAAGTCTGAGAACTCTATTATTTAGAAGGCTGCAATACTGTTGAAAAAAAATTGGGGAAATAAGTCTCTGGAATAATGTTCACTTTCATTTAAACAAAAAACTTTTTAAAACTGAAAATTATTTGGCAACTTCCAATTGCACAGCTGCGTTTTTATTAACGACAGAACAGAAGAAAAGAGCTATTAGATTATTAAATTTTTCCAATATTCCAAGAATTTCTGAGATCTCTAATCCCGGAACTATCTTGAAACCAGAATACGTTTTTCAGTTGCATTACTGTGGCCAGCAATTTTGCAAATCAATGCAATTTCGTGCCTTCTTTCCTTACCTAAGTCTAACAAGGAGGCTCGTTAATGTGCGTTTGCACATGATGCTCATTTACGTTTTTGAATTAACTGTCGTTTGACTTACATTTTTGACAAAGTGGTAATCAAAAGTAGATGTTTGAGTTCAAAAAAAACCGTTACACAACCAAACTAATAATTGAAATAAATAATGCCATGCCTCATTACAACGAGATCTGCATTGAAAAGACTACGAGAAAAAAACAACAACTACAAAAAAGCAAAAACGAAAATTTCACGTCAAAAATTAAATATCTATTTTTAAAAGCACCTAGTAACAGCGTCAGATTGCAATTAGACAAAACCCTTACAAGAATTTAAATTTTCCTAACTACACAGCAAACGGGATTTATCCTTAATGAGACTAGTTAACAATTCTACAAAATAAATAATGAGGCGAAATTCAAAAATCAATCAACATTTTTTAAACCGAATAATTTCAAGTCTTAAAAATCATTAGCTTTTAACAAATAAAGTCTCAATAAATTTACTAAACAGTCATAAAGGAACCAATAAAACCTGTCTTTGGTCAGACTAAGCCATAGGAACCGACTATAGAAGCAGAAACATTACAAACAATGCGAAAACTCAAATTAGTGAAGCCATTAAAATACTTAGCTATTATCTGAATATTATGTATTTTTGTTTGAATTTCCATTTATACTAATTCAGCTAAATATATATTGAATGAACAAATAAGTTCAATTGGGCCACATTTGAAATTAATGGGAACTGTTTGTACGCGATTGTGCTAAAGGAAGAGAAAACGGAACACAAAGACACCGCTCACATAACTTTTTAAGAAAACACATTGTCCAACAACCAAAACATTAGTTAAGTCATAGCATCAGTAACCATGTTAATTTTTAAATACATGGGACCTCTCAATGATGAGAATACTTACAAGTTAACGAAAACAACAACAAAAAACTGAAAAAATTTAAAAATCTTTAAAACCTCAAAAATGTATAATCTTATAAACTTGAATACTATTCGCTATAAACAGTCTTCTTCGAGTAACATTATTCAATCAATCTTCACTTAAAAGCTTATGAGACCGGTCAGCATTTTACGGCTACCTAAAAATAAAAAACAGCTAACACAGCAAATTAAAAAAGTATTGAGAGAGGACAGTGTCGAAGCAATTAAAAAATGCATTTTTAAGTTAAAACTTTTCCAATTTCAATTAGTTTCCAACAGCAATGGGATTCTTCTCTTTAACAATTCGACTCCAGTAAATCAACAAACATGAACAAACACGTTAAAACAATGAAATTTTTTTGAGATAAACCGAAGTATCAATGCCATTAAATTCAATAGCCTTCAACGAAAGCTAATAAATACGCTAAGTTATGCCTTGGTGAGACAAAAAAGATGGGATATTTCGCACTCACCAATAAGACATTACTAAAAGTCCTTGACTATAAAAACAACAAACAAAAACAGGCAAAATCGAAAAAATTGGTAGAAAAGTGGGCGAGGAGTGTCGAAGCTCTTTAAACCATAAGCTTTTCAGTGAAAATTTTTTTTATGATCCATTGAAAGGCAATATACGAAAACTATCAATAAAAGGATATTATGCAACGATTCCATAAGGAAACAGAATTAAGAGAAAGAGATCCGAAAAATTTTTTAAAAAGTTATGAAAACTCGTGCATCGAAGTCATAACACCAATAGTTAGAACATAAAACCGCTAACTAGATTAATTTTGTTTGAACAGGAGAGGAAAGGTCCGGTCATTACTGAGACTGACTTACAGTTCACGAACTAAGGGTTAAGATCGCTTGTTATTAGAAAAATTTCACGGAAATTCATTTTTAAAGTCTTAACAGCCATTAAATCCAATAGTTTTCAACGGAAGCCAAAAAATAAGCACAACTGTACAAGACTCGCTTGGACAACAAGGATATTTCTTATGCATAGGTAATCGATAAGACATCACAATAGTTCTTATGACTATGGAAACAACAAAAAATACAAGCAAAAACAGAGTTTTTCTCTGAAAACTTTGTCCAAAAATTATTGAAAAAATTTTATAAACCATTGGGAGAATTTAGTATCAGGAGATTGTGATAAGATTTCAAGAAGGACCAATAAAACGAAAAAATCTCATTTTTTTTAATATTCGAAATTTTGTATCATTGAAGTCATATAACAAATAATAAGAAGATAAAACCACTAACCAGATTAATTTTGGTTGAAGTAGAAAGTAATGGGATCGTGTCATTACTGAAGCTGACTTACAATTATCGAAAATAGTTTATGATCGGTTAATGTTAAAAAAATTTCTCGAAAAACCATTTTTAAAGTCTTAACAGCCATTAAATCTAATAGTTTTCAACGGAAGCCAAAAAATAAGCACAGTTGTGACTCGCTTGGACAACAAGGATATTTCTTATGCATAGTTAATCAATCGATAAGACATCACAATAATTCTTATGACTATGGAAACAACAACAAATACAGGCAAAAACAAAAAACTCAATGGAAAAATGCGCGAAGAAAGTGTCGAAGCCATTTAAACCATGAGTTTTTCTCTGACAACTTTGTCCAAGAATCATTGAAAAAATTTTCTAAACCATTGGGAGAATTTAATATCAGGAGATTGTGATAAGATTTCAAGAAGGACCAATAAAACGAAAAAATCTAATTTTTTTTTAATATTCGAAATTTTGTATCATTGAAGTCATATAACAAATAATAAGAAGATAAAACTACTAACCAGATTAATTCTGGTTGAAGTAGAAAGTAATGGGATCGTGTCATTACTGAAGCTGACTTACAATTATCGAAAATAGTTTATGATCGGTTAATGTTAAAATTTCTCGAAAAACCATTTTTAAAGTCCTAACAGCCATTAAATCCAATAGTTTTCAACGGAAGCCAAAAAATAAGCACAGTTGTGACTCGCTTGGACAACAAGGATATTTTTTATGCATAGGTAATCAATCTGTCGTACGCGAGTGAAAATGCGTACTTGATCTTGAGTCGGAATTTGTGTGTATGTTCTATGTCCTAATTGCGCGGCGAGTGCGCTTTACACAATTTCCAATTGAATTCGCTTAGCGAATCGCGTAAGGACTAATGTTTGCTTTACTCGAATTGTAAAGACAGTTAATGAAGAATAAATTAAATTGGGCAACTGTACGCGAGAAGCAAAATCAAGAGAATGAAAGAATAGCTCAACTGTTATTCCAGAAGTCAAATAAAATGTGAACAATATTTTCCCGTTGTGGGAAAATGGTAGCAACAGACAAGCATGTGAAGTAATAATGATTTATGCACATGCCCCTCAGGAATGGGTACACTGATTAAATTAAGTACATCGTATGATAAGTTTACTGCACTAAATTATGATGTACGACATTTCTCCCGCTTTCAAAAATTAAAATTGCATGAAATAAAATTTTAATAACAATATGAATAATAATAATACTTATTCACCGGTTAAATAGTATCAACAATATATTTACTGGTTATCATAGCTAGTCATAATTAATAATATATCAGTTTTCACATGTCTTCTTCATCAATAATCAGTTCATTTGAAATGCTATGATCGGCTGGCCGTATACGGGGGTCCGTCGGAGACACCTGTCCTATGATAGGCGAAGGAAAGTCGTTATGAATCGGTTCAACTCGAGTAGCAGTGTCCACAATTGTTTGTATCACTGAGGGTTGAATCGATTCTATGTCGCCCACTCGACGCTTCTTAGGGGTGGAGCAAAGTTCGGAGGACACGAATTAGTAGAATCGCCTGATGAGTCGTCTTTGTCATATCCATAATATTTGGGGCTTTTTCTAGTTCGTTTGGTTGATCGTGTCAGAGTATTGGGGAAAGATGTTGTTGGAGCTGGATGAGATGATTCAATTGTTTCTTGCTGTATGTCTGTAGGCGGGGGTGCAATAAGCACTTCTTCCGTTATAATTGGCTGATCTGGAGCAGCCTCTGGAATGTCAGGTAGTACTTGCGGAGCGAAATTGTCCGGAACTTTCGGCATGCGTACTCGCATTGCGCCAGCAATGTTAGATTTGTTCGAGGATACGCCACTACCAGTTTCTCGTTTTCGATGTTTCATTTTCCTGTCTCCTTTCTGGATGCGGGTACACTCTTTGATATGGCTGAGTATCTTAGCTTCCGTTGTCTTTTCATGTGTACGGGGTCCTCTGCGGTTGATGTAATCCGTCGATTTGGTTTTTCGTTCTTCACGAGTGCCAAATTTTGCAATATCGCTATTGCGTACAGTCACTTCTACCTTACCCGGCTCGCGAATGACCGAAGTGTATTGGTCGGTCTTTTGGACGACCGATCCTGGGGCCAACACCTCATACAAGCCGTCCAGGTTCTTCTTGGATCTCTTATGGAGGTGCTTCTTTCGGGCAATGTTTATTTGGACCGCGTGTTCTTTCAATGGGAGTGGACGGTGTGCATGCGTGGTACGAAGGAAGCGTGATTCATTGTCCGTTGCTTGCCGTTCGCGATTAGTAGCATCCTTTGTCGCCTTGCACATATTACGCTCAACTTCGTCATCACTCCGGACGTTTCCCCAATGTTCTTCCGGCAGCAATTCGTTGGGGGTTACAGTTTCTTCATCTAAATAATGATTCAAAATTTTTTTCATAACTGAGGTCAGATGATTTAGGTTGAGTACTTATATTACTAAGTGGTGTATTGGCCGTACGCCCGAAGTGATATTCGAATGGCGAAAGCTTAGTTGTTTTATGTTTGCATATGCGAAGCTGGTATATAATTGATTTTAATGCTGCTTTAATGGTGAACGTATTTAGTTCTTTGTGTGCGTCTTTAATACATGCCAAGCGTTGTTTAATTGTACCAATTAATCGTTCAACTAAACCTATTGCACGATGATCATTTGCCGGAGCTGGTATTAATGTGATATTGTTTTTTGTACAAAAATTTTTACTTGGTTACCTATAAGACAACGGGCTTGATCTATTCTTAAGGAACGAAGAACTCCATGAATTTGTATATAATTATCTAAAAATTTAATGACATTCGAGGCATTTGCATTATCAACTAATTCCGCAGAAGGATATTTTGAAAATCTATCAATGCATGTTAAAATATATATTTCATGTTCTTTTTGGTTATGAATGGGCCCTGCAAAGTCTATTTGTATTTCTTGGTTGGGAACTATACATGGTGTATGTGCTTTAAATTGTTTTGCGGGAATAACAGATTTCAAATTTTTACCGATAGCAGTGCAAGATTTGCACTCTATTGCTTTGACAAGCAAATCGCGATTCATGTATGGCCACCAGCAGTGCTGAGCCATACATATCATCCCCCAGCTACCCGGGTGACTTGCATGGAGATCGTCAATGAGGGCCTCTTTGAGTGCATTAGGAATTGCCACCTTCTCGTCCATGCAGACACACCCGCCTGTCACGTGAAGGTCCCGCCAATAACTGTGAAAGTATGGGTTGAGGGCCTTCAGTCTTTCTTCATCCCCCCGAATTATGCAGTCTCGCACTTCTTTTAAGACTGCATCCTTACTTGTCAGTAACGCAATGAGGCCTTTGCTAAAAACTTTTCCCAACACTCGTTCGAACGACATTACTTGGGGGCTATCCGTTAGTGGGGTACTTAGGTTGGAGTGCGAGGGGGATCTGCGTGGCGTACTCGTTGTTGCATTGTCAGTGAATGACACGCGAGGCGAAGCTCTGGTAGATCGAGTGGAGAGAGTTTTTCCCTTGAGAGAAGATGCTTGTTGACTCATTGTTGATGAGATTTTTGTTTTTTCAATTAAATTGATTGACGAGAAGGAAGGCAACTGAATTTCAGATTGAGTTTGGGCAAAAAGCACTTGATTTTTGTTTACTAATTGGGCACGTGAGTTATTTAAAGTATTTGAGTGTGGCTTACTAAAAAAGGTAGGAATTTGAGGCTGATTTTTGATTGACACGTGAGAATGACTTAAAGAAGTAAATTTGGATGTATTTTGGTGAGCGAGTGACGCTTTTCTTAGATTTACTAGTCTTTGAGACTCAATTTGTACGGGAATAGTTGTAAATGGTAGACTATGTGACGCATATTTAGAATGATTTGGGTATTTAGTAATTTGCGTTGCAAAAGAGTCCTCTAAGGAATGCATTTTAGTCTTTTGAGTAACTAGTAAAGGATTATGCCAGGCGGGTGTTAATTTGTTAAAGGACTTGCGTACTCGCGATGCGAGATTAGGGGTGGTATTAATTAAATTAGAAGTGTTAACTTTTGGAGGATTATATGTGTTAGCGAGTACGAAATTGTTTTGACTGGAATGTACTCGCTGATCATGTACACTAGTACAATTAATACCATTGGTGGAATGGATAAATATATGTCGAATTTGATCCGCGAGTGAATTATTTTTATGAGCTAAATGTACGTCTGGAGCGTGTGTGCTATACAGATGATTAAATTTGAAAGGGATAATATTAGAGTTGTGTTTTTGCGACGCGAGATTTGAACTATTATTTGTTAAGCGAACATGCTGAGCGGGATTTATGTCTAAATTGGAAGTTTGTTTGGAAGAGAATTTTGGACTATTAATTCGCGGAGCGATATTTGAATTAACGTATGTTAAGCGTACCCGCTGAGCGGGTTTTATACCTGGAGTAGAAGATTGTTTTGAATAGTATTTTGAACTATTATTTCGCGAAGCGAGTAAATCAGAAATTTCAGATTGAGGATTTTGAGTTTCATAATCTATGGTTAAAACTTGTTCTGTAATGGTGGTGGAATTTTTATGTTCTCCATCAATATCAATATATAATTTATGAAGTGAATTAGCTGTGAGATTGTGTTTTTGTTGAAGTAATTGGGCATCAGTATGTATACTCGATAATGTTGCAACTAGAAATTCTTCGTCATATTTGGAAACACTTTTTGCTGGTTGATATGGGTTACGGGATATGTAATCAACTAGGCCCATTTTTGCGCCGGGTAAATGCTCTATTGAGAATTGATAAGGCAAGAGACGGTCAACCCACCGTGCTAACCTACTATTGTAACTTTTATTTGATCGATGTTCTTTTAAAATGGAAAGTAATGCGCGGTGGTCAGTTATAACAGTGAAATCTTTGCCATACAAATAGTTTTTAAAATATTCTATCGACCACACTAACCCAAGAAGTTCTAAGTCGTTAATACTATAACGTTCTTCACTGCTGTTTAAAAATCGGGATGCAAAAGATATCGGTTTCCAACTATCAACTGTTAGTTGTTCTAGTGCTGCTCCCAAACCAGAACGTGAAGCATCACATTTGATTCGCGTTTCAAATTGGGGGTTATAATGCATGTTTTCGGTATGATTTGCTATGCGTGTTTTAATTGCATTAAAATGTAATGTGTGAGTGTCAGTCCAAATATATTTAGTGGATTTACGAAGTAGAGGTCTTAAAGGATGGCAGAGTTGAGCTAAATTGGGAATAAATTTGCTAATATAGTGGACTGAGCCGAGAAACGAGCGTAATTTTTTGAGTGCATTAGGAGGTTGTAATGACATAATGGATGATGTTTTGGATTCGAGTGGCGAGGTTCCAGATTGAGTTATATTATATCCTAACCATGAAATTTGTTGTTTTGCAAAGTGGCATTTCGGAAGGTTGATACGAAGGTTGTCTGTATCTAACTTTCTAAGACAATCCAGTACAAGTTGAAAGTGATCATCTTCTGAACCTTTACTAACAATTAAAATGTCATCTAAGAAACAGAATTTATTTTTAAGTCCAATCAGAGTGTAGTCCATTGCCTTCTGAAACTCGGCAGGCATGTCAGTAAGACCGTAGAATCCTGTTTTGAATCGGTATGTGCCTGTCATGTCACCACTGATAATATTAAAATTACAATGTTTAGCAGTTTCAGGGTGTAAATTTAATTGGCTGTAAGCATATTTAAGATCAATAGTAGAGAAATATATTTGCTCCGCGGGTTCTGTTTTGTAGTTTGTATTTATTTGTGATATTGAATCCATGAGTGTTTCAATATTTGGCATTTGATATTTGTTCTTATGTATTGCTTTGTTAAGAGTTTTAGAATCTAGTGCTAATTTTATGGTTTGATCTCGTTTGACTGTGATTACAATAGGTGAAATAAAATATTGGTCAGAACAGTTATTCAATTTTTCTATATGTCCCTCTGCAAGAAGTTTTTTAATTTCAGTATTTACTCGTTCTTGCAAATTGATGGGTACTCTTCTACCCTTTTGATGTTTTGGCTGGAAATGACGATGAAATTTAGATTTGACAATGTGTATTTTTGAGCGACCAATACGTGTAATAAGTTGAGGGAATTGTTGTGCGAAGCGTGTTTTGAATGGACATTGTGATGTGATAGTTTTGACCATACTACCTTCCGGTTTTGGGGTTTGATTTACTGAAATTCCAAGAGCGTCAAATAGATCTCTTCCCACTAGTGGTTTTAGTCCATCACGAACTACTACAAATTCAGCTTCTTCAAGTCGCCATCCATTGCTCGCAATTGGTGCCTGTATCATACCTATCACGTTTATGGGTTCATTGGAAAATGTTTTGATTTCCTGGGGAGGCGCTATCATCAACCATCGAGCAAGGGGAGAATTTTCCACAATTTCCGAAGCAAGGGACTCAGGCAAAATACTGCACACACTGCCGGAGTCAATGAGAAGTCCAACATGATTGTTACCAATTCGTAGGATAGTGTTCTTTGGTTCAATCTGAATTGCAGTACTTGCGATGCTGGCGACCATATTGTCATCTGAGCTGTCGTAATCCGATTCGCATTGCGGGTTATAGTTCATATTTTGTATGGCATTTACCGTTTGATCAATTGTAGTTTCTTCAACAGAGTTAACATTAGAGCGATTAGGTTTGTTTGATGATGATTTTGGGTTCCTGCACACTCGCGAAAAATGGTTTTGAAGGCCACAATTGTTGCAAGTCTTGCCTCTCGCAATGCATTTGACTCTATGATTGGCTGACCAAGTTAGGCCACAGTTCCTGCATAGTTGGTTTGGTGATCGAGGAAAGCTGGATGTATTTGGTCTCTGATTTGGTGGTCGAAACGATCGTTGAGGATTTATTGCATTAACTTGCGGAGCAGATTGCGAGTTCGTAATTTGCAGCTGGTTTCTTTGGCCTGATTCCATATTTATGGCCAAACGTAATGCTTGGGCTGGTTCTAAGGTTTCTCGCAGCAATTCCCGTTGAATTTCTGGATCTAACATATTTGCAATAAATAAGTCTCTAATGGGGGTGTCTTCCTGACTTCCGAGCTCACAATTTTCAGAAAGTTCTTTCAATTTTCCGAAGAAATGTTCAATAGACTCTCCTCTTGTCTGTTTCGTGGTGAGAAGGACATATCTGTCGAATGTAATGTTGCGCTGACGAATAAATGCTGTTTCCATGATTGTCCAAAGTTCTGCTGTTGAGAGACTGTCCATCTTGAGGTGTGGGTTTTGACTACAGACAATTCGACGTCCTTCAGTGCCCAAACTGAGATATAGCATTGACACAGTCTTTCGATTGGCTTGCGCCCATGGCTTGTCTCCGCACATTATTCCTATCTCCAGTTGTCTCTGCCACCGGTTTTCCCAATTCATTTTTGATTGAGCGTTTCTCGCCAATCTTTCCCGCTCCGATTGTGCCGATGATCCCGTTATCGCAACCTCATAGATCGGTTCAAGTGGTATTTGTACTGTTTCAGGTTTTGGTTCCAACAAAGTGTCTATTGTGATATTTTCCTTTGCAAGAAGCGCTAACTTGGCCTGCATCTGCCACTTTTCCCATTTCAGTGGCGGATCTACACTAGGTTTATCCCAAGATGGCTCAATGCCAAGTGGAGTTCGTTTTTGAGCTGCTGATTGCGCCATGTCGTAAGCGAGTGAAATTGCGTGCTTGATCTTGAGTCGCAAGTTGTGTTTATGTTCTATGTCCTACTTGCGCGGCGAGTGCGCTTTACACAATTTCCAATTGAATTCGCTTAGCGAATCGCGTAAGGACTAATGTTTACTTTACTCGAATTGTAAAGACAGTTAATGAAGAATAAATTAAATTGGGCAACTGTGCGCGAGAAGCAAAATCAAGAGAATGAAAGAATAGCTCAACTGTTATTCCAGAAGTCAAATAAAATGTGAACAATATTTTCCCGTTGTGGGAAAATGGTAGCAACAGACAAGCATGTGAAGTAATAATGATTTATGCACATGCCCCACAGGAATGGGTACACTGATTAAATTAAGTACATCGTATGATAAGTTTACTGCACTAAATTATGATGTACGACACAATCAATAAGACATCACAAAAAATCTTATGACTACGGAAACAACAACAAATACAGGCAAAAACAAAAAACTCAGTGGAAAAATGCGCGAAGAAAGTGTCGAAGCCATTTAAACCATGAGTTTTTCTCTGAAAACTTTGTCCAAGAATCCTTGAAAAAACTTCCCAAACCATTGGGAGAATTTAATATCAGGAGATTGTGATAAGATTTCAAGAAGGACGAATAAAACGAAAAAATCTAATTTTTTTTAATATTCGAAGTTTTGTATCATTGAAGTCATATAACAAATAATAAGAAGAAAAAACCACTAACCAGATTAATTTTGGTTGAAGTTGGGTCGTTTCATTAGTGAAGCTGGCTTACAATTAACGAAAATATTTGATCGGTTAAGGTCAAAAAAATTTCTCGAAAAACCATTTTTAAAGTCTTAACAGCCATTAGCTGTCCACTCAAAGCTCTAGATAGGGTCTATTAATGCTTATCATGAAACCTATTGCACTTTTAGGCATCGATTTTATGCCATAGGACCGCAAAAATTTATTAAATCCACAAAAAAAACAAAATTTCTTTTAAAATTCAGAGTCGTAGCCAAAAAAAATACGAGCGATTCTTTGAAAACAAATTTTTTGTTCATTGGTCTTCATTAGACTGTGAATCAGGTTTGTCATCAACGGAACCGCGGGATGAGAAGTAACTAGTCTCTATGTGAAGTAAGAAAACAAAAAAAATTACAATTTTTTTTAAAAGCTCTCAAATAGACTTCGATAATTTTTTTGATAGTGAACTACCCTATGAGACCAGAACTAGTCTTTTTTATCGCCTTTCGTCTATTAGGAACTCAATAGTGAATAATTTTGGGGTGTGAAATGTAATTCTGAGACAAAATTTCTTATAAAAATTATCTTAATTTGAAGAATTACACTAAATTACACACAAATTACACCAAAAGTGAACAACATATCACATGTTCACACAAAGTTTCAATCCTGGATAACTCCTCCTTTTCAATTAAAAAGAATTGCCAAAACAACAAGATCATTTTTCTCACTTTGGGAATTTCAATGGACTAGCAAGTTTTGGGAATGCTTCGACAACCACATAAATCCGAAATGTGGACACAGTTTACCTGTCTCAAGCAAAAAGGGCAGTAAAGCAGTGACGTCTGAGATTAAAATGCCATCGTTTTAAGGAAGTATACTGGAGGCAAAAGATATGACACATAGGGACGATGACGAGTAATAGTAGCTTGGTAGCACAAAGAAATTGGTAGCACAAATCAAACAATTAATTTAAGTTGAATTAATTAAAAACAAAATTTTAGCATTTCGGCAAAAAATAATGGTTCCATGATTATGTTATGGTTCTTTGATTAGCAAAATTGTCAGTTTAAATGGATTTAATAAATTTTAAACAAATAAAACATTGAAAGATCAAAGTTGCCGCCAATCGATGTCTTTTTTCCTCCCAATTTTTTGCCACTCCTTGGAATAATTCAAGAAAGATGAGGTGTCGTTTTTCTACGATGCATACGGAAAGTGAAAATTTGAGAAAAAAGCGGGCCTCGCAAATTCATTCCGTTTTAAAATAAATTTGTTGCATTAAATCTTGAATCAATATGCTAATGGCGAGATATAATATAAATTCTTATATTCTTGATGTAATTTTTGAATTTTAAAAGGTCGGGAAAATTGGTGTCTGAGAACATGCAGCATGCAGTTGATAAGTAATTACGTTCGGTTTGAGATTCGCATACCAAGTATGAGTACTGATGTTCTGCACCCTCTGCCTCCAGATTTTCAACATTCAAAATTCAACAATTTTAAAAAGCATACCACTAAATTTGGGTATTAGTATACTATTCTACCTACATACCAGCTCAATATTCTAATTCCTGATGCGTGACTGAAATTCATAAACAAAGCAACTTCAAAAAACGTCATCTCCAATTTCGGTCTAAAAGAGGTCACTTGTTCAGTGACACGAAACTGTAGAGGACTTTGTGTCAATCTGGTTAGAATTCAATTCAGGGGTGGAAGGGACATTGTTTCTTCTCAGGATATTGTTTGAAAGGTTACAGCATTCTCGCATTCTCATTTTGGTATCATATTACCACATTTCAAACCGCAGGTATTAGCTTAACATGTGAATAAGATGCCTGCGGTTCTAATTCCCTAATTTATGATGGCTTATGTAATAGTTCATTAACCAAAAACAAGTTACGTCAAAAAGTTTACCTGAAAACTGGTAGTTTTAATTAGTTGAATACCTAACATCTTTTAACGTGAGATACCGAACAAAGCTAATTGAGAACACGCTTCAAGAAAACTGGCTGATAAGCGATGATTATACTGATTAACTGTCAAATAGGTAATAATTAGAAAAATTAGTTATTTCTTCTTAGAGGTCGACACATTTAATGGATATTAGTAATTTTATTAGAAACCGAATTAGTTTTTTTCGAACATATTTAAGACCTTATCAGCAAGCTCTCAAAGTTTTTGTCGGTTTATTTTTCATTAAAGCCTGCAGCTTCTTTCAGTTTTCAGCTTTAGAAACCAATGTCAGCGAAATAGCTGGCCTTTCTAATATTGCCACCAACGCTCACCAATATCATTGAAATCAGATTATGCCAAATACCCCACGGATTTTTTTTTGAATTTTTGAACTTGATTAAGTTCACAAAAATAGTTTTAAAAATTTAACCTGGGCGCTCACAGATCGCAACCGTTTCTTACCAATACGGTTTTTCATATTAGTTCATATTTATTTGTATTTGCCACCAGTAATAATTGATTGAAGTCTTATAGCATGAAATTAGTAAAGGTTGATCATTATTAATATATTTTGTAAACGTGAATAATTAACCTAAAGGTTATATATTTGAGTCAACGTGTTTCCTCCTCAAGAACAAATAAATACTCTGAAAGTTACGTGTTCGCTCTGATACTCTGAAAGTATGCCCTGAAGTCACTGCATGCAGCGGCCAATGTGTTACTTTGATCAAAATTTTCACTCGCTGCCTTTTTATTCCATTAAATCGTTCCGTATTGTCGGTAATAGCTTATAAAAAATTGACCTAGTTTGTCAGACTTCGTTTAATGCACCAGTTACCCCATCTTGCAATATCAATAATTCATCACATTATATTTGCATAATTAAACCACAAATCGGTTCAAAACAACATCAGAACAAGAAACCTGCCATCTTGTTATAAAACACCAATCCCCCTCTCCTTTTGCTTAATCAAGATCTTGTGTGGAGAGAAATTCGATTCTTTTAATGGTTTCTCCGTTTCGCTTTTAAAACATTTACGGTTCTCTCTTCCTTTGATGAAAAGAGCCGATAAAAGTATTAAATTACTGTAAATTTTAAATCAACACACGCTTTAACAACGCCAACAAATGAAATACAACATTGTTTTTTTTGCACTAAAAAGCAATAACAAATTTCAAATAACGCAACAACATTCACACGAGTAAAACATCTTCAAGAAAACAATCAAACAATTTAAATCTACATTGTACGATATTTCGTGAAATGAGTTCACATTTTTGATTAAAAGCATAGCACAGAACTGGGTAACAGTTTTAAAAAAAGTTTTTCATTAGCAGTTTCAAACGTTGATCGTCCAAATTCTAGCCACATAATTACATTCATGTTGCATGACAATTCAAAGTCAAAATCTTTCACAGTTGAGTAATTTATTGTTGTAAGTCAAGGGTGTCAATGATTCGCTATTCACAGCAGAGTCACTGACATGTTCAGTCAGTTTGAATTTGACCACGTCTTCAGGTTGACTATGACCAGTTCTAAGTTGCGTATCCACTCACAGCGAGAGTCTTTTGAGTCTGTGCACAGCAGCTGTCTAAAAACAACACGCATGATTGTTCCGACCCTCTTGAGGGGGGAGGAACTATATACTCAACTGGGTTTTTTTTGTTCCGTGAATTTTCGCCGCTCGATATATTCATCGTAGAGAGTTGAGACTGGTATCATTAGAAAGCTCGTCCAGCGTAGAATATGGAATTAAAAAGATTTTTTTAATTTTCGTTTTCTACAGGGAGTTATCGAGGTTTAAACTTCTGAGAAAAGAAGAGTGAATTCACGTTGTTTTTATTCACATTTTCCGGAATTTTTGCCTAAATTTTCGTCAATTTTGGTAAAATTGGTTATAATTTTTAAGAATAGTGTCGTTGATTTCATTTTTGGAGACGAACAAGCATTGTTGATAGTTTTGATTTAATTTTTTTGGTCAAAAAATCTGGATAAACATTTCAAAATTTAGCCTTTTTCATCAAAAACAGCACGAAATAAGCTACTTTAGTCCACTTTGATTAAATTTGCCGACTCATACAATCCTTGTAGACTCAGAGGGGGGCTATTTCTACTTCAGAGTCCGCTGAGAGTGCACTGTAGTTAAAACTTTGCCGTTTTTTGCTAACTTTACTCGCTGATTATCAAAAATGCAGAATTTATTTTGAGTTTTCAACTAACAAATTATCTATATCTACAACATTCGAAAAATCAATTGTTCCTAACGGACAATAAATATTAGCAGGGCTAGTTTTGGGCCATTCTTGGACTGTTACAATCCAAAAGAAATCGGGTTGTAATCAGTCGGTCTTTTTTTTTTAAAAAAAAAGACTTTTTTTTAATAATAAAGAACAGAACATATCAAATCAAAGCTCAGGAGTGATAGGTCCAACCAATTCGCTTGCTAAGCACCTCCAAACTAATGCATTTAGTTTTTAATTGAAAGTTTATGGTCGTTTCTTTTTTTAAAAATAATTGACTTTTCAATAAGTAATGGCTTAATTAACTTTTCCTCTATTTTTTTCTTAATTTGCTCAACTTCCAGCTTAGTGTCAGCAAAGAAAGACTGCTTCTTCTTTCTACTGAGTTAACATTTATTCTCGGTTGCAGTTTTAAGCCTGAAGTTATTGTTTTCTGGCTTTGATACTACAAGATTTCAGATTTTTGTTTGTTTTGATATTTGCCAGTTTTTCACGTTTTCTAATTTTGTCACATTATCACATTATTGACAGTTCCATGTCACCTTATTAGCATTGAGAATAAGACACAATTGAAGATATTAAAATCTTGAAAGATATACATCATCGTTTTAACGGCCTCGACGCCTCGTTCTTGAAGAAATCAATTGAATTTTTTAATTTTGTCTCTAACTGTCATTTATACTTTGTCGTTTCGGTCGTATGAAATTTCCTGTAGAGTGATAGCTTTCATTGGCTTTTCATGGAAGAATAGAAGAACCGATATTCTGATATTAGTTGATAGCTGATGGCTTTCATGACTTTGAAAACAATCGTTTTCCAAAATTAAAAAAAAAAACTTTTTAACTTCGCAATTTTGTTCTTTTTATGTTTCTTTTTGTTACCTAATCTCGTTAGTTAATTACTGGTCAAAAATGACATTATGGGTGTCAAGGGAAAAAAACGGATTGGTGTCCCAAAATCTTTTTTTAAAGAATTTGTTATGACCTTACTGGCTTCGACACCGGTTTTTCACAAAAAAAAGTAAATTAATTTGATTTTGTCATAATTGACGTTCTTTTTGTAGATGCAAGAAATATTCTGGATAATTACAGGTCTTGAGGGCTTCCTTTTCATGAATAAACGACCCTAATTAAATAGCTGTTTTTGTAATTAATGCCTTTCATGACATTGAATGTAATTTTGTTTCGAAAAAGAAATTTAAAGTATTACATACTTTAGCACTTCGCTTTTTTGTCTACTTGTTACCTAGTCTTACAATTGAATGGCCACGTACTACATTATAGCTGTTTGAAGAAGGCACAATCAAATATATTTTGAGTGCCAAAATCTGGCTTCACGGTTTTCACAGCGTTTTCTGGCAAGTTTCAATTGAAATTTTGTTTTTCTTTGTTGTTCTTTTTAGCCGCTTTAAAAAATGAACAAGGACAGGTCCTAATGTCCTTCTATAGGAGCAGTGTTAATCGTAAATTTGTGGTAATACTAATTGATTCCTGATGGTATTTATTACTTTGAAGTTAACTGTTTCAAAAAAATAAGTTAATTTTTTTACTTTACTGTTTTTGTTCTTTTTTGTATAATTGTTACCAAACGTTTTTATGGACTGGTCGCATATGTTTTCTGGTGATTTATATGTAATTTTTGTTTAGTTTTAATTTTATCTGACGGTATGTTGACTTTCTATTAAATTTAGTTTTTAAGAGGGACATAAATTTTTTGATGTAACTAATGTTTGTTGTTGTTTGATTTTGCTGTTCGTCTTGACTCGCTTTCTTAATATTGACATATAACAGCAATCTAATGCATCAATTGTTACTCCACTGAGTTATTTGCTTTGGAGTCTATCTTATCGTTCATACAGAATTTTTTGAAAAAGAGTTGGGCTTTTTTGGGATTCGCAAAAAATAATTTTTGGGTTTTTCTATCTGTTCCTCATTTGGTAGACAATTATGCCAAAATTGTGGATGGGCGGGGTCGGAACCCTATGTGCCATCGCACATTACCGAGCCGCCTTGTTGGTATAAGCTTTCCGTATACAGTATTTCCAGTCCCTTCAATAAAGTATTCTTTTTAAAATTTCTCAAGATTAATAAAATAGTTATGGGACAACAGAACTTAGAACTGTTGAATACATCGAGCAAATTACCAATATTTTTTCATATCAAAAACGATAACCTGCTAATTATAGCAGGCACTCGGGGGGGGGCTTAAGGGCTTTGGTACGATCTCTCAATCTGTTGGCGCAACCTACGATGGAGCGAAAAAAAATCTGATTTTTGATAACGTTTTTTTCCGAAAACTCTTTAGAGTTGACACATCAAAAAAGTAAGTATCAACAGAGCGTGTTGTACAATTTCTGCCCCATCAATGAACGACTATAAAATAAATATATAAAAACGACACAAACCAAGAAATACCTCAGAAAATTGCAAAACTGAGCCTTTTATTTCAAAAAATATCTCAAGTTAAGAAATCTCAATAAAGATTCTCCAGAGACCTTGTAAAAACGGTTGTATTCAGTTGGTTTACCAAAATAATCGACAAAATAATTCTCAAAAGACCGGCGAGCGTTTAGCTTCGGTAGTTACCAGCTGGTGATCAGGGGCGCTAGCATTAGTGGGAGTTGAGCGGAGTGGGGGGGGGGGGGGGGGTTCAATCGATGGGGCGCAGGGTTTAGAGGGCTGGACAGTAGGAGGTCCAAATCACCAGGGTGAGGAAGGTAGACTGTTGTCGGGGGGGGGGGGTCGTCAGCCACTTAATTCACTCTGGGCTTTACCTGTTTATCCCATTTTTGAGCACCAAAAGTTAGAAGGGCCAGAAGAAAAATCAGCGAAGCAAAAAATCGCATTAAAAAGACCCCCGGACTAATATAAATGCCACAAACTTTGTCTGAGAGCAATTAAACAAGCATCAACCGGACAAAAATAAATTATTTCAGTAAAAACAGGTCTATCAGAAAACCGAGTCTTTTCTAAGTAACCAAACGTGCATAATAATCCTAGATCGGGGGAGCAGAGCGGAGTGGGGATCTTGCATAAGAAGACCAAAGGACCGATAAAATTTCTATAAACTTCGCTTAAGAGCAAATAATAAGAACAATTATTAATTCTTATCTATTTGAGCGGACTTTAAGGCGTTATTGCTAGCAACTTCTCCAGATTAAAAATTTGGATCAGTCTAAGAACTAAGTGTTGCTAAAATGTCCAAATATCGACATGGGTATTACTATTACAGCTGAATGCCCAGTTTATGCAAAGTACGTTATCACAAAACCATTTTCAATTCCAACAATGATCCTTCGAATGCATTATAAATCACCATCGCGTAAACGCCAGGAAAACCAATAAGCAAATATTATTTCTTACGCATTGATCAAAAGCTCATTAGAAGCTTTAAAGCAGTTTTACACAGCAGCTAATTACAACCAGAAAAATTTTTAGTTTTGAGGAAAAATTTCTCCAAAGACAATTCCCACCAATTATACTAACGCAATGTTTCTGTTACCCTCCAAGGCATATTTAACATTACCCAATTATTTTGTACACAATCATTCGCTTGCAGATAGAAGACAGTGGCCTAGACAGAAAGACCGCTAATTAAAAGAAGGTGTTGAGAGTAAAAACGTCAAATGAACAACAAAACAATTTTTATCACGCACCACAACTCCAATCACCTCTAACCACCAAGTAGCTTCAACTTGAATATCACTCCTTCTGTAGAGCTATGAAGGTTCACAAAACTGTCTACTTAAAGTCCAAGAAATGTATATAAACCTCAAATGCTTCCTCTAGGAGTGTCGTTTTTAATTCATTACAGCATAATCGGCTAGCGTTAGAAGGGGGAGGGAGGGACGGAGAGATACTGCAAAATTGAAACATAGCCAGCAAATTGACAGACACCGGGATTGAAGCAGAAAAAGAAAAAATAAGAGAACAATTGACAGAATTTGTTTCTAAATGTCAAAAAAGGTGCTAATTCTAAATTTTAAAATTAAAGCGAGCTAGCGATCATTCTAACACAACTTTGATAACCTAATGCACTATGACTTAATGACCGGGTTTTATCGGTTTATCTCGTTTCTTTTAATTTTGCTCTTTTGACCTTGACCACATTCACTATATTGTTAATTCAACGAGTGAAAGAGTTTAAAATACATTCAGGTGAAATAGCGAGTAAAATATGTCAGTAAACAAACGTGAAAGTCGTTACTCGTGTAAAACGAAAAACGCGATCAAAAGGTGAAACGATTTTTTTTAAAAAAAGCAGGTCAAGTCCTGAATTAAAAAGAACTGAATGAACTATAAATGAATGAGAAACAACAATCTTGCAGCAGCATCAAAATAAAACAGTAAACAAATGAACAAAAAGCTACAAAAAATTATAAAACTTTCTTTGCCAATGTCTAGTGTTTGACGATTTGATGAACACAATACTAGATCAGAAAATATTCACACCATGCATCCTTAGATTGAGAATACAATACAACAAACTTGAGAGAATCAATGGCAGACAAAGCAAAAAAGAATCAAAAGCTGAAGAAATTTGATCTTTTGACCTTGACCACAAAAATGTATTGCTTAATTCAACGAGTGAAAGCTTAAAATACATTCAGGTGAAATCGCGAGTAAAGTATGTCAGTAATCAAACGTGAGAGTCGTTAGTCACGTATAACGAAAAACGCGATCAAAAGGTAGAACAAATTCTAAAAAAACATAGCATGACAAGTCCTGAATTAAAAACCAAAGAACTGAATTAACTACAAAAGAATGAGAAATAACAATCCTGTAGCAGCATCAAAAAAGACAATAAACAAATGAACAAAAAAGCTAACAATAATTTAAAAATTTCCTTTTCCAATGTCTAGTGTTTGACAATTTAATGAACACAACACTTTATCTATAAATATTCACGCCATGCATCCTTAGAATGAGAACACAATACAACAATCTTGCGAGAGTCAATTGCAGACAAAGCAAAAACGATTCAAAAACTGAAATAATTTGATCGTTTGAACTTGACCACAATCAATATATTGCTTAACTCAACGAGTGAAAGAGTTAAAAATACATCCAGGTGAAACAGCGAGTAAAGTATGTCAGGAATCAACCATGAAAGTCGTTACTTAGGTAAAACGAAAAACGCGATCAAAAAGTAAAACGAACTTTAAAAAAACATAGCAGGACAAGTCCTGAATTAAAAACCAATGAACTGAATGAACTATAAATGAATGAGATACAACAATCTTGCAGCAGCATCAAAATAAAACAGTAAACAAATGATTAAAAAAAGCTACAAAAAAATTTATAAACCTTCCTTTGCCAATGTCTAGTGTTTGACGATTTGATGAACACAATACTAGATCAGAAAATATTCACACCATGCATCCTTAGATTGAGAACACAATACAACAACCTCGCGAGAATCAATGGCAGACAAATAAAAAAAGAACCAAAAACTGAAGAAATTGGCAAAAAAGATAAATTTTTGTGTGTCAAATTAAAAAAACCACATAACCACAAATCCTTTATCACAACATACCATAAAAATATAGAAGTCAAAAAAAAATTAGCAGCTCTAATGGCTGCGAAAGGGACAATAAAGCTACAAATGAGGGCGATTCACTCAAACATTTCCAAAACAAACGATATCTCAATGAAAACGTTAGCTCATAATTGGAGCCAAAATTCACTTAAATTACGCCGCACCAGAATACCAAAGTTATTTTTACCACTTGTTATTTTTGAGGTTAAGCAACAGGACCCCCAGAAAAACCTAAACATGCAACACTTTCTTTTCACATGCAACATAAACATGCAACATTCAAAACCTAAACATGCAAAACCTAAACGTGCAACATTAACATTCATTTTTTGAAAACAGTTAAAATCATATAAACAATTGCTATGAACTCGAACAACTAATTGTATTAATTTATTCCATTTACAACCAATAATACCTGTCATAAATGAGACAATTGAACAATAAAACCTAGGAAAAATTAAAAATGATACTATTTCATTAAAACAATAAGAGTCAAAGTTATGGAAAGCATTAGCTTCTTACTGAAGCAACAAAAAAGGGGTAAAAATCAAAAGTTCAGCAATTTATTTGAAAACAAATAGTACCTATGCTATAAAAAGCACTAACTGAGAATTTGAACCACTATTCAGATTCACTTAGGCGGCTTTAGAATCTAATTAGAACTGTCATTAAAATATTAAGGGATAAGACAACTGAAAGAAATAAAAAAGAAAGTGAATATCAAATATTCACTTTTATTTTATGACACCAAATAGTTTCAATAGTGCCAAATAGTCTCATACAGAGCGTTAGCTGCTCGTCGATAAAGTCAGCCAAATAGGTACGCAATTAGAACACCTATGCATAACTTTGATAGCACCCAATAGGAGAAAAACAGAAAACAGAAGTCCAAAAAACGACTATGACTATGTTCAAACACAAATTTCTCACTCGACGTCAAAGGTACGCGTAACACGCTTCAAACATATTTAAGTTTTCGCTCCGTTCAAGGCTTCAGCGAAACTAAAATCACTCTAATTTGACTTCACGATGCTACAAATAATTTGCGACAAAGACACACAGAATTGCAATAATTTCCTTTGAGGGCCACTGAAAAGTATTCCCAATTTCAATGGTCATGCAATCGAGAAGACTAAAGTTACGTTCATGGACATGGTCTCCATAGAATTCTACATGGTGCGACGAAAATAAAACTCCATTATGATTAATAAAAAAATGGGTAAAATGAAGACTTCGTAGTAATATTTGATCATAGACCGACTAACTGTGGACGAATTAATCACTGGCGACGGGCGAGGCATTCAATTTAGACAGGTGCATAGGCTAGAGATAACTTTATGACGCAAAAAACTTCTTACTAGGGAGGTTTCGAACTGGCGCTCTCTCGGATGACAGTCCGGGACAGTAAACTCCTGAGCTACACGGCCTATAAACGGTCTTCTCACGCAATCGGTTTTATTTTAGCAACACACTTTTTTTAATGAATGCTCGCAATTGCAATCACTTAAAAAACCAAAAATTAAAGCGTGAAAAAGTCAGTCTAGAAGCGAAAATTAAAGAATGTTCTGGAAGAAAAAAGTTCTTATAATAAATGCTTCGAACTTCATTCGAACGCAACTAATCACAAGTGGCGTTGCAATCCTGAATTACAAATTGATGTGCTAAAATTATAATTTGAGAACATTTTCTTTTGAAAATTTTTAAATGAAGACTTTGAAAAGCCACTGACAGTCATATCCGTGACATTCTTGGTGCTGTTGCTTTGAACTTTGTCTTTTTCTTGTACAATCTTTGGTTAATCGTAAATCCGAAAACGTACAAAAAAACGTTGCAGCAGGAGTTCAAAATTCTATCATTGTAACTCGGAGCACAATTTTTGCGGAGCATAACTTTTGGTCTCAAGAGCGCATCCAAGAACAAATTTCATGATTTTCTGACTCTTTCCGCATCATTTAGGTTATGACATAGATTTCAACAGAATTAGGAACACAAAATTCACAAACAGGAAACAACCGATTATCAGCGGGCAAATTGCTTTCCAACGAACGGCAAATGGTTGAGAGGGGTGAGCGAGAGGGGTGAATTCACACCATAAATGTTTGTCCCCACAGAAAAATTTTGCTGAATCGCATACTTAGAGACCAGTAGGGCACAAGACTCTAAGAGAGCTGCCCAGCCCCTCAATACCCTCCGTGTTTTAACTGTTTATCCCATCTATGGTATGACGAAAAGCTAAGGGGCAGACAAAAAACCGCCTGTGCAAAAAAAATACCACAGGACTAATATATTTGCTACAAACTTTGTTTCAGAGCAATTAACCAGACTAACATTTAGTCCAATTAATCTCCGCTAGCCATTAAAAAGTCACGAGAAAAAACCGTTTTCCATATTGTCCGGATACAATTGTCTTATGTAAACGGCGTTCAAATGTAATAAAAATTCACAGCGTTCAAATAAAAAACCCTAAATGATACGCCAAAAAGTTTCATGCTGTAAATGAAAGGAAAATGATTACAAAGAAACCAAAAAATAAACAAAACTCAAGGTCTAACAACTCCGATCCGGAAAGTAGAGAAATTAACAAAAATCTAAAAAAAACTGCACGGTCACTATGAGCAAAGCTACGGGGAAAAATAAAAAAAATCAAACTATCAATTAGTTTCAATTTTCCCACAGATTGACCTCTATTTCCCGTACAAAGAAAAGCAGATAAAGCTTACCAGAAAACAGAACGGTGCAAAACTAATTAGTTATTTGAAGTGCTCTACGCGAAAGACATCAAAAACCAATATCATCTTGTTAAAAATCTACAATACGTTTTCAAGCTGACAGAAACCTTGATTCATCGCCAAAGCTTGATTCATCGCCAAAGAAAAAGCAAAACTAACTCTCAGAAAAACAACAACAAAACAAAGACGGAAAAGTGTGCAAAATGCAAAGTTCGCCACGATTTCAAGCTCGCGAAGAGACTTTTGCATGGTTATATTAGGCCATCTCAGCAACGTAACAGACTTGGCTATCATTAGACTACTTAAAAAACCCTCAGGACTTCTGTTTTGCTCTTTGTGTTTAGCTTCTAAGCTAGTTTTAAATTCTCAAAAATCATTAGTTTCGAGCAAGTCTCTCCATGAGAGGATCCCATAACATAGGTTATGAGATCATCGGAATTTTCAAAAGAAATAAGGCCTGATTTTCTTAAAAAATTGGTATAGCAATTCAAGACCAATCGATACCGCACGCATAACTCTCATATGGTCGCGTTTTTGACTAAACAACATGGCCGAAAGTAACGAAAAATAATTAAATTTCAAAGTAAGTGCTCTGTGCATTATCATATGTGTTTATCATATTTCTTTTCAAGGTGAGAAACTTCGACAAAGAAAGGAGAAAAGCTCGCAATCATATGAAAAATTCCATTTGAATGAAAAAAAACTAAAAAGATCTTATGCGCGCTCAACTATTTTCCGTCAACATTAAAATAAGCTTAACCCGTTGTCTGGATAAAATACCCAAAGTGCAAAAATACCCAATATTTTACGCTATTTTGGCACAATGGGTACTTTGGCATTGGGTAAATTGTCATGTAATCGCTTAACCAATGTACTTTGCCCATTAATTGTAGATGGATCCATTGCACAAACTACATAGTCTTAAAATATCATCCACGCAATCCAAGCTATGGATTGTGTATTCTTTTTTCATTATTGTTTACCTGTAATTGACAGCACAAGATGGGTCAGTAGCATGAGGTTCCTTCATGTCAAGAGCGAATGCATGCGGGATCGCGCACACACTCCTCGACACCTCCTTGACGTCCTCACAGTGCCTCAGATCCACATACCCAATCGGAGGCTAGAACAAACGACGAATTTGATTCACACATCCTGTTAAGAGAGGGAGAATAAATTAAGACGTCTGAAGATCCAATTAAAAAATCCTTTATGAAAAATCTAATGATAAAGCCTTCTTTAAAAGAAGAGAATTAATACGTTTTTCAAATTGCAGTTACAACTTTCCAGCTCGGAAAAACGGCAGCTAATCACCAGTTAAAGCTTTGCAGAACTGCGTTTCACGGCCCTTGATAATTATTGAAAAAAGGGACAATAGAAATTGTTCAAGGCGAAAGAAATCTAACCTAATCAACGTCAACTATCAAACGTGAAAAAAGCTGCTGCTTTGCAATCAGAATAAAAAAGATCTATGAGACAATCTAAACAGAGTTGCTCATTGTTAGGGGGTCTATGCTTCTTGTCAAGCTTATCTTATGCACAATTTACATTAGGTTGTTCTTTCTCAACCTTCTAACACTCCCCCTTAAATTGCGCACAGCTCCTAACTTTCTTGTCTCTCTTTTGCGGTTAAGCTCAGAGACTAGGGTCTGGGCCCACAACCTGTTAGGGGGTCCATGCAGGTGCAACTACAGTGAAAATGGACCATTACTGGATTCCAACCAGCATCTCTTACTTGCAAGCCTAGTGTCCTGCTCATTTACACCAACTGGTCTTAAGCTCTCGAACTTGGGCATCTCTTATA
Source organism: Convolutriloba macropyga (assembly GCF_964194025.1). Taxonomy (NCBI): domain Eukaryota; kingdom Metazoa; phylum Xenacoelomorpha; order Acoela; family Convolutidae; genus Convolutriloba; species Convolutriloba macropyga. Next base: position 18,511,000 of record NC_134474.1, read on the forward strand.
ACCCGTTCTCCCGTTCTTTCTTATTGTTCCTCGAGGCTTCTTTTCTCTAGCCAAGTATACGTTGAACAAGTAGAGCTCCGTGTCAAGCTATGTCAAGCTTATATTATGCACAATTTACATTAAGTTGTTCTCTCAACCTTCTAACACATAACATTTTTTTTCTTTTTTAAAGTTGAATCTAAAACCGGAGTTCCACCAAAACGGAATCAAAACAACTGACAACTCATGATTAATAGACCTGCAGCCCCCAGCAAAAATTTCTTGTCTTGAGCTTTCACTTTTAAGCTAATTCTAATAAAGTCGATGTCAATTTGTTTCATTTCAAATCGTAAAAATTGTCATTCAAAGTGTCATTACTACCGTTAATCCTACGTATTCCATAATATAAAACAAAACACGCATTCTACAACGAACCAGCCAATACAATAGATACCATCAAAATCTTTTGTATCGCATACAGCGAAAACAATCTTTTATTTCTAGCTTTTTTTAGCTCCAAATTTGAATAGGACTCTAATAATAGCCACAGCAGTCTGTGAGATTAGGTTAGTTGTGGTGTGATAGGCGGGGCAGGTGTTTTTGATGAGACGAAGCCATAAACAGACTTTCAATCAATCCAAAGCAGCCATTAAGCTTCGCCCAGGTAACAAGGCCACACAAGTTTTAAGTTCAACCCATTTAATTTCCTATATTCATTGGAATTATCCCATTCTGGGGTCCAATTGAGTTCCTTCAATCTCCTTTGTTTGCTCCAATGTTACTCCCGTTTCGGAATGATCAGAGATTTGAATAATAAGTTCATTCAATATAGAATTGACTATAAGAAGGCAGTACCAAAACGAAAACAAGATCTCAGATGTTGTCTGATATTCAAATCAATTTAAAAAACGCCCTACATACAAGGGAAACATTTACAATTTTAGTGAAGAGCTTCATTTACACTAGCTGTAGTAAACTACACACAAATAAGTACGCAAGAGCGTGTATCAATGAAGTAACGGAGAACATTTATGTTAACATTCCTGGATAGCAACCCAAGAAAATGAACAGAACCAACAGTGAACCCTCACAACGCTAACATATAACGGGCAGATTGGTGGAAAACAGCCGCCGTTGATTCCCAAAACCAAAATTGGAATTAAAAGAAGAGAAAAAAACTAGTGAAAGAATGATTTTTGTACAAACAATTTTAAAGTGCGAACTATTTTGATGTCATTTTGGAGCTGAACGTACTCCTGTTTCGTAGTGAAACACAGGGGCTAGTATCAATCACAATAAGCATTAGAGATGGTAACTAAGAACAAAGTTCGAGTAACGCGCATCTAAAATTGAGCTTTATGGGTTTATCTCGTTTCTATTTCTGATTTCGTTTTTTGATACTCACTCTTTTGATTTTGAATTACTTTGGTGAGCAACTGCTGCCTAAAAGACTTTTAGCAGAATGAGAGAAGAGTAAAGCTAGACTAGAGAAATCAAAAAGATTTAACCTAAAATGTTGAAGAGGCTGTGAACTAAGGTAAAGCCAAAATTTTTATTCGACGAAGTAAAAAAGATTAGGAGCGCTATAACAGCCGGCTGAGACGGCTATTAATGATCAATATATATTATATTTGATCCTACATAAAATATTCCAAAATTGTTTAACGCCGAGTTGACGCCCTTTTCCGCAAAGCTTATTCAATACCTTGCCCCTTGTGATTTTCTTGGTTTCAAAGTAGCAAATAACACGTTCAAACATAAACTGACTAATGTCGGATGAATTGCTCCCGAACAACAGGCGGGCAATTTAATTCAGAATCAGTGCAGCCTAGATAACTTTTTATGGATGCAAAAAGAACCACGCAGGGAGGATCTTATACTAGACTCCTCCCATAACCAGTAAGCTATATGGGCTATGCAATCTCTTTTACTTATAATCACCTACTTTAGCAACTGACTTTAAATCTAAATGAGAGCAGTTTAAATCACTCAAAAATCGAAAAGTCAAGCGTGAAAAAACTTTAGAACACAAACCTCAATTTTAAAGGTAATTAGAGTGATTTAAGTCATTTAAGGTCAGAAAATTTGATACGCAATTCAACTTTAAACTCACTCCCAGTTAGTGCAAGAAAAGACGCTGTACTCATAATAGCAGCTGAAAAGCGGCATGAAAACGTCATGAAAATTGTTCATTGGAGCTCTACGGAGAGAAAAAAGCAAAACGAAAAAGAGCGACCGACGAGGAAACAAAAAAAAAGAACTATAGCAGGACAAAATGAGGATAGAAATGGGACCGGAAAACCAATTACAAAAAAACCCAATGAAAAAAATCGAAAAACACAACAAAAAACATGCCCGGCAGATTGCCGGAAAATAGCCGACGTTGATTCCAATAAGCATGATTGGGATTGAAAGAATAGAAGATATTGAAAAAAAAATTTTGTACTGAAACATTCTTAAGTCCAATTTATTTTGATGGTATTTTGTAGTTGAACATACTTCTGTTTCTTAGAGAGAGGCTACAGGGGCTACTATCCATACCAATATGCATAAGAGATGGTAACTAAGACTTACAGGAACGGCGTTCAAATAGGGGCATCTAAAATTGGGCTTCATGGGTTTATCTCGTTTCTATTTCTGACTTCAATTTTTCATACTGACTCTGTTCATTTTGAATTGCTTTGCTGAGCAACTGATGTTCAAAATAACTTTTAGCAAAATGAGAGCAGACGGAAACTAGCTTAGAGAAGTCAAAAAGATTTCACGCAAAATGTTGAAAAAGCGGCAAAATGAGGTAAAGCGAAACATTTTTTTGTTCGACGAAGTAAAAAACATAGCAGGACAAGTCCCGACGTACAATTCAAAGAATTTTCATCGACTAAACAAAAAACTAGAGCTACAACAGAGTATGAGTGAATTGGGAAAATCATTTCAAAAAAATCAGATCAGAAAAATCAAAACAAAACAGAAAATCAATGTCAAAATGCCGCTAGCGAGAACAGAAACCACGAACAGAAACCACTAGCGACAAATGTAAATTTGATTCTAACAAAAAACTAGGCCTAGAATGAACTATGAATGGATTGTGAAAACCATTTAGAAAAAAATTTGACTCAAAAAATTGAAACAAAAACAGTACAAACCAAAGTGAAATTGCCGCATGTGAACAAAAAACCACTAGCGAGAAAGCGAATTTTTGTTCCAACACCGTTTTCTCATTCTACTTTAAAATTAGAGGAAATAATTTCACACCGCAAAACCACTCGCTTTTTTGCTCCACTTTCTGTTTCGGCGTGACCAAAATCACTACTCCAATTTGACTTCAAAAATCATGAAAATGTTTGAACAGATCTTAAAAAAAAAGACCGCCCCAATACAAGTCAAATTCTTTGAATTGTAAAAAAAAATAGGAGGGCTATAATAGCCGGCTGAGAAGATGAGGGCAGCTATTAATTAAAGACAAATTGCTGAATGTCAACAAAAACAACTAGCAAGAAAACACTAGAACAAAAACCACCAGACCGAAATCACTACTACGATTCGGCTTCAACAATCATGCAAATGTGTCAACAAAGACATCGCCCCAATACAATTCAAATTCTTTGAATCGTAAAAACCAAGATAACAGCAAGACAGCTTCACTCAGATGATTACAACTTCGCATCTAATGAACAATATAGTGCAATATTTTCAAAAAGGAACAGTGCCACTCACGTTTTATACTTATCTTAAGGTCGGCTAAAATCGGGTATGTAAAAGAATTTGTGTTCCCCGAAAGATCGTAGACATTACTTTCTAAATCCTAATTCTTAATTTGTATTTAATGTAATTGATTTTCTATAGATTGCAGGTCAGGTATATAGGGCACACTAAAGATGACTCCATAATATAGAAAGATAACCCCATTTAATCTATGATCTCAGTTCAACTAATGTGCTCGTATTTTCTGGAATCTGCAAGCACCAGGGCTGGCTTTTTGGGCTTCACATCCCCTTCCGTCCCATTTCTCATACTAGAGATACTTACTATACAACAAATACCCTACTATTATCAGCCCAAAGCTTGAAATAATTAAAGGTTCATTTCCGTCCATTCATCTTTCTTTAGAAGCCCCAGAACAAAGGATAGCACCATTTTATGATTGTCCATTAAGCCAAAAATCCTCAAAACACAACCGTACTTAAGGTCACTCTGCCTTATCTCCTCTATATGTCCTCTAAAGAGCGTTATATGTGCGTACCACCGAGATGTCAGTGGTGAAAATGACCGCTTAGTTACAGCTTTAGAGGACAACCGGTTAAGATTAAAAGTGCTTAAGGTTCTTAAAAGCTCATAACACCGCCGCATTCAACAGTCATTTCAATTTCAATATTTATCCATTAAATCTTGACCTTCGAGTCATAATGAACTTGAATTAAAACTTTTTAAAGAGTTAGTTGACCGCGATTTCATTACCTAACTCATTAATCGAACAAAAAAAAAATTGGCCACAACTTTACTGTTTGTGCATGTTGAGCACTTCACAACACTCAGGGATCACCTTGTCCAGCTTTAAGAAAACTTTGATTCTAGAATTTTATTTAATCAAGGCAATTAAATTCTATTTACATTGGTTATAGAGTTTTGGGTGACTTTTAAGTTCAAATTTCAAGTACCATAAATTTTAAGTACCATTGTTAATAATATTTCTCAGTGCATTCTGGTTCAAGTCAGGAAACTTGATTTATTCGAAGTTCACTAAAGCATAATTTATGGCGCTCTTCATAAAAATTTGGGCCAAAGGGTTCATAATAGGAGACAGAAAGCTTTTGATCTAAATGAGAGATCTAAAACTTACTTTCATTAGCGATTCTCGGGCGACAAAGCACAATTCGATAATTGGCGAAAAATGTTGGTAGCCGGGCTGTAATTATTTCAGCCTTAAGAAAAAATTAAGAGCGCCTTTGTGACCAAAAATAGTGACGCAATTGGTGTTTTTTGTGCCAATTAAAGGGTAATGCTCAGAGCTTCAGGAATTGCAGACAGAGAGCCTTCTAAGAGCAATTTGAAGTGGCTTTTAATCAGGAGATCTTCGACGAAACTAAAATAACAACTTCTAGACACTCATAAAATCTTTTTAAGAGACAATTAAAACCAAAATAAAACTCGAGAGGGAATATAGGAGGAACGAAAATTTCGATAGAGAAGCGAAAACTGCCGAATTAAGCATGGTGAACATTGTTTGCTAAAATAGTTTTCCTAAGGGCAGATTTATAAATATATATGATCAGCAGATTGCATTCAAACTACAAGATTAGTTTGAGACACAGTGACGAAAGAATCATGGCATCGACGTTTAACGTTTCAAGAATAAGAGGCTTTCGCCAATCGTCGCTGATAATGAAAAATTTTCTTAATGCTATATCACCACATTGATTCGAACTTTCTAACTTTTATTAATCGAGTTCTTCAGAAGGATATGAGTTCATACTAGAAGCAAACAACATCATAAATAAATTCGCTAAAATTCATCATTTTAACCACAAATTTGCGCTATATTGTACAAAAAAAGTTGACCAAAAATTTTTCAGTTTACAGATATCATGTTTGCAACCATTAATTTTCATCTACCTTTGTTTCAACATTTTAGCAACACCAAGTTCTACTGAACGTCTGTTGAGGTTAAATACTGGCCCCCAGTTGGAAATTCTTGCTTGGTATTCATTTCGGCTAATTATCATAACATAGCCAGCAGATTGCCGGAAAATAGCCGCCGTTGACGCGCTTGATGCACATCGGGATTGAAACAGAAAAAAAGAGGAGATAAATTGAACAATTTTTTCCAGTATCATAAATTGTTCCAATTTGGCGTGCAATTTTAGTTGGATTCTAAAAATATACTTAATTCAGCTTCCAGACTGAAAGCTAATAAGCTTAATACTTATGTCAGCTAGCCAACACTAATGAACTTTGATAACCTAATTCTAAATGACTTAATGACCGGGCTTTATCGGTTTATCCCGTCTTTTGATTTTGATCTTGTGACTTCGACAGTATTCACCACATTGCGCAATGCGTAAAAGAATTTAAAATCCATTCAGTTGAAACAGTGAGTGAAGTAAGTCAAACGTGAAAATCGTGGCTTATATAAAACGTGATCAAAAAGGTGAAAAAAGGCGAGAGCCTAAATAATAGCCGTTGAGAGGCTAACGGCTGCTATTAATGGAATTTTCATAGTTAAATACACTATAAAACTTCGATGGCCTGTTTTTTACCATTCTAATTCTTCATTTTCCAAAAATTTTTCTTAAGTTTCAAGAATTTTTCTAATTCAGTGAGCAGTTTCAGTTAGATTCTAAACATATACTTACTTCAGCTTCTAAACTGGAGGATATTTAGCTTAACACTAATATCAGCTAGCAATCACTTAGATAACTTAGATAACCCAATTCAAAAAGGCTTAATGACCGGGCTTAATCGGTTTATCCCGTTTCTTTTGATTTTGCTCTTTTGACACTGACCGTATTCACTAAATTACGTAATTCAATGCTTGAAATAAGTTGAAATCCATTCAGTTCAAACAGTGAGTGAGGTAAGTCAGAAGTCAAATGTGAAAATCGTGACTTATGTAAAACGAAAAACGTGATCAAAAGGTAAAGCGAATTAAAAAAACATAGCAGGACAGGTCCTGACGTACAATTCAAAGAATTTGCCTTGACTAAACAAAAAACTAGACATAGAACGGACTATGAGTGACATGCAAAAACCGTTTCTAAACGAATCAGATAAAAAAACAAAAAAAAACGGAAAATCAATGTCAAAATGCCGCATGTGAACAAAATACCACTAGCGAGAAATGGACATTTGGTTCAAACAAAAAACTAGGCCTAGAATGAACTATCAATGGATTGGGAAAACAATTTAGAAAAAAATCCCATCCAAAAAATTGAAAAAAACCGTAAAAATCAAAGTGAAATTGCCGCATGAACAAAAAATCACTAGCCAGAAAGCGAATTTTTGTTCAAACAATGTTTTCTCACTCTACTTCAAAATAATGGCGAAAAATTTTCACGCCGCAAAACCGCTCGCTTGTTCGCTCCACTTCCTGTTTCGTCGTGACCAAAATCACCCCTCCAATTTGACTTCAAAAATCATGAAAGACAGCGCTCCAAAACAATTCAAATTCTTTGAATTGTAAAAAAGGAGAGCGCCTAAATAATAGCCGTTGAGAGGCTAACGGCTGCTATTAATGGAATTTTCATAGTTAAATACACTATAAAACTTCGATGGCCTGTTTTTTACCATTCTAATTCTTCATTTTCCAAAAATTTTTCTTAAGTTTCAAGAATTTTTCTAATTCAGTGAGCAGTTTCAGTTAGATTCTAAACATATACTTACTTCAGCTTCTAAACTGAAGGATATTTAGCTTAACACTAATATCAGCTAGCAATCACTTAGATAACTTAGATAACCCAATTCAAAAAGGCTTAATGACCGGGCTTAATCGGTTTATCCCGTTTCTTTTGATTTTGCTCTTTTGACACTGACCGTATTCACTAAATTACGTAATTCAATGCTTGAAATAAGTTAAAATCCATTCAGTTCAAACAGTGAGTGAGGTAAGTCAGAAGTCAAATGTGAAGTGACTTATGTAAAACGAAAAACGTGATCAAAAGGTAAAGCGAATTAAAAAAACATAGCAGGACAGGTCCTGACGTACAATTCAAAGAATTTGCCTTGACTAAACAAAAAACTAGACATAGAACGGACTATGAGTGACATGCAAAAACCGTTTCTAAACGAATCAGATAAAAAAACAAAAAAAAACGGAAAATCAATGTCAAAATGCCGCATGTGAACAAAATACCACTAGCGAGAAATGGACATTTGGTTCAAACAAAAAACTAGGCCTAGAATGAACTATCAATGGATTGGGAAAACAATTTAGAAAAAAATCCCATCCAAAAAATTGAAAAAAAAACCGTAAAAATCAAAGTGAAATTTCCGCATGAACAAAAAATCACTAGCCAGAAAGCGAATTTTTGTTCAAACAATGTTTTCTCACTCTACTTCAAAATAATGGCGAAAAATTTTCACGCCGCAAAACCGCTCGCTTGTTCGCTCCACTTCCTGTTTCGTCGTGACCAAAATCACCCCTCCAATTTGACTTCAAAAATCATGAAAGACAGCGCTCCAAAACAATTCAAATTCTTTGAATTGTAAAAAAGGAGAGCGCCTAAATAATAGCCGTTTGAGAGGATGATGGCGGCTATTAAACATAGCGTATTTTATTCTATTCAGTTTAACATAGCATGCTCATACGTGGAAAGCTATTAGTCGTCTTTAATTGGTTAATAAATCGCTCGCTTAAATTCTATTAAAGAATAGCCCCCCTGCAAAAGGAGGGCGATTGTTGAAAGGATCCGACAGTTGTTATAGCTGCATCCTTCCACAGCTATACCAGAATCATCCGATCAAAACAATATATCAACCTCTTGGACCTCATTAAACATTTATAAGTTTAACTCTCCTGACATTGTGAATAAGCAAATACTCAAGAGAAGGATATAGCTTACACTAATGCTAATATGGTGCAAAATTTGCAAATTCAGCAAAATGGAACAAGGGACTCGTTCATAATTCCATTTAGCCCGTCTGACTTGTACTCCCTAGTCGTTATATGGACTGAATAATCCCAGCTAATCAGTACTCAAGAACCCTTCGAGCGAATACATTAAAAGAATCGACTTCCATCCTTAAGGTAACAGGTTCTTGCATTTTGAGGCAATTTCGGTAATAACGAAATTCTCGTCTTATTATTACCCTGGAATGGATGAATAAAGCGCAGAATTGGCAGTCTGACATTTTAATAACATTGCGATGGCCTTCTTGGGGGGGGGGGGGGTGGGGTGGCTATGAGGACTTGCTCAGAATAACATAAAAACTAAGTGTCGTCTACTTGTCTGGTTTAACAAGTGAACGTGAACTATAATCGAACATACCGTAACTCAGATCTTTATAATGGTATTGCTATTTCCAAAAAACCATTTAAATCCGCAAAATAAAAAAGAACAAACAAATGAAATGTTTTCGATATCAGAAAAAGGGTAAACTATTGTAAAATTTAAAATTTTAGACCAACAGTTGTAGCAATACTGATTCGAATTTCGATTTCGTTTTTTGACACTGACGTTGCTATGCTGAGCAACTGCCAACTGCTCTAGAAATGTGAGGTGGTTCTAGAAATGCGAGGTGGGGGGGGGGTGCATAAAGGCAGTCTAAACCACAACAACAAACTACCCCTCACACCACAAATTCCTGTCTTCTCAGCAGCTTCGGTTATTCGTACACTTAATAGAAATGCTCTAGGAGTTCTATTCAGCGACTTAATTACCTCAGTGCCTGTTTATCCGATTTTGTGGACGAAAATCAAACGCGACAAAAAACATGCCCGAATAACATACCCGACGAAAGGCTCTCAAACAATTGGTTGAGTGCTTGGCTCTTATAGTCGCCATCCTAAGCTCAGGGAGCCTTTCTTCGCTGGGTGCGGCGGAGTTGTTTGGAACGGTATGGGTTATAGAAGGGGAGGGGTATCCAAACCACCAACAATTTCACATACATACCCTGAATTTCCGCCTGCGCAATTTAGAGGTACAAGGAGGTGGAGGTAAAGTGGGTGGTGGTCAAATTCTAAGAGTAGCCCTCTAAATCATGAAATTTCCTCTCATCAACAGTTTCGGCGAATCGCATACCCTAAGAGAACTCCTCGACAATTTAATACCCTCTGGCTTGACTAGTTTATCCTGTTTCCACAACAAAAAGTCAAAAAAACTTTGTGGCCAAAAAGTATCAGACGAAAAATTGGTAGTCTGAAAAAGTCGCATTTAACAAAACATCTGGACTGATGCAATTGCAGCAAACTTCGTTTGACAACCAATAATAACTATTGGACACAAAGTCGTCAGCACAAAAAATTACATAAAAAGAAGAAACATCGTTTCAGCACAAATACATAATCCCTGTCCAAGTTTTTCACACCATGTTAAAATCGGTTGGACAAACGTTTGGCTGATTATCCGGAAACAAGATAATTAGCGGACAACCTTTAAACCCCAAATCCATTTATCACATTTTGAGGTCAGAGAAAGAAAATGCCACAAAATCATTGAGCAAAAAAATACTTAAAACTACCAAACTACCAAAACTACTACTCATCGAATGCCACAATCTGTATCAACAGTAAATTAAATTTAATTAAACTAATAATATAAGGAAGCGTCAAAGGCATCCATAGCAATTTCACCCAATCACTAATTATGTTTCAGCTCAGATGTATCTTTCTGTGTTAAGCAATCACTGACAAAACAAAAAGCTATCAATACTAGTAAAATATTAAAAAGATAGCAATTACTGCGCTTAACATGGAGTGATTTTATGTGCGCCATAAATGATTTACAGTTTAAAACAAATGTCTCACGCTTGAAAAGATGATGCTGCCGATGTAAATCATTGGGGACAAAAATCCACCTTAATTTTTTTTTGAAAATATTAATAGAAAATTTTATTTCTTTCAAAACTTTTACTCTTTCTAGTAACTAGCGCCTGAGCTGTACCTGTTTCTTAATCGCGACAGTATTTTCAAGCTATACAGGAAATAATGGCATAAAACATATAAAAACATCCACATGGAATGAAAGCCGTGGCCGCTCGTTTGGCCGAATAACAGATCAACTGACTTATCATTCAGCCGATCAGTATGACCTAACAAATAAACGCCAGAATGCCGGAGAAGCCGCAATTGATTGAATGAAATTAGCAGAGTGATGAATTAGCAGAATGAAACTAGTCCAGAGAAGTCAAAAAGTTTCACCGAAATATCGAAGAGTCAAAATTGTGTAAAACGAAACCAAATTTTGGCTGACCAAGTAGTACAAGTCCTGAACTTTAATTCAAAGAACTGCCAATGACCAAACAAAAAACTACGCCTACAAATGACTAGGAAAGCACTTAAAAACCATTTAGAAAAGACCCAATTAAAATAGTCGCAAACCAGTTTAAAAATAGTCAAATTGCAGCACGTGACAGAAAAACCACTATCGACAAAACGAATTTGTTGTTCAATTCACTGTTCCCACTAAACTTAAAAACAAGACAGAAAAAACACATACCATTAAACCACTCGCTTTTTGCTCAAATTCGGCTGTTGACCAAAAACACCACTAACAATTCTCTAGAAAAATTATCAAAATGTATGAGCAGATCCTAAATACACCCAAATACAAATAAAATTAATGCAAATCTAAAAAAAATAGCAGCACAAGAAATGACTCATTTAGACTCCAAAGATCTCAATAAAACTTAGAAATTGCTGATCTGAAACACCAGAATGCCATCACGCAAGTAAAGTAACTTGAAAGAGAATAGAAATCTTATCCTGCTTGAAAATAAAAGATTGGAAGAGGCAAAAACAAAACTGTCAAATAGCTGAAAAAGGCAACGTTTTGTAATAAAATCTCCAGTGGTTCCGGGATTTAACGCATTCATCATCTTTGTTGCCAAAATCTACACAATAACTCAGCTTCAAGGTCAGAAAAATTCTTTTTGGCCCCTTATACTCATAAAACACGAAAACCACAAACGTTTTTAATAAACATGAAAAAAATAGAATTCATTCATTATAAATTTGTTTAAGTTTCTCAAGAATTATGTCTTCATAACCACATATTTAATGCAAAAATCTAAAAGAACGTTTGAACTACAGATTAGCAGAAACCTGGCTAGATATGTGAGAGAAGCAAAAAAAAAGCACAGACAAACTGCTTAAAGGTAGTCTATGTTCTCAAAGTTAATGTTATCAAAAACTCAACTTAGCTAAAATCGACTACTTAAATCCACCGAAAGTTTTAAGGAAGTTGCCCCTAGAAGTTAAAAAAAGTGACGAAAAACACCGCAAAAACTCATTTTTTTGTAATGAAGTTGGCATTACCATACGTATACCTCAAAAAAGGGATACAAAAAATTACACTTGCAAATGAACTTGACTTTGAGTTTTCCAGTTTTTCAGCGCGCATTTTATAAAAAATTATTGCGGACCTAGTATTAACTACTTGAGAGCTCTTCTATAAGGCTCTGAACACGAAACATTGGAACACAATATAAAAAAGACAAAAATTTTCAAACAATTACAAAGAGTTTAAATTTTGTGCAACAAGCCTTTTTGCAAAACGAATACAATTGCTGTATATTAATCACAAGCGAAGTCGGATGTAGGGAGAGACTCTTAAGAGGACCCAAGTCTCAAAGATGGTCAGGTGAAAAACACGAAAGGATGACGGTAAAAATGAAAGTAATTAATTAAACATATATGGTAAAGCTAAATGATCTACTAACTCGCAGTTGTAAAAAATAAAAAATAGTAAAAAATTTTCCACTCTAAGTCATTTCACCTTTCCCAGAATCCTAGTCCAAACAGTCCAAGTTTGTAAATCAATTCATGTGTTCAGCCAACAGTTATTTACCTTTTCTATTTTTAGCACGCCATTCTATACACTTTTCCGACCAAGGAGGTCGTTTGCCTAAAAAGGGCGTTAACCGGTTTTTAGTATAATTAGTGGTTACAACGAAGAAGCTCATTATTTTATGAAATATCTTACAAAACTGGGCAATAAGTTCGGCATCGAAGCTTAGGAGGTCAGCCTATTATATTAACATCACAGTTACTAAAAGCAGTAGTTATAGCCTTTTAGTTCACTCGGACTGATAATTATAGTCAAAAACATCAAAACAGGAAGTAATTTACTTTCTTGACCGTGGCTAAAATTTCCGCTATTTCATTCACATCAAAAAAGAAGACAAGTACAGGAATTTCTGCACAATTAGAAACAAAATCAACACTTATGAACCACTCAGTTTCAAATTTGAGTTGAAGTCAGGAAACAATTAGGCGTTGATTAAAATGCACTCCACGAAAAAGCAACAACTTCAAATCAAAATGAACTTAATTGAGTGACGACAAAAATTAATGGCTTAGAAGACAATAGCTAATTGAATAAGTAAATTCCAATTTGGATCCTCAGCATTATTGGCTCCCGACCGCAAAAAAAATCAGTCAGAATTAGTTGCTCACAAAAATTTGCGCATTACTAACAAAAAAATTTGCATCTGAAAATGATGATAAGTAGGCCTATCATTGAGATTTTACAATTACACGAATTTCCAGTATTTGTTGTTTCCAACAGATAAGATATTCTGAAGGATTCAAAAATAACAGCTGAATACTACTACGTCGACTGAATCAAATCCTACAAAACATTTTTAAAAAGTCGTTTATAGGAGGCCTGAATTTTGAAACTCATAAATACACATTTTGGCTCAGTGCCGTAGAAAACTTGGTTCGGCCTTATACGGTGCCGTACAAATTTTCAAAGTTTCGTCTAAGGTGGGCAATCTGGGTTCACACTATTTTTTTACGCACTACACACCCAATCAAGCAATTCTAATTTACTGGTCAATTGAATACGTCTTTATGAGAGTATTCTCATAACCTAACTATAACGTCACGAGGTAGTTACGTCTAAAGTGACACTTCGCGTTGAATAATAACGAACCAGAAATCAGAAATTTATCTTCAATCCTTCCTCAATTTTGATACCGTTTTAGTGAAAATAATTAGAGCTCAATGCCATTTACTTTTCACTCACATTCACAAACAAATCTATTCCATAATAACGAAAGACACTTCCATAACTTTTTTGAGCTCAGATAGCCACCCACCTCTATTGAATGCTGAACTCCAGAACCATTTGAATTACTTTTCAATTACCATTGGGGGGAAACAGAGGAATAAGGAGATAAATCCTCGAAAATACTTACCCAATTTAATGTCCCTTTACAACTTGAGATAGGAGGAACTAAAGAGATTAGACCAACTTCATATTGTACAGAGGCAGGAATGGCTAAAAACTTCACGATGTGAAGCGTTGAATTAAATCGGAGATTAAAGCTAGATGGCTTTCTTTTAACCCCTCCCAAAATTTAATAACCGAATCTGCGAAGCGAATTAAATAGGCCAAATGAAGAAAAGATAAGCTCCTTTATTACCATGGAGACCAAATTAGGTGTCAAGGCGCTATAAAGCATCATTCACTCATTCTGCGATCATATTCCAGACCCCTCTGCAACTCGTTTTCCTTTTCATCAAAACAATTAATGTTGAAGTGACAGGTTCTTAAGCAAAGCTGAAATCTTCAAAATGTCAAAATTTTCTGTTAACCGTTAGCATAAACACTTGACATTTCTAAATTTTCAGTTCTGCGTAACTTGTTGATGTTTTCAATAGTCGCCTCCCATTTGATTCCTAGCAGAGAACCGACCCCCTTCTATTTCGGCTTTATGTCCTAGAATAGTTCAATTTATTATTATTTTTGAAGTAAACATGTAAATTATTCTGACTATAAGGCTGAAGGAATATTCCGCTGGAAGAAAGATGAGATAGAACAATTCTGTTGGCTTAAACGATATGAGCATGCACGGGAAGTTAATTAATGTTCTCTGATTGGTCAATTAATAGCTTGAAGAATTGCCTCCCCTTTTGCAACAGGTGAGGCGATTGTTGAAAATATACAAACTTGTCAATTCAATTTGTGAGAGAGCGTTTCCAAAAGTTTTGGAGATGAATTTAGCGTCTCAAAAACTAGCGAACCACGTCTCCTCTCTTTGACCTGCCACGGTGCAAGTAAAATGCAGGACAAGCAGACGTGTATAAATGTAGGATTTTTAAAAACAGTCAATGAGCATTGAGAAAATTTTAATTCTCAATTCTGATTCATCAATAGCTCTTCATCTCAACAACACCATTTCGCCCATGTTTCATGATGTGTGCTCTCGCATAGCCCAAGTTTCACATATCCGAAAAATTAAAAAAAGGAGCAAAATGATCACTGAGTTTTTAATTTGAGCGCACTTTATCACTCGCTAGAAAGTGCAATTTCGTTTATCTGACACATCAAGAACTTTTCGGCTATGTAGGCCCTCCGCTATCTGACACGCAATCTTCTCAGGATGCGGTAGAATACCGGAAAAGACTCGAAGAGTTGTGCAATATAATTTCTCAACCAAAATTACCTAAATCAACGACAAAAAGACATCAAAGAGCGACTTATCCTTTTTCTTTGAGATTTTTGATTAAGGTAGAGTAGCAAAACAATAATTGTCTATTACAACTGTAGAAAGTGTTTCAAAATTTAGCAGACACTATTTTTAGTTCAAGGGCGTGGGTAAGAGGGAGTGGAGGGGGGAGTTTGGCAAGGGCATGGCGTGGGAGACGGGGTAAGTAACTGGATGAGGGCGCGGGCTTGTTACGTGAGGGTTGAAGGGTTGGCATGTGGGGTGAGATAGTGGGGCAAAAGGTAGGTAGACGGGGGTGTCTGTAATTTGAAAAGGGAGGAGGGTCTGCTTTGGGAAGAAAAGGTCTCAAAATGACCTTTCGACCTTGTGTAGGTGAGGTGTTGTAAGATAGGTTTGAGGAGAATAGAAGGTAGGTAGGTGCGGTGGGTGGAGTGGTGTCTAGGACTTATGGTGGAAAACGACCTTTGACATTTTGACCTGAACTAAAAACAGCAGTTCCTAATTACCATATAACAGCTAAGCCACTGTCAAAGTGTTGAACAAAATTGCTTCAACACTTTAACACTCTGTACTCTTCGAGTCGTAAAAACCTTAAAACACCAAGACTCCCTTTCGCGGTGTAAAAAGACACATTTGTTACAATAATTGGTTCAAACGGCAATCGAGAGGAATTAAAAAGCCGTATACAAACACAAACTTAAAAATCAAAAACATGCTTTTGTTTAGACGTTAGTATTAGAAACAGATTGGTAGGAACGGTTTTTGACATCATCGACAGTAAAATATAGTAAAACAGCTAACAGATATATTTCAAGAAATTAAATCTTCAATATCAAAACTTTCTTTGGTTTCATAAAAACAAAATCAGGTGTGAGTAAAAACACCTTATGACCCACTCAAGTCAAACAGACGCATCTAATTCGATAGTTGAATATCACAAGAAAGCTGACTAGCAAACAGCATAATTTTCCACTCATCGAATAATATTATATCAGCAATTGTTTTGATGATCCTAAATTAAATCTGACGGATTACATTGACTAATTAATGGACTGACCTCTAGAAATCATTCACCGCTAAATGTCAAAGATCTATATTCTCAATAGAGGCAAAGAGATCGCTAAAAGCACAAAGAAACTAACAAGAAAGGCTAAAAAGCTACGAGCAGAAGAACAATGTGCATATTGTTTCAGAAGGCGGCAATCAACAATGATAGTTTGCACAGTTTACTGCTGTATCGACAAAAACATAAAACAAAGCATTCTTTGACTTCAAAAAACGCCATTAGATACGCTTAAAGCTAACTCATGGCACAATTAGTGCAATATTACAATTTTTGTTCCTCATTTCTTAGCCTTAGCTGTAACAATTTCTAACTACCAATAAAACAAAAAAAATCGATTAGTAATCAACATTCATGAATTGCGTTAAGAGCTTTTGACACATCAATTTATGTGCATCTTTGATAGAATTTCATCAGAGCTTGAAACTAAAATGCTGCCGATCTCAATAACAGACAACCAAGTGCATTAAAAACTAAAAATTTAACAGACGCTAAATTTGGACTTTACGAGTAAAATAAGTTCAACCGCATAGACTGCTTAAGAGCTACGAGTAAATCAATTTGAACTGAATCTTGCAAAAAATAAAAAAAAATGTCTGTTTCGCTATCAAAGCCTGAGCGTTTAATCAATATGTCAATTTCAACTGTTAATATCGGTATTTAATAATTTCATTTTTCCATTGCTTTCAAGAATCCCTTAACAAACAAATACTCATGCTATTTATCAATGCCTGCAAGCAATTACGTATGTGATCTAAGCTATTGACCACCAATCTATGCTACAATACAGCTGGCAGATTGCCAGAAAATAGCCGCAATACCTTCGTAGATCCACAGTATAAGACAGATAGTAAAAGAAACAGACAAAAAAGTTCTTATTAACTGCTCAGATCTTACATTTTGATTAAGAATCTGTCAAACTTATTGCTGTTTTTATTAGCTGCTCTCAAAAAACCTTCAATTAGAAAGCCACACACTCACTTGACCTTATCTCGTTGAATCAATGTAATGAAAAGTCAATTTTACAGTTAGGGAGTCATTTTTTTAAGAGTGAGGTAAGTCATATATGGCCAATAACTTCATCACGCGAACGAACAAAAACACTCGCTCCAATAAGAGACAAAAAACGTCACGCACGTACTTCAATTGAATGAACAAATGAACAACATGGCT
Source organism: Convolutriloba macropyga (assembly GCF_964194025.1). Taxonomy (NCBI): domain Eukaryota; kingdom Metazoa; phylum Xenacoelomorpha; order Acoela; family Convolutidae; genus Convolutriloba; species Convolutriloba macropyga. The sequence continues at coordinate 18,528,323 of NC_134474.1, forward strand.
GGCAGATTGACAGAAAATAGCCGCAATAGCTTCGTAGATCTGCAGTCAAAAACACGGACCAAAAAATTCGTCTTTTCATTGAAGGCTGATAAGTTATATCTTGATTAAAAATCTGTATACGTTTTTGCTGCCTCTATTAGCTGCTTTCAAATAACCGTCATTTAGAGTGACACATGTCCATATGACCTGATCTCTTTGAATTAAAATAAATAAAATTCAAATTCAAAGTGAGGAAGTCATTTTTGAGAGTGAAGTAAGTCAAGTCTGACCAAAAATTTAATCACGCGAATGAACAAAAAAAATTCGCTCCACTAAGAGCGAAAAATGACGTCACGCACGCACTTCAACTGAAATTGCATGAACGAATGACCAAAAAGCAGATTTAAAGTGGTTGTGACGTCATATGGTCGGTAACAAAAATCGGGACGACGAAATAAAAAAGCCATGAGAAGGCCAATAAGCCCAGCTATCGCTCTGCGGCTATTAAAAAAAGCATATTTTAAGTGGCTGTGACGTCATATGGTCGTAATAAAAATCTTGACGAAATAAAAAAACCAGAGTGCAGATCTACGAAGCCATCACGGCTATTTTCTTACAATCTTCAAGCTATAATCTTGTAATGGTTGATTGAACCCCTCCTTTATATAAAGGAGGTGTTCAACCATAACAAGAATATAGCTGGAAGATTGCAAAAAATAGCGGCGATACCTTCGTAGCTCTTCAGTCTGAAACAGCAAAAAACAGGCAGAAAAAGAAAATGTTGTCTTCCTTTATTAATTGCTGCTTCTATTAGCTGCTCTCAAATAACGGCTTCAAATAGAGTGACAGTCACACTCAGTTCTCTTGACCAAAAGTACAGAGAAGTCAATTTGATAGTGAGGAAAATCATTGAGAGTAATGTAAGCCCGGTGTGACCAAAACCTCATCAAACGAACAAAAACGCTGGCTTACTAAAGATTGACAAAAAGATCGCCCCATCAACATATTGACGCTTTATTGTACTTTAGAGCAAGTTGACGCGTTGATCATGGGAAACATGAGGTCCAACCAACAATTCAACGCAAACAATCAGCAAAAGATTTTAAAAAATGCGAGAAAGCTCAAAATCAACCCACTCTCAACCGAGATTTTCGCAAACTCGATCCCCTTCCCATTTAGAGCATTCATATTTCTTCACTCTTTTTGAAACGCAAACAAAGCAATTTCGTTTTTGTTTTTAGGTTGCAAACCAAATGCAGCTTGTAGTTGTATCTGTGATAAGAATACCGCAACCTGAACGTTAATTGTATCCATTTCCTAGAAATTTGAGAAACGTGTTGTTAAAAACTTTATCAAGAAACTTGAAAAACGAGATTTTTATTTAACCAAACAGGCAGAGTAAATTGAAAACTAATCTTGAAAATTGTGCTGATTTCATCTACAGAAAGCAATTGAAGATTTGATTGAATCAGAGCACAATAAATAATTCAAGCTTCCTTGATCAATTAACCACTTCCATCAACTGTATTAAACAGATTCATTACATTCAGTCATATAATAGATTTTACAACTGAAACTTTTCGAATGATCAGAACTTCTCAAATTTATCGATCGCTTCAATCAAGGATTTAAGAGATCATTTCAAAATCCAAACTATGCAAAAAAATCTAAATTGAGCATATGATTGCTCTCCAGCTAGGCGGCAGGGGTTGAGGGTGAGCAGTTGGACTATTTGCGACTAAAACACTCTGAAGGCTAATTATTATAACTTAAATGATAAATCAATAGTGATTTGGACCGATGTAGATGCTGCAAATTTCAGTTTAAAAGTATTATTACAAAAAAGAATAGTCTGTAAAAATATGATGTCTCTGATTATTGTTTGAAAATTTGAAACTTTGCAAATTTTAGTGCCAGTTGAGTATTGATGATGGCAACCATTTGACCCAACAGACAACTCAATACAAACCATCGGCATAAAATGAACGCTGCAAGGATAGCATGACATCAACTTCCACTCCCAGCTCAAACTTCCGAGAACTTCAACCCTTCCTATTTAAACCTTTCGCCGTTTTACGCCCTATTCGCAACGAAACAAAGGCAATTTTAATTTGTTTTTATGCTGGAAACCGAACGCAGCTGCTAGTTGTGACTGTGATATGAATAAGTCAACCAACACATGCATTAAACCATTTTTCTAGAAACTTCTGAAAATGTTGATTGTCATGAGAATAAAATTAGTAATAAAATAATAAAAAAAAGCTCAAGGAATCAAAATCTGAAGAATGAAAAATGAAGAATAAAAGAACCAAAACCGCCGAGTAAATTGTAAACTGCTGTTGAAGATTGTACTGGTTGCGCGTAAGAAAAACATGAAAGCGAACTCAAACGCCACCAGAGAATTCATTGCCGCAAACATGAAAAAAATTTCAAGCTTTCTTGATCAACCAATCGACATGAATTGTATTAAACAATCATAAAACTCAGTCAAAAAAAATTTTGTAATTGACTTTTTTCGAATGATCATTATTTGCCAAATTTATCAAACACTTGAATCCAGCATTTAAGGGTGCATTTCGAAATCCAGACTATGCAAAATTTAAACTGAGCGTATAAGTCCTCTATCCAAGTTGGCGAGGTGACCGGGGCAAACGAGGCACAGGGAGAGCTCGGGAGAACTGGACTCTTTGTGAATGAAACATACAGGAGGCCAATTAGAAAAAGCTCACACGATGAATTTGATCTACGATTGGCCATATTTAGATGCACCAAACAGCAGTTTTTAAATAATTTAATTGTGAGGCAATAAAAGAAAATAAGCATATGAAAGCCTGTAAAAAGATTCTGTATTGGATGATCGTTTGACAATTTCAAATAATAAATTGAAACTCAAATTGAAACAATAAAACCTGCAGGAAAAACTAGAATCAACTCGCACTCCCAAATCAGACTTTTTATCACTTCCTATTTAAAACGTTTATTGTTCTACCTTCTGTTAGTTTGATTTTTAATGTTTAGGTTTGAAAACCAATGCAGCTGTTGGTTGTATCTCTGATATGAATACGTCAACCAGAACGTCGATTTAATCACTTTTCTCGGGACTAAAATGTAATGATTATGTCATGAGAAAAAAGATGTCTGATTTAGGCAAAAAAAACAAAACAATGAGTAGAAATTATTTTGGAACCAAAAGGCGGACCAGATTGAGATATGCTGTTAAAATTTGCGCTGGCTGCGCCGAACAACAAAATGAAAGAGATTCCAAACGTCATGAGAACAATTGATTGCCGCAAAGATCAAAAGACATTTCTTCACGCTCTCTTTTTCGATCAATCACTATCAACATTAATGAACAGAATCATAAAATTCAGTCAAACATTAGACTTTGCAACTAAATTTTTCAATTGATTAACAATTACCAAAATTGCCAATCGTGAATCCAGGATTTTAAGAGTTCAATTCGAAATCCAGACTCTGTAAAAAATCTTAAATTAAGGGTATAAATCCTCTCCGATTTGGGGGGAAGCGAGAGAGCAAATGAGGCGCAGGGGAGCTCTGGAGAAATGAAGAGTGTTCGTGGATGAATTGATCTGTCATTTGGCTTTACCTAGACGCAGCAAACTGCAGAATTAAATTGAAAAACACCATGAAAGAAACAATAAGCATATCAACGCCAGTAAAAATATTGTGTCTGCAGCTTATTGGACAACTTTTCCTATTTTAGAGTGAGATGGCCAGTTGATAGTGGCAACCATGAGCTCAATCCAACAACTCAAGGCAAACCATAAGCATACTATAAACCCAGCAATAATAACTTGAAATCAACTCCCATTTCCGACTCAGATTATCGAAAATCTTATTCCTTCCTACTTGAAGCGTTCATAGTTTTGCACTCTATCTGCAAAGCAACGAAAGCAACTGCATTTTTTGTTTTTAGGTTGCAAACCGATTGCAGATGTTAGGTACATCTGTGAATACGTCAACCAGAAGCTCGATGGTACCATTTTTGTAGAAACATCTGAAACGCGCTGATTAAGTTATCAGAATAAAGATGGAAGATATCAGCTCAAGAAAGCAAAACTTGAACAACTAGAATTAGCATATTTATTAAAATTAAATCCTCTTGTTCCAAAAGTAGGCAAAAATTCTACTTCACCAGATCGATTCAGTTTTTAAGAGGTTTAGAGCGATTACTATCCATTCTCTACCCAAAAGATATAAAAAATCTGTCACATGCGTCTTAATGGAAAAAAAGTTGCTCGCGCATAAAATTCCACCCCAAAAATGAAGCTGGAAAAAATTAAAAGCAACTTAATAGCAACCAGAAAGTCCCCACTAAACATCACTCAATTGTTTCTTGGTCATTTTTGTCATTTGAGCTGATTGACAGAAGCTTGCAGACTTCCGCAGAAAAGTTTGTTTTTACTTACTGCCATTTCTACATACCCGTAAAATTGTCAGAGCCCATTTAATAACCGCTGTAGCATTTCAAGGTTACAGACTGAAATATAACTGTCAAAGCAATGGGAAATTAATGCAAGTGTAGCATTTTTTGACAAATTAATAAACCCTGTGACAAGAACATGCAACCAAACGACCCCTGTAATGGGAACCCAATTGTTAGTTACGAATAAGTTAATTAAAATTGTTCCAGCGTTCAGTGGATCATTGTTTAAATTCAAAGTAATTTTAGGAGCCCGAGAAAGAACTTATTGAAACGCTTGAAAACTATAAAAGTCAATACATTACCTCATCTCTTATTCCCGCGATATATTTGCAACACTAACAGATGCTCTGTTATTACTAATTTTCGGACACTCGAGATCCGAAGGATATTAGGACAGACACGCCTACTAAATAGGATTAAAAACGGTGGCTTTTTTCAATCCCTTTTCCGTTTTTTGCTCTTTTCCCTTCAATTAATTTCCACCTTACACTTAGGCTCGAGGAAAAACTGAATTAATCCATCAGCTTAAATATTGAGATGAAAGCACAATTCTTAGATATGTACACATAATTTCTGTTAACTTTTGGATTTGAAATTTCTAGAAGTCTGTTTGCAATTTCTAGCAGAAAAAGGGCTGATTTACTCCCGATATATGTACAGATGAAAGCAAAATAACGTCCCTAGCAAAATCAAAACAAGGAAGCAAATGCATTTTTTCTGGAATCAGTAGAAATAAATTTTCATTATATTTCATTAGAAAAACCCATTGCGATCTCATTTGTTAGGTGTACAGTTAAATTGTCCATTAAAAATAATTTTTGAATGGAGCGAATATTGAACACTTTGTAAAAGAAAATATAGTAAAAACATAAATTTTAAGTAAAATAAGCTATAAACACAGCACAGTTTATATCTTTGACCTATCTATAACATCAATTAATTCCATAATTCAGCATTCATTGCAGTTTTTTTCCAAGATTTTTGAAGCACTCGGTTTCACATCCGCTTTCTTCCTGAAAATGCCCACAAAACAGTTTCGGATCGCATCTAGCTGTTTACATAAATAGCTGCTGCAGTAGAAATACAAAAGCGGGTTTATAATAAAGTTAAGCATATAAATGGTCTCCGAAATTGTATATATTTGCAGCAAATCTGATGGCGAAACAAAATCTTTGGAGAAAATATAATTTACGACTTGCAAAACTAGTTGTGGCAGCACAATCACTAAATAGAGCAAGCAAACCATGAACAATGAAAATGTCACTTTGTGCTTTTGGTTTTTCAGCTTGCGACGTTTCAGCGCTTTCTTCATTTTCATGCGTTGGATAGCGACGCGAGAAACTTTACCGTTATGCGCAGTTCCGTTTGGGAGCTCGGTTTCGTTTCGCTCATCGCTTTCGTTATTTTCGCTCGCATTCCGGTTTGACATTTCACTGATGTCGTCATACGAGCCAACAACTTCACCGTGCACAAACACTGGCGTCGCATCTGGCGACCTCAGATATGGCGATCGGAACTTTCGGTCCGGGGAATTTGAATCTGGTGGCAATTCTAACGAAATTTTTGGAACTGACGAGTCAAAACTCAATGAACTTGATGCGCCATCCGATGGTCGATGTTCAACTTGTCTTTGAGCGTACGTTTTGTCATGATCAAAATTCAGTTCGGCCATTTTTTCGTTCGAATCTGCGTTGAAAATATTTTCCTTGTTCGAAAGGGGAGGTGTTTGTTCATGTAAACACATTCTCTGACCTTCTGAAAACATTTTCTTTTCAGACATGAACGTGCAGATACACCTTTTGTAGCCCACCCTGTATTCACAGAGGCAAGTACTGCAAATTTGAATATGTGAAGCATTGTTCGCGTTTTGTGATGACGCCAAGAGAGGTTCTCGGGTTTGATTTTGTAGTTCAGCATCATTAGGACCAGTTTTCACGACACCGTTCTCGGTATGAACGTCAACGGGCAAAAAATATTCCTGATTCGAAAGCTCAGCTTTGCACATGGCATTGTTATTCGGCTCCGTAATTCGGGTTTCCATGAAAAGGGCAGGACCCGCCATTCCTTCATTTGTTCCGCTAACATGTCGAGTTTTCCGGTGCTCGCTCATGGCAGCCAATGTTATTACAGTAGGTCGTCTCGACTTCGACTTGGCGTTCGCGGTTTCCCGTTGATTTCCTTTGCCCAGAAAACTGCAATTATTCGCCGCATTCTCACCTCTCGGTTCCATTGGTTCGGCTGGGTTTGGTTCCGACTTGGCATCGTCCGAGTGAAGAATTTTAGGGTTATAAAGAGGGGCCAGAAACGAATGTGCAAAATAGTTCGAAATACCCTTGTAGACTGCGTAAAGCGAAATCCAACAAACACCTACGATGACCACTCGAGATATGAGCCAATAATCAGGGTAGACTTGGGCTAGCCAATCTGACAATTCATAACAAAGGAACAATTCTGGAGTACTATGTACAAGTACCATAACTGTCATTATAATAAGCCAGCGGGTCACAATAGGAACCGAGAACCAAGTCTGGTACTTCCAAGATTTCTTAACGGCCACGTATCTATTCACACTGATCGTAATGACTAGTAAAAAAGACATAGTCGTCAGAAACGTGTAGGGAAAAAGCTCGAATGAGCAAAGAGCCGAATCTGACAAGCTAAGCAAGTATTCTGATAATTGAGTTTTAATCAACACTACAGCACAAATAAGCATTTCTAACAAAGCGTTCACACAGATCAAAATCTCGCTTGCCATGCGTTTTTTCTTGATAGCAAACATCACAAATAAAAGCAAGTTGATAAGAAAGGCTATAAATCCAAAAAATTGTTTTAAAATTCGGTCAACTGCTGCTAATGTCGAATCTGATAAAACAGATGGAACTTCCTCGTATTCCATCTGAGAATCATTCAAATTAGAAAAATTGGTGTCAATTTTGAAATCAACTAAATCCATTTTCGTTTTACAATTTGATATTTCAATCTGCAGGCTAATCACGTTTCAAAATTGAATTAATTTAAAAAAAACTGATTTGTTTAGTGGCCACAAATCAAATATAATCCAAGTCACGCACTCAAACATAAATTAATAAAAATCCTGACATATGCTAAAATGTCACCAGAAAATTTGATAGTGTATGAAGGAACAAATTAATTGAAATTTTGAGAACATAAAACGCAACTTTTATTTTGATATGATAAGGGTAACACTACATTTTACATGCACGCATTTTTAAAAATTACAAACAATAAAACTCTGAAAGTTGAGATTTTCTAAACGGTCATTCAATTCAAATTCGGAGACTTAAAAATACGTTTTAGCGAAACTGAGCCCAAGGAATATAATGAAATCTCGCAAATTTGAAAATAATTCCGATACCTGAACAAAATAGCAAAAAAGGGTAGAAAAAGAAATTGTTAACAAAAAATTGACCAATCAAATCGAAGCAGAGATATGTGAATAAACAGGTAATTTCAAAATTATGGCAGGGAAAAAGAACCAATAGAATTGGAGAGGGAATAGTTTGAAAAATTAAAATTCCACAATGAAGCTAGCTGTACTGTAAAATTCGCTCGTTTGCTTAATGATTTTATCTTTCCTGTATTAGCGGAACTTTGGTAGACTTTCCACAGAAACAAAAGATCTGTTTCCTCATTGCGAAGCAAAAAAAAACAGAAAAAAATGCATAAAAGAAAAAAAACATTAAAGGAGAAAACTTTAATCTGTACGTATAAAAAACCAAAAATTGTTTCCACAACAGTAGGAAAACTCTTAGACGGAAGGAAGCACCATTACTTTAATGTTATTCAGTTCGCTAAAACGCAGGAAAGAGCGAACCATTTCAATTCGTTTACCTTAAAAATGAAAGATTTAAAAACCAAATTTCCTTTCAGAAAAAACTCATATTCCGAAATTTTAATAGGAAAAAAAAGCAACAAATAAGTAAAAATACTTCGCTTGTCATAAAACTGAATCCTTTCAAGATTCAGAAAACTTATGGCTGCAATTCATAATAATAAAGAAGAAAAAATAAAATGTTTACGTTTAGCTATAGATACACAAACAACATCTTAAATCGTCATATATCAAGCATTATTGTAACACTGAAGACACCAAAAAATGTTAGCCACTGATAATCTGGGTTTTAAATTTTATCAAACCTTTTCAAAATTGACACTTGCAGAGGATGTACAATTCGAACAAAACTTGATCAATGAAAACTATCAAAATTAAATAAATCTTTAATATTGAAAGATGAAAATTTGGGGCTGAATACGGTTGGTATGTCCAAACTGGAATGATCTGTCAAATCTATCGAACACTTTCAAATATTTAACTTGTCAAGTCTTTGTTATTCAAACATAATCAATAATTCAGAAATGTGATAACTCGTCTAAAAAATCAAGTCCAAAAGTCGATAAAAACAATACATTGCATCGCTCCAAGATATTATCACAATGTAAAACACAGTCAATTAATTATTTGACAAAACTATTGAACACGCCACCAATATTTCAGGACTCCTGTTCAATTTACTCTCCGGTCCCCACCAATAGAATCGTTGACTGTAAACTCAAGAAAGATAGTATCGCTATTAGCAATGTCCTATACTATACTGAAAGGTATCTAGTTAAAATAGTTGAATAATTATGGCCAATATTTTTGCCCAGTTAATGATACAAGATAAACACTTGGATGAATACATCTTCCTGTCACTAATGTCTCACGATATCCTAATTATATCAATCCAGTAACCCATTACGGAAATTAGTCGTGGTCTATTATGAGGGAACCCTATGATTAGGCTCCTGATACTATGATATTTACGCGGACATGTAGATTACCTTACCTGTTAACTATCATCATATAGACCTGTTCACGCTTGTTTGAACAAGATTTAACAGATTTCACAACCAATTTGGAGCTTTCGGCAAAATTACTTTTTGTTGAATTCACTAAGATCAAAAAGGAAAACGGTACAATTATGGCAGTAAAATGATCTGCGTCTGTTTTGCATCCACTCGGTTTGTCCTTAAAAGACAATTTTAATAATATAGCCGGCAGATTGCCGGAATAGCTGCGAAAGAATTGACTTGCAAGCCGTATAATAGAAACATAGATAAAAGTTGAAAAAGTTATCGACGCCGCTTAAAAAGCTATGAAAAAAAACAGCGATATAATGAAGCTTCTTACAATTCATTGCGCAGAAACCTTTTCATTAGGGACCTTTTTTACACATAGAGTTCCTTTGACCTTAAACTATTTAAAAATAAACTTAAATTTTAAAGTGCAAAAGTCATTTTATTGAGTGAGGTAGGTCACTTATGATCAAACCTAATCACGCAAAAAACGTTTGCTAGAGAGAGTGAGAAATGACGCCACGCGCGCAAAAGCCGTTAATGAGAAAATGTCATTCAGAAATTTTGATTTTTCAGCTTTGCAGTGTGAACAAATGTAAAACCAAAAAGAGCGTCAGACGACGAAACAAAAAATTTAGTCTGAAGAATTCCGGAAACGACTCGTAAAAGAATTGCCTTTTAAATCAACTGGTTCCTACTACGGTGACTACTTAAAAAATCAGTCAAGAAATAGAGATAGCCCTTAAACCCAACTGAACTATAAAATTACATTACTGCTATAAAACGAGCCAAAACAAAAACGCCTCACGTCAAAAAGAGGCATCGAATTCCGGATTTATCAAAAAGACGTTGACATATACACTAATTTGGTTTTAAAAAAGTTCGCTTAAAGAGCAAAAAAAAATAAATTCATGAAGAAAGCCAAAAAATTGACCAAAAAAATTGAGAAATATGGGCCAATTTTGCACTTGAAATGCATTATTAAGCTCTCGGAAACATTGTAGCATCAATTTCAGATGATTGCGTATCCATGTCACATCGATCGAAATTTATTTATACAAAAAACCGAGTTACAATAAAAAAAATTGGGCCAAATGGATGAAAAAAAACGGCTAAAAACTGTCATCTATATGCGCCAATCTCTCAAAAACTCTTCAAAGTCAAAAAGTTATTCACTAAACGCAGCGCATGAAAAAAAATGAATTTCTCTCGCTCAGAAATAGGTAGTTCACACGGCAATTTTACTCACTTTCACTATTAGGTCAAAACGTCGCCTGAACAAATATTACTTCCGGTAAAAAAAACCTTAAGAAAACCAATATTGTTAACCATGTACGGGACTTGAGAACAAAATTCTGCTTGGTAATGTGCCCATAAAAAATTTAAGGCATGAGGGGTTTCATTAGAAAGCTCGTCCGTCATAGAGTATGTCTTTTTATATGTTGTTTTTCTATTTTCTCATTTTTGTGTTATAACTGTATTCTGTTATAACTGTTTCTGAACAGTTTTCAAATAGGTTTTAGAAAATAATACAGTTTTAATAATGACACTTATAGCAGGCCAAAATATATCAAGGTAAGCAAGCGTGCTAGGATAGATAAAAAGAACAATTTTAAAATAAGCGTTGTTTATAGATCTGCTGTGCTTATTTTTGGCGAATGATTACATTTTTTCTAAGTTTGCCTCGAAACACAAGTAAAAAAATTATTTGCAAAAATTGGGCGCAATTTGGATAAATTAGTAATACAACCCCCAATTGCATGAAATTCAAATCAATATATCTAAATCTACCACTAGAGGAGATTAGAGGAATCCGTCAAATATACGGTATAAAAACATGTGTAATGAATGAAACACGATTCAACTTAATAACTTAAATATAACCAACTTACGTCAGGCGACTTGCTCTCAAACTACTGTCGATTCGGTAGTAGCCAGCTAAGGCTTAAGAATGCTGGCATTAGTGGATGTGAGTGAAGTGGGGGTCAAGCGATGGGGGTAGGGTTGGGAGGGCTGAGGTTAAAAATGCTAGCCGGAGGGGGATAGAACAGGGGAGTTCGTTGAGGTGTAGAGGGGAAGCGGGATTAGTGGGTTTGGAAGGGGTTAGTGGGGGGATGGGGAATAGGGCGTAAGATCGTTTAAGATTAAGAACCACCCTTCATAACAGGTTCGGTCAATCGCATAGAGACTACTAAGGCTTAAGGCTCTAAGAGAGCTTTTTAGCCACACAATGCTCTTTTTAGCCACACAAAGATTTTACCTGTTTATCCCGTTTTCAAGGACAAAAAGTCGAGCAAAAAGCAGCCAGTAGTATAGTGGAAACAACTCGAATAGTCGTGCAATATAATATCAAATTAACCTTAACTCTATCAGAAAAAAGTAATTGCCTAATAAATAAAAGATGTTTTGGGGTCGGGGTTATGCTGGTTGGGGGCGTGTGGGGTAGGTAGGTGGAAGTGGTGAGGTAGTTGGAGAGGCGGGTGCGGTAGGTACGTGGCGGTTGAATTAGATGTGAGGGATTTCAAACATTAACTTCTGATTTAGAACGTTGACCTCTTTTTGATAATTCGACTTTAGAGTGAGTAATTTCTTCTAATATGTTTTAATTAGGAACTGCTGGTAGTGTTCAAGGTCGGAAGCTCACCTTGAAATACAGATACTACCCCAACCACTTACCTTCATACCCTCCACATACCTTACCTCCTCTCCAAGCATCTATCTCACCCCCGCCTACCTAGCCACCCCCACAACCAGCACAACCCCCGACCCCTAAAGTTTTTCAGCAAACTTCTATTTTTCTATATTTCTCATTAAGGTAGGGTTAGTTCCGAGATTATATAGGCCGGTAGAAGTGGCGGGTAGTTAGGTGAAAATAGTAAGGTAGGCGCCTGAGTGCGCGCGTGTGTGTGTGTGGTGAAGGGGGGATAGGTGGGGTAGAGGTGTAGAGGCCTGAGGTAGGTGGGGTGGGATAGGGCGAGGTAGTTGTGGGGAGGGGGAACTAGATAGGTAGGCGCGGGGCTATGACCAAGAACGTAACCAACAGTACCAAACTAATACAAATTAGACTCTACGTTTCTCATAAAGCCGGAAACAGAGAAAGTTCGTCAAGTCCAAGTCATGAAAAATTTGCTTCAGCTAAAAAAGAATTGTAATACCAATACACCTCTTTGAGTAGCAAAACAGGACCGTGGGACTGATATAATTGCGACAAACGTCATGTGAGAGCATTTAATTGTTCCGACCCTCTTGAGGGGGGGGGGGGGAGGAACTATATACTCAACTGGGTGTTTTTTTTTGTTCCGTGAATTTTCGCCGCTCGATATATTCATCGTAGAGAGTTGAGACTGGTATCATTAGAAAGCTCGTCCAGCGTAGAATATGGAATTAAAAAGTTTTTTTTAATTTTCGTTTTTTACAGGGAGTTATCTAGGTTTAAACTTCTGAGAAAAGAAGAGTGAATTCACGTTGTTTTTATTCACATTTTCCGGAATTTTTGCCTAAATTTTCGTCAATTTTGCTAAAATTTGTTATAAGTTTTATAAATAGTATCGTTGATTTTATTTTTGAAGACGAAAAAGCATTGTTGATTGTTTTGATTTCATTTTTTTGGTCAAAAAATCTGGATAAACATTTCGAAATTTAGCCTTTTTCATCAAAAACAGCACGAAATAAGCTACTTTTGTCCACTTTGATTAAATTTGCCGACAGTAAACCCCCAAACAACACTCATACAATCTTTGTAGACTCAGAGGGGGGCTATTTCTACTTCAGAGTCCGCTGAGAGTGCACTGTAGTTAAAACTTTGCCGTTTTTTGCTAACTTTACTCGTTGATTATCAAAAATGCAAATTTTATTTTGAGTTTTCAACTAACAAATTATCTATATCTACAACATTCGAAAAATCAATTGTTCCTAACTGACAATAAGTATTTACAGGGCTAGTTTTGGGCCATTCTTGGACTGTTACAATCCGAAAAAAATCGGGTTGTAATCAGTCGGTCTTTTTTTTTTAAAAAAAAACTTTTTTTTAATAATAAAGAACAGAACATATCAAATCAAAGCTCAGGAGTGATAAGTCCGACCAATTCGCTTGCTAAGCAGCTCCAAACTAATGCATTTAGTTTTTTTAATTGAAAGTTTATGGTCGTTTCTTTTTTTAAAAATAATTGACTTTTCAATAAATAATAGCTTAAATATTTTTTCCTATTTTTTTCTTAATTTGTACAACTTCCAGCTTAGTGTCAGCAAAGAAAGACTGCTTCTTTTTCCTACTGATTTAACATTTAATCTCGGTTGCAGTTTTAAGCCTGAAGTTTTTGTTTTCTGGCTTTGATACGACAAGATTTCAGATTTTTGTTTGTTTTGATATTTGCCAGTTTTTCACGTATTCTAATTTTGTCACATTATCAGATTATTGACAGTTCTCATGTCACCTTATTTGCATTCAAAATAAGGCACAATTGAACATATTAAAATCCTGAAAGATATATATCATCGTTTTAACGGCCTCGACTTTTTAAATTTATTTTGTCTCTAACTGTCATTTATGATTTGTCTGTTCGGTCGTATGAAATTTCCTGTATAGTGATAGCTTTCAATGGCTTTTCATGGAAGAATAGAAGAACCGATATTCTGATATTAATAGATAGCTGATGGCTTTCATGACTTTGAAAACAATCGTTTTCCAAAATTTAAAAAAAAAACTTTTTAATTTCGCAATTTTGTTTTTTTTATGTTTCTTTTTGTTACCTAATCTCGTTAGTTAATTACAGGTCAAATATGACATTTTGGGTGTCAAGGGAATAAAAGGGATTGGTGTCCCAAAATCTTTTTTCTAAAGAATTTGTTATGACCTTACTGGCTTCGACATCGGTTTTTCACAAAAAAAGTAAATTAATTTGATTTTTGTCATATTTGACGTTCTTTTGTTGATGCAAGAAATATTCTGGATAATTACAGGTCTCGAGGGCTTCCTTTTCACGAATAAACGACCCGATTTAAATAGCTCTTTTGTAATTAATGCCTTTTATGATATTGAATGTAGTTTTCTTTCGAAAAAAAATCAAAAGTATTACATACTTTAGCACTTCGCTTTTTTTGTCTACTTGTTACCTAGTGTTACTAATGAATGGCCACGTACTACATTATAGCTGTTTGAAGAAGTCGCAATCAAATATATTTTGTGTGCCAAAATTTGGCTTGACTGTTTTGACAGCGTTTTCGGGCAAGTTTCAATTGAAATTTTGTTTGTTCTTTTTAGCCGCTTAAAAAAATGAATAAGGACAGGTCCTAATGCCCTTCTATAGAAGCAGCGGTAATCATAAATTTGTGGTAATTTTAATTGATTCCTAATGGAATTTATTACTTTGAAGTTAACTGTTTCAAAAAAATAAGTTAATTTTTTTACCTACTGTTTTTGTTCTTTTTTGTATAATTGTTACCAAACCATTTTATGGACTGGTTGCATATGTTTTCTGGTGATTTATAAGTTATTTTTGTTTAGTTTTAGGTTTATCCGACGGTATGTTGACTTTGCTATTAAATTTAGTTTTTAAGAGGGACATAAATTTTTTGATGTAATTAATGTTTGTTGTTGTTGTTGTTTGATTTTGCTGTTCGTCTTGACTCGCTTTCTTAATATTGAGATATTACAGCCATCTAATGCATTAATATTTACTCCATAAGACTTGGGCTTTTTCGGGATTCACAAAAAATAATTTTTGGGTTTTTCTATCTGTTCCTCATTTGTTAGACAATTATGCCAAAATTGTGGATGGGCGGGGTCGGAACCTTATGTGCCAACGCACATTACCGAGCCGCCTTGTTAGATGTATGTAGCTAATCAAAGACAAAAAATATTTAAAGAAATATTGACTAAAAATTATTGAATCAAAGAGTTTTGAAAAATAATCGTAAAACGTTTTCGACAAAATACCAGCGCATCAAAAGCTTACAAGCATTTCAGATATCACGAAGTTACACAAAGCTGAATGAAAGTTGTGATATGTACAAAAAAATAAAGCATAAAATCAAAAACTAAACTTCAGGAGGTAAAACTATTAATCGTGCTCCTTTTATGTTTCAGCTAAAAGTTCGTTTCTGCTTTTCTGTATTTCATTATGCTCGGTCAAAAATCACTTCACGAAACAGGTTTCTGACCAACTTCTATTTTGAAAAATCAAAATTGATACTTTCCTCTCTTGGCTGATGATATCCCGGCCAAGTTTTTGATTATGCAACCTGCGAAAAACGTAAATTGTAATAGTACGAGACGTTGCTCTCGTCTGTCAGAGTCATTTAAGTGTCGCAAAAAAAAAATATGAAACCTCTGTAACCGAAAATTTTATATTCTAAATAAACACCAGTACTCGATCCACTCTTTGTAAGTTAGACCAGCGTCAGCAACAGCAGCCTGAACTGGACGCGATTTTATCATACATTGCTTCAGCGTGAGGGAAGGATTGTGATTGACTTCAATAAGGGGCTTCATAATTGTTCGCCCCCATTATTATGACCCACCATAATAGATGTTCTTAACATTTTTTATAACGGATAGTTTGTTCACTGAACCCGTGTTAGGTTCTTCACATATGGTAATCAAAGCAAAAATTTCGTGCGAGGTGAAGGAAACGGGTACCTAGCCTCAAATGATGACATTGGAACTTTACAAGAATAATAGACCACTGCAATAATTTCAAATGCAAAAAAGGAATGTTTAATTCCGCTCACATTTGATGATTTTTTGTGGCAGTCTGCCGCTAATTTTCTCGAATTTTAGGAGCATATACTTGGTCTTTACGAAATTACTACGCCTAAAAAGAATTATAATTAATGCTTTTTACATATAAAGGACGTTATCAAAGATTTTCAGCGATAACACAAGATATGGTTAATTAGTTTGAGTAGTCTGAGCACTAGAACTCCATCTTTATGCAGTAGTGCTTGTTTGATACTGACTAACGATTCTCTTAAATCACGTTCTCCTGAAGAAACTTCTGATTTTTGTACCCAAGTAGAAATTTACCGTGAGAAAGATAAGTCCGCTGAAAAGCAGCTCTTGACGCCTCTAGTACCTTAATGGACATTCAAGAAAATTAATTTAAACACAGTCCATTAACAGTTCCACCCAGGCGAAACCGCATTTCGAATAAATTGCGACTACTACAGACGAAAAGAGAAAATTCACAGCCTTATGGTTAATTGTTTTCTCAAAATGGGCAGTTACTAATATAGAGGATAGTTCTGTCAAATGGTAAAAGCATTTCACTTTTTGACCTTCCCTTTCAGACCTCCATTGGTTATAAGAGTCTGCCTTCAGGCAGATCAATTCGATAATAAGCTTTCATAAATTAGACTTTGTTATCGACCAAGTAGAATTTTGCAGCTCAAGGCGGGGAAAAGAATCAAATTTGATGGTATCATCAAAAACTGCAATTCCAATAAATTCAAGAGCATTTAAGAGTGCATTTACTCGATTAAAAAAGCAACCGGGTAGACAAATTGCGGTAGCATTAATTTCAATTCCTATTTAGCAGAAACCTTTTCCTTATTCGCTTCTTCTCGCATGAGAAAATGAGCGAAACAACCTTAATGTAATAAGTCTGAACACATCAGGATATTTGTTATAATAGGCTAGATATTTGAGCACAATGAAAGGCAAGCAAGGTCAAAATTGTAGAATTATTCTGTTCGGAGGAAATGTCAAACAGAAAAGCTAATACATCAATTAATCAAAAATAACTATTTTCACATCACTAATCTAAAATTCTACACCAAAAACGAATGATTGTAGCTTAATCTTAAGGAGGCCAGTCGCGCAGGGTTGGAGAGGGGGTACACGAACAGGTTGCGCAAAATCGGGTTTCCTTACCTAAATTCGAAACTGCCTTTCACACAAAAACTCTGTTTCCTCAGCAACTTTAGTGAACAGTTCGCTTGGAACCTACGAAGGCTCTAAAAGAGCTACAAACAACAGATTTAATGCTCTCGGGATATTGTAGTTTATCCAGTTTCTTTGTCAAATTTTAGTTAAATTGCTCAGCTAATTGTTGAAAGAACATTCTAACACAAAAACGGCCCACAAAAATGCACAAGAATACATAAATCGACTACCGTCGGAAAAACGGCTCTCGAATGACAGGCGGGGCAATTGAATTCAGGCGCTGTAGCTTAGAAAAAAATTTCTTTATGGGTGCAAAAACAACACACGAAAGTCAGGCTTGGACCACGACCACTTGAGTTCGATTCCGTAACCTCAACAGAGGCATTAACCACTCGCCTATCGGTCTTGTCAACGTCTCTCTAACAATCGGTTTTGTTTGAACAACAAACTTTATTTCGGAGTGTGAGCAATAGAAATTACTCAAAAATCAAGCAGAAGTGCGTGAAAAAGAAATGCGTCATTCGAGAGCAATTAAAAATAGAGCCGAAAGAAAATCGGATTCGACTTGAAGATTAGTGCAAATAAAACTCTAGAAGAAACGACGGCCAAAACAGTCAGACCTGAAAAAAAGAAACAATATATCAAAAAACCACTAAAGTTTATTGTCTATTTTATAGGATACTTATTACTGAGAGAAGTTTCGAGAATGCAAGCATAACTTGTCTCAATTACTATTATAGTGGTGGATGAAAAGATGGGCCTGTATTAGAAAAGTATGCTAAATCTAGTGAGAGTAGATGCGCTGTACGATTAAATGGGAGAAGCGGGCTAGCTGATGGGGAGGGAGTATAGGGTTAGGGTAGTCCAGGGTAAGGGATGTGTTGTATGTGGGGTAGTCGAGAGAAATCCAGGGGGAGAAATCAATGGAGAGAAATCCATGGGGTGTGGGGGACTGAGTAGGTGGAGGGTAGGTATAGATTGGAGTAAGGAAGGAGTCAAAACTTCAAAATGTAAGACGACCCTTTCCCTTTGTTTATTATCAGAGACTACAAACGAACATACATTGGCAACAAGCTAAGCATACTAAAAGTCTCAACGTTCAAAAAGAAGCCAATGTTCAAAAATAAGCATGAACCGACTAACATCGGAGAAATGTTCTCGAACGACAGGCGGGGCCGATTAATTTATAGAGGCTGCAGCTCTAAAATGTTTGAGTTTGGAAGACTGGACGACTAGTCCAAATCGCCAAGTGGAGCAGGATTTATTAGGGGGGGGGGGGGGGGGGTGACTGAGTGAAGGATTAAGAACGGTGCTTCACTCTATGATTTGTTCCCTCTGAGAACAGTTTCTGTCGATCGCACAGAGACTAGTAAGGCGCAAGGCTTTAAGAGAGCTAATCATACACTTAAAATGCCCTCCGGGCTTTATCCTATTTATATAATTGTGAGGACGAAAGGTTAAAAGCGTCGACGAAAAATCGGTCAAGGGAAAAATCGCATAGAACAGAGACCATAGGACTAAAATAAATGCTACAAACTTCATTTGAGAGCATTTAAAAATTAGACCTGGTATCTGAGACAAATGAGAACACATTTCATACTCAGGCGATCGAAAATTTGTTTTTATGGGCTTCTATTTTTGATTTTTTGGAGGGGTGTTTGGGCGGGGGGTGTTTAGGCATAAGTGTTGACAAAACCAACCAAAATTGTCCTTTAATCCGTGAATTTACGCCAACACAGAATTCAGTGCAGAGGAAAGGGAGCTAGAGTAGAGGTAGGGGTATAAATGGTCTAAAACTCCTAGAATTAAGCTTAACACCAATAATTAGGGCCTCCTCGTCATGTTCGGTGAATCGAACACTTGGACCAGTCAGCCTCTTAGAGAACTGCCCAGCAACATCCCCCCTTCCATCTTTGCATATTATTTGAATCTCTAAAATCACGTGCAATACTTTTTACATAAGTATTTACTATGTAATCGCACGTGCTCTGTAACTGGAAACTGGAGGGGGCAAGGAGTGCAAAATTTACTGGGGAGACACAGGGAAAAGATCTATATTTTGACAAAAAATATTAACGGACTACCCATTCTAGCCCAAAACGACGTATGTTACCACATCGCTTCCGTATATTCTAAATATTCAGGCATCTGTAACGGGAGGACATACACTTAATGACATACACATCTCTAAGAATCAAAACCTTTGCAATTCTCCTCGGGGGAAATGAATACGATATCGCAAACTAAATCGTTCTGCGTCAGTTGATACGTCTTCTATTTCAATGAAATCCGGATATCAAAAAACGGCAACCAATCCAGATGTAGTTATTTCAGTTCATTTCATGTTTACAGACTTCAAACCAATCCTGTCACAACACTTCCCAAATACTCACACTAATTGGTACCGAAGAACAAAAAAGAAAATTCATCTCTACTAAGGTTGATTATATGGCATTGAAATTAAATGCTAACAAGGAGGCTCGGTAATGTGCGTTCGCACATTAAGTTCCGACCCCGCTCATCTACATTTTTCACTTAATTGTCTATCAAATGAGGAAGAGATTAAAAAAAAATAACATATCAACCTATCGTTCAACAAACTACTAAAAAAATAATAATAAAACAATCTACTCTAGAGGGTTTATGAGACCTGTGGCTACCATAATATGACTACCAGAAAAGACGGCAATAAAAATCAAATAGTTACAAATATTAATTACGACCAAAATTCCTTGTCCATTTTTTGAAAAACACTAATAACCAAATCAAAATGGCATCAGATAAAATTTATACTCGGAAGATTAACCGGCTTTTTTGGAAGAAAATATGGGACTTTTCCTCAATGCGACGTGGCAACAAGTCGACTAGAAATGAGCAAATGGGGCAAAGTTTATTAAAACATTGCTTTATTTAAAAAAGAATTAAATTCGAACTGATTAGAAACATTACGCATCAAATGAAATCATTGAGAGAGTCTTTTATACCTCAATAGAGATTGACTGAGGCCTTTCATTATCCAGGATATGTCATACGACTACAAAAAAAAAACGACAAGTACAGGCAAAAACTAAAATTTTGCACAAAAAATTATGCACGAAAACGATGTCCCCCCAATCAATTAAATATAAAGCTGATCACTAAAAACAATAAAAATCTTCGTTTGCCTTTTTTAAAGGCAACAAAATTTGTAAATCAAAATAACGCCCATTATTGTGATACTGTGAAAAGAGAACAAAAACCTACAAAAAGGGGCAAATGTGCAAAAATCACGAAAATTGAATTTATGAAATCTGGTTGTTCCAAGAAGAAAGACCATTTGAGGAAAAAAACCGTTATGAAGAGCCAACCGTATTTCAATAGATAAATGATGTAAATTGTATATAGAGATGCTGAGCTACAATATAACAGAAATAATATTGGCAGATCTCAAAAATCTATCAAATAAATTGGCAGATCTCAATACAAACTGTCTACTCTTTTAATCTATCGACTAAAAGAGTAGACAATTTGTCTTGCAACTACTCGGAAAACTAATTGCGACTGTTATTAATGAGACTAAATCATAAGACTATAAAATAACATTAAATACAAGCTGAACTAATAATTTTCAAAAACAACTTTAAAAAATCGCAGTTTTGAAGCCATTAAAATTATAAGATATTAATCGCCAGAAGATAACATCTTCGTTTGCGTCTCCTTTGACGACCATAACGTCTTTTTGTAAAACGACTATCACAAAATGACAACAAAAAGACTCTTCACAAGACTCTTCTGAAACAAATTGTCTAATCCCTGAAGACATCATTTAAAACGTTTAAACAACAGAAAAGTTATTGTTTGATACAACAAAACATTAAAAAGAGCTCTAAATAATGAGGCTACTTTACTGAAATGATACCAAAATTTTATAAAACGACAAAAAAAACGCAAACCAGAACAAAAAGGGATAAGTTGAAGAATACTATCAGTCTTTTTTTTTAGAAATTTAATTCGAAAGTCAAAACAACCATTAGCTATTTACCGGTATCAGTTATTAAGTTCATTTGTTTATCTATAATTGGCCATTTAGACCTTTAATTACACATTATTTGGCAAATGACAACAAAGATGAACAACAAATAAAGGGCAAAAAATAAAAAAAACTACCAATTTCTTCAAGAGAACGGTGTCGCAGCCCTTCAAACCATATGTTATGAAAACAAAAAGATCTTTAGTTTCAAATGTTGTAAAATTTTTTTTAGTTAGATTGTTAATTAATGTTACAATTTACAAAAAGAAACAAAAAACAGCAAAAATGGGAAATTAAGCACAAAAATCAGAAAATTTTGTATAAAAACTCGTAGTAACAAAAGCAAGAAAACCTTCTAAAAAAACAATCGGCCACAAAAATATGTATTCTATATGGAGGAGAGATCGACCTGTACTTGCTGAGAATAAACAAAATGTTGAATAAAAAATTATAAAAAATTGACAGGTTCAAAAAATCACATAAATTTCCCTAAAACAAATACCTTCAATAACATAAGAGACATTAGGTAACAACCGAATGAATAGAAAAGTTCCAACTGCACCTCTTGAGGAAGAAATTTAGAACTTTGGGTGGTTAAACTTAAAGACTGCCAAAAGAATAACAATTGAAGGCAAAAGACAAGAATTCAATTAAATTTTACTAAAACTCTTCCTCAAAGCAATAAAAACCCTTTGGTTCTCTGAAAACAAATTATATCTACATTCGGCCTCAAAATTACGTAAATTAGAGCGACCATTAACAGAGCCGCGGAAAAAAAATATTGTCAGTAATTAACATTAGAAAAACAAAAGCAAAATATTTTTAAAACGGCAGCATCAAAATAAAAACCAAAAAGTCTCTGATTCTAAGAATCCATGATATTGTCGAACCTCTCCCTGATTTTGTCGCGCACACAGCAAATCGACCAAGTGTTCCATGTGTTTGCGAATTATACCAATTGTTGCGTGGAATTCTTCAAATATTAATAAAAAGAACGATGCATTTTGTATAATTATCGAGACAACTCTGCAAAAAACGACAAAGTTTTAATTCCAGAAGACTTTCATACGGCGCCTAATTGCAACTAGCGCTCTTTTTGAGATTAGGGAGTCTGTTTTAAGGTTTCTAGGTCACTAAGTCTGGCAAACTTTATTGAAGTGGACCAAAAAAGCATATTTTGTGCCATTTTTGATGAAAAAAGTTTGAATTTTGAAAACTTTATCAAAAATTTTAGCCAAAAAAAAACTTCAATCAGCAACGCAAAAAAACTTCAATCAAAACAATTCAGCAGAGCTCTTCTATCTCTAACGGTAACAACAACACTATGCCGTTAAAAATTTTAACTTATTTTGAACCATATTAGAGAAATTGTGCCAAATTTTAGCAAAAATTACTGAAAATGTGAACAAAAACAGTCGAATGCTCACAAAACTTTAAACCTCGATAACTCCCTGTAAAAAATCTTTTTAATTCCGTATTCTACGCTGAACGGGCTTTTCAATGATACCACTCACAATTCTCTACGATGAATATATCGATCGGCCAAAATTGACTGAACAAAAAAACCCAGTTGAGTATATAGTTCCTCCTCCCCACTAAAGTGGGGGTCGGAACAATAACGTTGTACACTAAAGCGATGAATTAAATGAAAATAAGCAAATACTAACTCGTTTCGCTTCGTTTTCTGCAAATTTCCAGAAGCAGAGTCTTGTGTTCGTCAACACACACCATCTCATGTGCCAGATTCCTTTGTTCACGTCTTCCATATTCTAAACGAATAAACAGTAATTGACATGATTTTCAGTTCATAAATAAACGCACATTTCAACTTCTTTTAGCTTGAAAACTTTACGGCGTCTGAAAACAGGCTTCTAGCCTAATTGACGTACGTGATGTATGGACTATAACATACTCAAACGAATTTATTATAGTTCATAAATAAAAGGACATTTTAAACAGAGAGACAGAGAGTGAAAAAGTTTTTCAGGGTTCTTTAGCGGAAAGATTTACTTACCGACGCACGACTGAAGAAAATTTATACCAAGCATTTTAAAAAATTCCTTTTGTAAAGTCTGCAAGATCCGCATAAAAATTGCGTTCGACAATGTTTACGATCATGAGGCGATGAAATAAAATATCTGCTTTCCAATTGTTCTTTTGGCTCCCATAAAAAGTTCGGAAACAAATGAGATTAAAATAGTTATATAGTAAATTGAACTTTGCAATATTAGAGTGCAAACGTACATTATTCAGCATCCTAAATTGTTATATATTGCGTTACTATGTGATCAGACAAGACTTGTGCATTGGCTTTATGGCAACATGAGGGGTAAACAAAAACTTTCCACAGGAGCAAATAGCGAAATGAGAAAGACAAAGTCAGATGATTTGCTCTCAAATGACAGGCTGAAGTTTTGACTATAGCTGGCTTTCCGGAGGGGGTGCAAAATAAAAACAATTCAAAGAACTGCTCTCAAACAACGAGAAAGCTTTAGAATCTCCAAGAGAACCTAATGAAATCGGAAAGGAACTTCTTGTTGGAGCAAAGCAGTGAAAAGTGAATCCGAACATTTAATTATTTAATTATTCTGTCATAGCTATACTTCTATTGAAAATAGCAGCCACTATCTAAGACGCCAACTTGAATATCAACTGCATAAAGTTTTAAAAGTGAATATCAACAGTACTTTCAAGCGAAAACCAAGAAAAAAAACAATAAACAGATTCAAGTTCATCAAAATTCGGGTTGTCAGCGCAACCTTTTGAATGCAAAACATGCTATAAAACCAAGTTAAGTTCGATCAGATTTCAATTACGCATGTGGTTAAGAAAAATCAACATCCTAGGTTTTTTGTCAGTTGCAAAGAGTGTTCTAATTTGGCCAGGAATTTCATTAGATTCGACGAATATGACTGAGACAATGAATTGGAGGACAATAAGCTTAACACTTATACCAGTTAGCAGTGTGCTTTAAGAAACTTCGATACTTAATGCAAAATGTCGTTAAACAATATGTATAAAAGCCCAGGCTTTATTGATTTAACTTTTGATTTCATTTTGCTTTTATTCGAATTTTCAATTTCTGATCTCGACCGTATTAGCACAATTCTGCTAAAAAACTTTAAATTCAGTTGAAAGATTTCGGGAAGCAAGCAAGAAGTCAAACATTAAAGTGGTGACAATAAATAAAAAAAGGTAAAACGAATTTTAAAATCATAGCAATATAAGTCCTGAAATACAATCCAAATGAAAACAAAAGAAAAAAACGTAAAAACCGATATCTGACCACCATACGCATCGAATTTTACAAGCCAAAGGGACGACAAGAATTAGTTTCACAAAAGTAATGAAAACAATATGAAAACAATAATGAAAACAATAATGAAAAAGTAATGAAAACAATTGGTATTTAAAATGTAGATTTTTTGGTATCAGCGTGTTCAATACTAAGGCTCTCAAGTAAGAGCATAAACCTTTCCAATTAAGAAAACTCTTGATTGCGAATGAGAGACAAGCAGAGACAGCCAGAACAATCAAATAATGACAAAAATTTATTCAGGAAAAAAATTCAAATCTGCAGAACCAACATTGTAAAACCAAAAATGACTCAAGAACCCAACTTCTACCTCAAAAGGTTTTCAGGACCACTTGATCTCAAAAACTTTAAAAAATGACAGAAAAATTCCAAAAATGAAATTGAAGAAATTTTATTTTTTAAATGTTTAAGACTTCAAAACAAACTCATAGCAAAATCTTACAATCTAATATACAGCTTATCAGAAAAATAATTGAAACATAATAGACAAACAGAGGCAAAAATGACAAAATTTAAAAAAATAGCAAAACAATAAAAAATTTGTTGACAAACTAACTTTTAGAAAAACAAGTTTACCACTGCATTTTTTGTTTCCGTACGTTTTTAGATCTTTTGTTGTGGTTGAAATTACTAGAAGCAAGAGTAATAAGACATGGAAAATAGAACATATGTTACACGACACCTGATAAAGGAAAACCTTTCCAAGATTGGAGTGGTGAAAGCGTCGAAATAATGCAGCACATCTATAGTAGTCGCTAATAAAAATAGACGCATCTATTTTTGGCTGGTAATTATTAAAAATTCGTTGAAAGGTTGTCGAAATGGATTCAAATTTCCCGAATGTGCAACATAGTAGAAATAATTAGACGCGACTAAAATATTTCAGGTGTTATCAGTCTAAGTCATTGAAGCATACAAATGTGGGGTCAAACATAGTTCGTTTCCTAAGACCAGTCAGAAGGTGCGAAAAAGGTTCTACTCTTTTTCACCCCTATTCATTTGAGCACGCATATCGTAACACAATATTATTTCATCCCATAAACTATCAGTTTGCATTGCAAGCAGGATTTCTCATGAAAAACCGAATAATTTAATCCCATGATTGTTTTTGATAGTTTCATATCAAGTCGCACGGGTCGGTGAGGCATGGCTCGCAAGCCATGGTCGAAGGCTTAAATCCGGTGTGAAATGATAGAGGGTGAAATAATCGTGGTGAAATGATGGGGGGTTGAACAAATAAGGATGAATAAGCGGGACACCTTTGCAACTACATATTTTTAGAAGAGATTATTGTATCTGAATAACGGACATTCATCAATTCTCGTGAACGCTATTATGTCTTATCAAATTTTTCGTCTTCTAAATGTCATAACTTGAAAATGACGTCAAAAACAGATGGAACATTGAGAGATTTTTTTGAAAAATTGCCTAAGCTGTGTGGCTTCAACAATCCTCTGAATAAACTTTTAAACCATTCGTCAAATCTTAGATCTATTCTCGCGAACTTAATCTCTCTTACTTGATTCACGTTCCTACCATAAGTAGTTGCAATGTATTAGAATGTGGTAGTTGGGACTTTAAACAAACTGGATTTTGGGATAGAAAAAGGTCCCTCGGATCATCATTGTTTTCTTTCCTTTTAATCTGCACAACGGTGTGTGACAAAAGCCATCAGTGTTGGGAGTTTTTTTAGGAGTAAATTCGATAAAATCATGGACGGTGAAGCTCCTCATCTGAAATTTTCTGAACAAAAAAATTGCTGACAGTTTTGAAATTTTTTAGCGTGCTTCAGAAAATTCTCAACAAGCGGTTTTTTGCGAAGTAATCAGAAGTTATGATCGTCGACGTTATTTCGAAGATTCAGATTTTTTAACAAAGAGGTTACAACAAAAAACGGAACGTCGATACAAGAACCCAACTGCTGAAAATCAGGTAACATTTGCATCGCTATCGGAAAATTGAAGCAATCTGCTGAAAATTACCCGATCTGCTTATATCAGTCATCTCAATAACGAATGTACAAAAACTTGTTATGACATTTGACCAAATTTTTAAACTAAAAGTGATAAAATTACCAGAAATCGAAGACAAACATACCCGGCAGATTGCCGGAAAATAGCCGCCGTTGATTCCAATAAGCATGATTGGGATTGAAAGAATAGAAGATATTGAAAAAAAAGATTTTTGTACAAAAACATTTTTTAAGTCCGATTCATTTCGTAGTTGAACATAACGTACTTCTGTTTCTTAGGGAGAGGCTACAGGGCTACTATCAATACCAATAAGCATTAGAGATGGTAACTAAGACTTATAGCGGGCATCTAAAATTGGGCTTTATGGGTTATCCCGTTTCTACTTCTGACTTCAATTTTTTATACCGACTCTGTTCATTTTGAATTGCTTTGCTGAGCAACTGATGTTCAAAATCACTTTTAGCAGAATGAGAAAAGCGGCAAAATGAGGTAAAGCGAAACATTTTTTTATTCGACGAAGTAAAAAAACATAGCAGGACAAGTCCTGACGTACAATTCAAAGAATTTTCATTGACTAAACAGAAAAACTAGACCTAGAATGGACTATGAGTGAATTGAGAAAACCATTTTAGAAAAAAAATCAGATAAAAAATAAGAAAAAATAGAAATCAATGTCAAAATGCCGCATGTGAACCAAAAAAACCACTAGCGAGAAATGAAAAATTAATTCAAACAAAAAACTAGGTCTAGAATGAGCTGTGAATGGCTTGGGAAAACCATTTAGAAAAAAATCCGATCCAAAAAATCGAAAAAAACAGTAAAAATCAGAGTGAAATTGCCGCATGTGAACAAAAAAACCACTACCGAGAAACCGAAATTTTGTTCAAGCACCGTTTTCTCACTCCACTTTAAAATTAGAGCGAAAAAAAAATTCACGCCGCAAAATCACTCGCTTTTTCGCTCCATTTCCTGTTTTGGCGTGACCAAAATCCCTACTCCAATTTGACTTCAAAAATCATGAAAATGTGTGAACAGATCTTTAAAAAAAGACAGCGCCCCAATACAATTCAAATTCTTTGAATTGTAAAAAAATAGGAGCGCTATAGTAGCCGACCGAGAAGATGAGGGCGGCTATTAATAAGCAACTTGCAAACGATATTATTAATGAGCAACTTGCAAACGATATTAATAAGCAACTTGCAAACGCCAAAAAAGACACAATTAATAATCCAGGGTTTTTTTTTGGCGGCTGATATAGAGATGGAAAAAAATCAGACAGATTTCTCCAATTCTACGTCACCGAATGATTTTATAAATTTCAAATGAAGAGCCAGCCATGCCTCTTGAAAGATTTTATCAATTGCATTCTTAGTACTGTTGTTTTCTTGACGAATTGAAAATCTGCCACCGCTCTTCAAAAAAGGAGATCCAAATTTAAGAGAGAGTTATAGACCACTGTATTTTCTGAAGATGCTGAGCAAGTAGTTTTGAAGAAATTTAAAAGTGATTTTTCTAACAATTCTGTTTGGCCGGCTCATCAATCACCTTACCGAGAGGGGCATTCCAGAAACGTTTCTTGGTTTTTCTGTCGGAAATATTGCGGAGAAGAAAGTGGTTTGACTTATTAGTCTACATCTAACCAGTGCTTTAGATGCGGTGGACTTAAACATTCTCATTACAATTTGCAAAATCAGTTCGGATTGGATGATATTTTGACGTTTTTCAAAAGTTACTTCAATGGTCAAAAATTACAAGTAAAAAATCGATGCCAGAAATCTATGAAAGCACTAACAATGACGCATTCACAATTTGCTTGACAGGATGAAATTACCAGACCTCAAAAACTAGCATATCAAAAAATGACGCACCTTTAAGCGAAAAAAGACCGACAGGACTAATATAATTGCTACAAACTTCGTTAGAGAGCTATTAATATAATTTATACCAAGAAAACAATTTGTTACTTTACGCAATCAGAAAACAGTTCCTGATAGGAATACAGTCCAATACAAAACTTTCCCGAGAAATCATCGAATTGTGCCCTAACTCAGCAACCAGTTGAAACAATTGAGCCAACCCACTTATAAGATCATTGACAGTATTGAATACATGTTCCCTCTTTCCCTCTAAAATACTCATTCTGGCCAAAACTCGTGAACAAAACGTTGAAACGAGGACTACGAAGAAAGAAGGGACATACATAGCATACTTCTCTTGAACTAATAGTGGTGTGTAGATGCTTTGAACTAATTGGCATTTGTTCATCTCCGTTGAACACAAAAAAGGCAAAACGGAAAGGCAAGATGGGAAATTAGAAAAGAATTAAGCTAAGGCCTTCACTTCCTTCTTTGCAATGATGCCGAAAGGCAACATCCTATTTTGGTAGTTTTCCTGTCCACTGCAGTAATTCATACCCCTAACCATAAAAGGTCGGACTAGGATGCAAAATTAGTTATGATAGATAAAATGTAACAAGTTCCAGGGACATGCAAATTAAAATCGCATTACCCTCTTCCTTAAGAAACTAGTATGGGATGCAAAATTTTAAAACGACCCAATTTGAAAACTGACACTTTAGTCCTCATTAGTCTGAAAAAGAGATTAGAGTTGACTTAAAAAACTTCAATAACAAAAAGCTTCTACATTTCAAAGCATAAACCAGCTATTGAATAAGGTTCCAACTGATGAATTGCTCTCGACCTCGCCAGTTTCGCTTCCTCGCCAGCTTTCGGTGAACCATACAGCTAGCGCCTCGAAGAGACACTGACTTTTAATGCCCCACGGTTACCATTTTATCCCATTCATTTCGACAAAAAGTCAATTCGTTGGAGCGAACGAGAGCACATTCAAGAACAAAAAACGTCAGGCAAAAATTTTCCACACCGAATAGCGCCCATAACTTCTCCTAACTTCCTACGTGGAGTGCTATTTGGTCTCCACTCTTCTCTTGTCGGCTGGTGAAAACTCAGGTTGAAATAATGAATTCATTGACGTGACCTAATACGAAGAAGTAAAGCTTTTAACACGAAAATTAGCGTAAGAATTAACACACAGGAATCTTTTCTAAGTCATCTTGAATCTTTACACTTGCAGATGATAAAAACCGAAAAAAGGATTTCTTAGGATTTCGAATATATATGTTCAAACTAAATTTTATTGAGCCTTTTGTACAAAAAATATAATTCTTAAATTCTACACCTGAATAATTTTTCATCTTTCTGAAACCGTTAATATAACTTAAAACTTTCAAACCGATTTATGAACTAAAATATTTTTAAAAAGATGAACCAAAAAGAACGGGAAATATAAACGGCAAAACTAGTCACTACTACTCTAGTTTCGGCTTAATATTGAGTACACTCAGTCAACTGCGCGATGTTCGAATGGTCTTTGAGAAACAGACAAATAGATTTCTATGTCCACCAAACAATAATAGCACACTTGTCAGAAACTCTTAAAGGACTTTTTAGTACATAAACCGACTAATGTCGGAAGAATTGCTCTCTAACGACAGACGGGTAGAAAATCATTTCACCCCACCGGGATTCAAACCACTGACCTCCCAATACATAACCTGATACACTGACAACTCGGCTATCAGGCCCTTATTTTTGCTAATCTGTAACCGACTTTAAATTAGCAATAAGCTTTACTTCGGAGTGAGAGCAATAGAGACCACTCAAAAATGAAGAACGAAAGAGTGAAAAAGTCATTTGAGAAGTCAAAGAATGTTCTAGAAGAAAAACGCAAAATGGTCAAGCAAAAAACTGCATAAAAAAGACCAACACGTTTACAATAATTGCTATGAACTCCGTAGCTTATTCCATAGTTTAGAAATTGTGGTTTATTCCATAGTTGAGACAAGGGAGAACCGAGCCAAATGAACCATATCAATTCAAGGAGGCCTTAAAAGTTGATACTAATATTTATAAGAAAACATAGAATTGAATTGCTCTCGAACGACAGGTGGTGCAATCTAATGCAAGGGCTGTAGACTAAAAGAATTTTTGTTTACGGATGAAAAAATATCCGACCAGTGTGGGGATTCAAACCCGCAACTACGGAGTCATCGACATTAGTATCCATCACTCGGTTATCAGACCCAGGCCATTTCCTATACTACAATCGCGTTTATTTTAACAGCAACCTTTACTTCCTTCGGAACGAGAGCAAATAGGATCATTCAAAAATGAAGAAAAGAAGCGGGAAAAATTCACTAGATAAGTCAAAGAATGTTCAAGAACAAAAACAAAATGGTCATGCAAAAATTTTGTATAAAAAATGACCAACACGTTTACAACAGTTACTTGAAACTTCGTTCTAGGGTAATTAAAAAAGCTCATCTCCATAATTCATTAAAATTATAAAAAATGCAACATCCCGTTTGGGAATATAGAAAACAATCAAAGAACGAGCGCGCCCGATATAAGTTGCTTCAGATGCCAGGGAGGGGAAATAATTGCAGCTTGTTGTAGCCGTGGAGACAAAAACAACTTTCTGGGTCTCATATGATGCCATAAGAGCTTACTATTGACCACTATTAGGATTTCAGATGATAAAATGGTACTCATTTTGGCGCATTTTTCAATGAACCTTTAGTAGTAAACTGCCGATAATTCTGCCCAGCTGCTTACAATTGCGAATCAGAGAGAATTCAGATCACGGAAAAGTCTGGTCTCGCACAATCGAGAGGATCGACAGTTAGTCCTAAACGCTACAAAGGAAGCTACAAAAATTTAAAACTATTGAGAAAGCAGCTAAAACCGATTCTAATAATTATAATTGAAAGAAGGATATTTTACAATTTTTGGGGCATAAGGAGTTGTCGAATACAGTTGCATCAGCTTAAAACTTCCGGAAAGAAGTTTTTCACCTATCGCGAGAAATTACAACGATTGATTCCCTCCATCTA
The DNA here is from genome assembly GCF_964194025.1 of Convolutriloba macropyga. NCBI lineage: Eukaryota > Metazoa > Xenacoelomorpha > Acoela > Convolutidae > Convolutriloba > Convolutriloba macropyga. Next base: position 18,559,698 of record NC_134474.1, read on the forward strand.
AATGGAAATGAAAAAGATAACAGGTGTTTGCCAGAGAAAGAACTGAACAAGAAGTTCACTCAAGTCTCACAGTACGCAAATTGGTAATCTGCGTACCCAATTGCGCTTGAGGATTTTTTTATATTTTCGATATTGGTTAAATTTTTCTACCTCAACTGAACCAAATTTAGATTCCTTTGAATGAGTTATTGCTTTATAAGTTCGAACGGAGCAATTTAAGCGAAGAATGAAAATAGGTATGCCTATGTGGGTAGAGGTTGTCGGAGGGTATATATGAGGTGGGTAGGGGTAGCTGGGAGTAGATTTTGTCGGCACAGAGGAACTGCGGACGGGTCCTGCGAACTGCTAAATATATTTTCTAAATTTTATAACTCCCTGCTAACAAAAAATTTTTGTGAGGACAAAAAGTCAATTATTGTATGAAAACTATCAGAGTAGTTTTAGATTAGTAGTTTTTTAGAATAAATATTCTTCACTCATCATGACATAGTTAAAAGTCAAACAGCCACGCCAGCTTTAACCATTTTTAAGATAGTAAGTTACATTAAAAAGACATATATCACAACAATAAATTCTTCAAGCTGTTTGAAAAACTCTTTTTGTTCCAACCTGATCTCAGTGAGGCAGGAACTATATGATCAAATGGGTTCATTTTTTGTTCAGTCAACAAGGCCGATAGATATATTCATCGTGGAGAGTTGTGAAAGGTACCTTTAGAGAGCCCATCAAACGTAGAATATCTAACTTATTTGATCTGATTTTTTATAGTACTAAGATAATTTTGAACTTCGTTTTTGCCAAGAAGCTCTCGAAAGTTGAACTTTGGAAAATCCAGCCATTGTTAATGAAAATTGGCACAAAATATTTGCTTTCAGCACACTTTGTCCAAATATGCAGACAGTAGAGGCGAGACCTAAAAGTGATGACAAAATCTTCGTATAATCAGATCACGACTTCGTATAATCAGTTGGCTTCCGCTTACTCCTAAAGTGATCTGAAATTATTTTTCTCGCCGTTCGCTTATTTCAATCAATACTTATCCAAAACGCACCCTGTTGTTTTATATCATAATTTTGCTTAGCCAAATTAAGTATTACGCTTGTTCTGGTCTGATCGTGGATTTTTATTATAAAAAAGAATGCATTGTATTCCGGCGACGTTTTTCCTTAAAAAACATTGCATTTTATTCTATCCCAACAATTACAAATAGTTTACTTACTAGTCAAATTATCGCATCAAAGACAGGTCACATTGGCGCTGAATGCAATGTACGCCTAACTGAACAAATAAAATTTCAGAAAAAAATACGGTTTCAAAGTCAATTTATTTGCACTTTTCTTAACACTTTCATGCAATTTTTATTTGAATTTTCTATCTCACTATTTGATTATCTGTTTGCAGTCGTTTGACATATTCTGCATAATGACACTTCCGAATAACTCTCTATGAGGGGATAAATGAGCTCATTTGAAACCTTCAGTTGATAGCTGATGATTTCAATGAACTTGAATTTACTTGTTTTCAAACATGTCAATTTTGAACTTGTCCCTTTTTCCTTCATTTAATTAACTTGTTACTTAGTCTCATTAATGACAGGTCAGATCCACTTTCTTGTGAAGCAAACAATTATCTCTAATGGTTGTGTGTTTTCACGGATGTTTTAATGACTTTGACACGATGAGTCTTCGTAATAATTTTTTGAGTTTTCGACACTGGTCAATCTTCTGGTTGATCTTTTGGATAGTCCACTAACAAAAAGTCCCTATAAATCTGCAAATGAGGCCCAATTGAACAAATGTAACACTTTCAGTTAAACGCGCATGACTTTAATTATTTCAATAGTGTGTGTTTCCGTAAACTATTTGAGAATTTTTGAGCCTTGCAGTCATTTATTGTTATTTTTAGTCTTAAGAATAAAACTCTCTAATGGCAGGTCCCGTTGTCTTCCTAAGGAGTTAATTTTTTTTGTTAAAGGTCGGTTGTTATGGCTTTTGCAATTATTTAGTTTTTATCTTTTCAGCCCTTTCATCTTTTTTAACGACCTGATAACTAGTCTCATTAAGGACATGTCCCACCAGGCTCCTGGTGAAATACAAGTTAATTTGTTTAGTTCAGGTTTTATCTGATGCTATTTTGACTTTGTTACTAAGTGTTATTTTTAAAAATATAAATCGAGAATTAAAATTCAACACTCACTGTAGATTTAGTGAAGTACTTGGGCACTGGTTCTATTTTAATGAACACGAAGTTATTACCATGGGAAATTATCAAGCCCAAATTCAGTCTATGAAAAAGTATTCTCAAAAACAATTTATCTAAAGAATCAAACTTATGTCAAATTCAACCCCCAGACAACGCCACTGAAATCCTTACAAATAATAAAACACGCTCTCAGCTAGGTCACGAACTCCCGCCTTTAAACCCTCTCTAGGTATTTGGATTACTAGCTGATTATAGACTAATTGCTGATTGTAATCTCAACGTGGTTTTTCCATCTTTCCAAGTAATCCTTGTCTGAGGGGCCGCAAATTTAATCCTTTTTACGACTCAAGTTCCATTTACCCTCTATTGTACCGCCTTGTGAATTATATTTAACCATTAATGCTGAAGGCAATCTGTTTAGCAATACTCTATTCAAGAATTATCAGATAATTACGTCATGTCTAGCCATTAATAGCCGAGGTTTATTCTTATCCATTAGTTCCTCAGCATACCAACAAACAATGAACCAAATAATGACCATATCTAACCTTTCTACCCTGGTCACATTCCATAATTCTCATTTTTATAATTAACAAATTCTGTCGAGCCATTGAATTATACAAAAAAAAACACGCTTTCAACGTAATGGTTGGCGCAACAACACAAATTGTAAGCACAACAAACTTTTTGACATAAAAAAAACTGATTTTACAAAACAACCTCTGCTGTTCAGCTATAACCTGTCTGTGCAATCCCTTTATCTGCCATGTTTATTGGTACTTAATCCAAAATCAACCCTGATAAGCAACTGAAATTTCTGAATGTCAAAGTGAATAATCAGCTCTCGAATTCAAAATAGCCAAAATTCAAGCCTGTGCAAAATGTTGATTCCAAACCATCAAATTGCTGTTGCAAAAAAACTCCAAGAATCAGGCAACTCAATCACTAAGCAACATTGCAACAGCAGTTCTCTATGCTTCTATGTCTAGCATATAGGAAACTTTGAACAATTGTTTCGGCGCATAATTTATCTTGAAAAAAGAACATGATTTATATTTATACATGTAAAACAGCAAGAGATTGATATCAATTCAAATTCGCGAGTATATTTTCTCATGCATAGAGTGCCGTTACCATTACCCAATAAACTAAGACACGATATTCATTAAAGATCTCCTAAAGGAATGCTCGCAAAGGACAATTATTTTTTTATGTCAACAAGATTAAACAGATATTTCATGTGATGATGGAACCTACGCCACTACTTAAGCCCTAATAATTTTGTTTCCACTGCTAGGTCTGTAACTTACAAGGAATCCCTTGAACTCCATTTGGAAGAAGGGATAGAGGCTGCAAGAGAGGGACACTGTGCCCTTCAGAGGATTCACTACGTCATCATTCTCCATCTAAACAACACACACAAACAAATTAACAACATCTCCACTGAACTAACTTTTGTGCTGCTCTTTGCGGCCAGAAAAACCTTTTATTTCGCTTCATTAATCAATAAGCTCATCAAGTCATAATCCATGAAACCTTAATAAACCTTTAAAAAAAGTTACCGACTGATAACGAAGAAACGAAAAATTTGTTCTACTCTCGAAAATTCAAGTTTTCAATCTCCGTTTTCATGGTTGAATTTGGCATCAAATAAATCGCTAAGCTTTCCTAAGTAAAAAAAAATCAAAAAAATCAGCTAAAGATTTCGACGTTTTGCTTACACCAATGATTAAAAGAATGCTACACAGCTCAAAAATGATAATAAACGGAGTCAGTCATTGAGCTAAAGAAACGTCCGCACTACATAGATAGTTTGAATTCTTGAAGAGCTCTCAAATGGTCAAAAGAACAATTGATGCATACGAAGTAAAGCAAGAAAGTCATTATTATCAGCACTATCAATTATACTATAACAACTGTAATACAAAATTCAACAGTGTTATTATTTAATACCATTTTTTTTCGCAATTTTGTAATTTTCGCAATTTCGCAATTTTAGCAAATATTGCCAGTACACATAAAAACACAAACTGCAGTTTGCGTGTTTAAATTAAACACTTCGATCTCAATTCGGGGAGAAAACATTGCCGTCGTACTGCCAAATATAGCTGCGAAATAGATCTGCTTGCCGTATAAATTATATAGACTCTGATTAAAAAATTGGAGTTGGTGCTATCGATGTCGCTAACAAAATTATGAAAAAACCAATAGCTAGAATATTTATACTGCTTGAAATTCATCCAGTGGCCGGCCTTAAGTACGCAAATTAGTTTCTTTGAAATCAAATAGTTTTAAATAAAACTAAGTTATATAGTTATAAACTAAGTCATTTTTATTGTTTCATTGAGAGATGTAAGTCATGTATGATCAAAATGTCATCACTCAAATGGTCATCGCTAAAGTCATTAAATAAGCTTGACTATTAAGCTGTTGTTCAGTGTGAAATAAACAAAAAGATAGCCGAAAAGAGCGCAAACAAAGAGTTTCGAAGTACAGCTACGTTCGGTTAAGGCTTCGCACCTATAATAAAAAAGAGGACAGATCAATCAGGAGCTTACAAGTGACACTAAAACCTTGCCAAACCGACCGTTAAAAAATAGCTAGTTTGATGATATTTCAATTTTGTGACAATTTTAAGAAATCATCTTCGTGACAAACGCGTATTAATTATTACAAACTCCGCATAAAACCATCTTCCAAAAGTTTAATCAAAAGTAAACATGACCGGCAGATTGACGGCAAATAGCCGCCATTGATTCCCATAACCTACATTGGGATTGAAAGAACATAAAAATGGGAAAAAAGATGTACGAAAAATTTTTTCAAGTGCTAACTATTTTGACTTCATTTTGTTGTTAGACATACTCCTGTTAAATAATGAGAGGATAGAGAGGCTAGTAGCAACACCAATATGCATTAAAGATGGTAGCAGGTGAATTGCGGGAAAATAGCCGCCGTTGACCTACATTGTGATTGAAACCAAATTTTCCGAAGTCACAATTTTCTTTGGAGTGCAAATTCTGCATGTTCGGTTAGATTCTAAAATTACACTTAATTCAGCTTCTAAACTGAACGCTAGTAAGCATAATACTAATGCCAGTTAGCAATCGCTTTAATGAACTTTGATACCCTAATGCACTATGACTTAATGACCGGGCTTTATATGCTTATCCCGTTTCTTTTGATCTTTTGACTTTGACCGTCTTCATTACATTACGCAATTTACTGAGTGAAAGAATTTTAAATCCGCTCAATTGAAACAGTGAGTGAGGTAAGTCAGAAGTCAAACGTGAAAATTGTCACTTATGTAAAACAAAAAATGTGATCAAAAGGTAAAGCGAATTTAAAAACGGAGAGCGCCTAAATAAAAGCCGTTGAGAGGCTGACGTTGGTTATTAATCAACATAAACGACTAATGTTAGGCAAATTGGTCTCAAACCAGGTGGGGTTGGTCAAGCGCCCGTGGAGAGGGATGGAAAAAAACGGGGGCTGGAGGAGAGGAGAAGGGTGGACGGGAGAAGGTTGGTGGGGTTTACACTTCTAATACTTTTAAGAACAGCCCTTCACAATGATGATGAACAATTTCGGTTAATCGCATACTAAGAAACTACTAAGGCGTGCGGTTCTACGAGAAGTGCCCAACACTTAATGCCTTCCGTGATTTACCTGTGTATCCTGTTTTTTTTTTCAGGACGAAAAATCAAATGGGTCAGAGGAAAAATCGGTCAAGGAAAAATCGCATAAAAAGACAACTGGACTAATATAATTGCTACAAACTTCATTTGAGAGCAATTAATAACGAAAAAGAAGAGAAGTTAATTCTTCTTATAGTTTTTCAGTGCAGAAGTCGTTCATCACTCATTAGCAATAATTTTTTTCATGTGTCTTGTTGTTGTTTTTACATTGAGACTATTACATGAAGTTGTTAATTAGGGAAATTCGAAAATCATTCTCATTTTGTAGAAAAAGAATCTTTTTTCACGGATCGAGCAATTTGCAGTTAGAGTTTGAATGGGATGGACCAGAACTTGGCGGGCAATTTCAGAACGCCGAGCACCTTTGTTGTTCATGCATGGCTCAAAATAGAACGTCATCACAACAAGCATTAGTGATAGCGGAGGCAACATCAAAAGTAAAACCTTAGTCTCCACCCAACCAGACAGAGAAAATTGAACCTGAATCTAAATTACGTTAGACAGGTTAGAGCGCAGTTGTTAAAAATAAGAGAACACAAACAGTTAGTCATTTCCGCGTGCGTCAAAACATTGTCGTACATTGCAAACATGCCTTTAGGGCCGTTGTTAACTCGACAATATTTCCCCACGATAGTTTTTGATCATTTTGAGAAAATCGAGGAAATTACCCTAATCAAAACAAAAATCACTAATAAATCTTATGACCACTTTCACATATTTGATATACATGAATCTGCTTTTAGATGCACATAATCATGATTGGGTAGGGTTGTTCCCAACTGCGGTTCCAACATTATTAAAATTACTGATGTGTCACAGATAACGCCATTGGTCATTGTTCAGATAACGCCATTAATTACAGACCAGTAATAACATTCGAAACAAAAAAACATACCCGGCAGATTGCCGGAAAATAGCCGCCGTTGATTCCAATAAGCATGATTGGGATTGAAAGAATAGAAGATATTGAAAAAAAAAGATTTTTGTACAAAAACACTTTTTAAGTCCGATTTATTTTGATGGCATTTCGTAGTTGAACATAACGTACTTCTGTTTCTTAGAGAGAGGCTACAGGGGCTACTATCAATACCAATAAGCATTAGAGATGGTAACTAAGACTTATAGGAACGACGTTCAAATAGCGGGCATCTAAAATTGGGCTTTATGGGTTTATCCCGTTTCTACTTCTGACTTCAATTTTTTTATACTGACTCTGTTCATTTTGAATTGCTTTGCTGAGCAACTTATGTTCAAAATCACTTTTAGCAGAATGAGAGAAGAGAGAAACTAGCCTAGAGAAGTCAAAAAGATATCACGCAAAATGTTGAAAAAGCGGCACAATGAGGTAAAGCGAAGCTTTTTTTTATTCGACGAAGTAAAGAAACATAGCAGGACAAGTCCTGACGTACAATTCAAAGAATTTTCATTGACTAAACAGAAAACTAGACCTAGAACAGACTATGAATGGATTGGGAAAACCACTTAGAAAAAAATCCTATCCAAAAATTGAAAAATCTGTGAAAATCAAAGTGAAATTGCCGCATGTGAACAAAAAACCACTAGCGAGGAAGCGAATTTTTGTTCAAACACCGTTTTCTCACTCCACAGTAAATTTAGAGCGAAAAAATTGCATGCCGCAAAACCACTCGCTTTTTCGCTCCATTTCCTGTTTCGGCGTGACCAAAATCACTACTCCAATTTGACTTCAAAGATCATGACAATGTGTGAACAGATCTTAAAAAAAAACATAGCCGGAAGAATTCCGGAAACGACTCGAAGTGAAAATCCATTTGAACGCCATCCAACTACTCATAAAAAAACGTGCGTTCACTAATTTATGATTATCTTGAAAGTCATGAAACGAAAATTAAAAACAATAAAATCAAATCTGCTAAAATATGATGAAAAATCTGATCAAATTTTTTTATAAATTGAGATCCCGAAAAAACTAACTCTGCCAAAAATAACTTCATCAAAACAACTAGTACTTACAAAAACCACTTATCTGAATTTTGAAAAAAAACTTTTGGCTAAATTAATAAAAAAAGCTCTTAAAAACAACTTTCACTGAAAAACTGGAAAAAGTTACTAAATTTTTTAGTATTTCAATAAACATATAAATCCAAAGAAAAATTCCCTTCCGCCAAAAGCGTATACAGATGCTTGCAAAACAATAGGCAATTCATAATAGGTAAAGAAACTTAGCTAAAAATAGAAAAAACGAAAAAAATGCAAAAAAAATTAATAAATATAGTTCCAAATTTCGCCACTCTTTGTCATATTTCTCAACAAAAAAATAATTCTTGCCCACAAAACTGTAACCAATTGTTATCATAATATTGCTCAAGTAGAAGGGGTTTCTTCAATGCCCATTTTAGCCAGTAAAACAATCGTCAAAAAAACGCAAAAATTAACCCGAAAATCAGCAAAATACATAAAAAAACCTACGAATTATCAAAAAATTCATATGAATTTCCAGAAACCTTCAAACCACTACCAAAACCAGCCTAAAATTAAAACAAAATCATAACCAAACCTCTTAACGAAAATGAATGGAAAAAAACTGCTTTAAAATGCCGCACGTGAACAAAAAAATTTTACTCGCTTAGAGAAAATTTTTTCACACATCAATTTATCGCTCTCTCAAAAACAGCGGTAAGAACAAAAACCACTCTTTTCGCTCCGCTCTTCACTTTTGTTCACCACCAAAATCACTCCAAATTTTTTCACGCGTTTCATTTCCCGCTTCAAAAATCACTCCAATAAAATTGATTAAAAAAATGACTTCTCCAATACTCCTCTTCGAGTCGTAAAAAAGACAGCGCCCCAATACAATTCAAATTGTTTGAATTGTAAAAAATAGGAGCGCTATAATAGCCGGCTGAGAAGATGAGGGCGGCTATTAAAAAGAATGGACAGAAAAATTCATAAAAATAGCTAAGTTGCTTAGCTTTGGCCTCGTTGCCTTGAAAGTCAAAAAATGTCAGTCATAATACGAAAACTAGAACTTAATTGATTAGTAATTTCATTCCAGTGGCAATAAGAAAAACAAAATCTGGCCAATGCAAAGTTTGTCCAGACATCCTTTTCTGGTTTGACGCTAGCGGTTTCTAAAAAGTCACAACTGAAAATTACAATCTACCCTTTACTATTTCGTTCACCGTTCATTTTTTGAAGTTGCCAGCAGTGTTTGCAGTCGACGGCCTCTGAAAAAACATTATCAGAGAGCAGCCACAATCCTATTCACCCCCATCACCAATTAAAATGTCTAATAAAAAATCATTGTATACCTCTAGCCTGGCATTAGCAACTGCTGCCGAGACAAAGTCTGGCAAAATTTTTAACAGTAAACTGCCGAAACTTGAGTTTACCCACTAAAATTGTGAACGAGTAATTTAGCTCACTGAAATCAAAATATCAATGAAAAAGAAAACATAACCGACTAACGTCGGGCGAATTGCTCTCAAACGGCGAGCGGTTGGCTTCGTCAGTAGCTAGTCACAGGGGGGGGGGGGGGGTGCACCGGGGGCTGATGGGGGGGGGGGGGGGGGGGCAACAGCGCGGTGGGGGATGGAGGCAATAGTGGGGGTGGGGGGTCAACAGTGGGGGGGGAGGTGTCTCAACCTCTAAGAACCGCCCTTCACACCATAAGTATAAATATAAGTCTCCAAAACAGTGAGCTGAAACAGAGCTGAAAGGCTCTAAGAGCACTTAATGCCCGCTGGGCGCCTACCTGTTTATCCCGTTTTTGAGGACGAAAAGTCAAAAGCGTCAGACGAAAAATTGTTCAAGCGAAAAATCGCATAAAAAAAGACCGACAGGACTAATATAATTGCTACAAACTTCGTTTGAGAGCAATTAACAAAAAATAATTGACAAACTATATCAAAAATTATAACAAGTTTTAGAAAATGCAGACACAATTTTTGGTTTAGGGATGTAGGTAGGCATGGGAGAGCAAGGGTAGTTGGTGGTAGTATGGGGTGGTTAGTAGGGATGTCTGGGGATTTTCACTCCTCAATGGAGGATGCAATACATTGGCACTCAACACAATTATCTTTCCTGAACAGAACTTTTAAATAAGACTATATCCCATAATCTAAACCAGGAAGCAGCTTTTTACGTTTGGTCTTCGGCCTAGCTTGCTTGAAACTATCTACTGTACATAGTCAGTCAGATAAACAACCAATTTCAATCCAACTTAAATTGGGCTAAGCAACAATTGCAGTTACTATGACAAATTTAGTTATAGAAAGTATAATTTCAAGTGTCATCTTTGTTTTTTTTCACATCAAAACATCTGCAAGAATCCTCTCTACAACAAAAATGCTCTGAAATCCGCGATTACCATTTGCTGATTATTCAACTGTTTCACAGGAAAAGTTAAAAATAAACGGGAAGCTACAAAACGTTTTCAGAAGGTTGAATCAATTCATCCCTCAATCGATAGAACGCAAACGTTTACTTTGACAATTCCTTATTGAACTTACGTCGTTGTCATCCGTCATCGGCTGTGATTGAACTTACCTCGCGGCGATTAATCGAGGGCATTTATCACCAGACAAAAGAGAAAGCGGAAACTTATCATCAACATCAAAACTGTCCTTTTTATCATCAATGAACAAAAATTTGAAATTATTAGCTCTCAACTTGACAGACAAGTATGTTGGTCTTGTTGGTAATTACGAAAGCTAGAAACGAAAACAAAAAACGGCGCGTCCTTAGGATGAGCAGCAAAAATGAATCTTTTTCAAGTGCAAAATATAGGGGACAAAAAGATGTCCATCTGCGATTCATTACCGATTAGTTAAAAGCTACCGAGTGCGATTAATTAAAAGCTGCCGTCTAAATTAAGTATTTCCGAAGTGTGCCGTTCTGCAAATTTCCCTTTAATTGGAGTGTACCATATACAAATATATCAAATTTATCTTATCAGGAAATCAAATCTAGAACAGGAAGTTTAAATTGAACAAAAATTAGCCAAATTTATATTTGAACAGATCATAACTAGTTCAAATTATCAAAATTGTCACCGTTTCAAAGAATACATCAAAGTTGATTGACAATAAAACTGGCCACAGCTTCTTGTCGTCAAAACACCTTGAAAAACCTGCTCCTAATTTTAGCACACAACGACCTGGTGATTGATTAAATAATAACTTATTCTAACCATTTTAATAGCAATTTTGTCACAATACCAAGAGACTCATTAAAAAATGCTTAACAAATTTACTTAGACACGCCGGAACCGAAGACAAAGAACTTCATATTCAACTTCAGATCTCTCGTTTTAAACCAAAAGTACCTACACAAATACTGTTTTATTGTACGATCTCAACTCGAACTTAGCGGTGGAAAACTTCAAGTTTTATTGCATCAATACTTGATACACCAGGCTTCAAGCGCACAATTATTGTAGACATTTACGTGACCAACGCTAACTTTTAATTGATCAAAACAAACATTTCACCTTCAAAACAAAATACAAAGCACGGAGGCAACAATGCAACGATTCTAATTATAGAAAGATTTGAGATTCAGACCCTAATTGCTGTAAATCCTTTCTCGCTCCGTGCAAAAGCTTTGAAAGGATTTAATCGTTCCTTTAAAAATGAATGCGTAGACAGCAACTCTTTTAGGGTAAAATTTGCAATTGCACAACACTGACATGCGCTCATTCCCTAACTGATGGACGTAAGTCGTATAATACATTTTAGGTAACACAAATTTCTGCTGCATGGTTCAGGTGCACTATACAACCAAAATTTCCAGCGCCTTTCAAAATGCTGCCCTTCAGGAATGGTATTTAATTAGTTCAGATTTTATGCAGACAGCCCCAAGATTCTCGATGACAGGCGAAGCACTTAAAATTGTGACCCCTGATTCAAACTCTACCTCCAACATCAGGCAGTATAAACCCAAATCGGGCGTTGAAAATTTCATTTCCAATCCTGATTAGACGTCGAAATTAAATAAATCTCACTATCATAATGAAAATATCTACCCAAAAAAATAGAAAAAACCATCTCCTTTGAATAAAATAATACCAGATGATTAGGCAGCCTAAATTTTTTTGTTCTGATACTTTCTCTGATATTTCGTCGTTCAAAATATCTGTGAGCAAAACTGCAGAAAATTTAGAGCAAAAAACCAAGTCACTCAGAAAAATAGAAACGATGAAGCAAAACTTTTTGCTCAAAAAGACACACCACTACAATAATTTTTTCAAACTAAAAATATTGATATATTATAATATTTCAAACTTCTGGCTTCAGATCTTTTGGTTAATTCAATGCACGCGTGGTTAAAGTTTGTTCCAGATTTTCAACAATTTCCGAAAACTAAATAAACTGATCAATTGGATCCCAAAAGATGCAGTGTAAAATCAGACGTTGTGCGTTTGAAATCAATTTAACAAGTTGCGACGTCATTTAAGTGCAAAATAAGTGCAATGAGACCAGTTATATCAGATTACATCTTTTGCCAATCAGTCCGAGTGTTCTATTCTGAACTTTTCAGCTAAGGTTAGAAATTCTACTACAATACGTCCGTCACTAATAACATTTGCTCAAGTATGGACCCCTGTTTCTGCGCAACGATCAAATTGCTTCCTCAAAAAATTTCAACATCTGATTACTGCGTTTACTTTGAATAATTTGCACCAAAGAGAGGCAAAGAACTAAAACCTGCGAGAAAGTTCTGGGACCATGAAAATAGATGCAAACGCTGCAAAATATGAGCGTAACGAAACTCCAGAGGGCAGAAGAAGACACTGATGATTATTACTGCATTCGCTCACATCTAACAAATAAAGTCTTATATAGAAATGCTAATTAGAAAACATGAAAAGGATTCTACTAGAATACAACAAATTGACTCATGAACAACAGAATGCCATTGACAGACGTCTTAATTACTGCATCGAGGAAGGTCTCCAGTTCCACTATCACTTTTGGTTGGATTAATTTTTTGAATTAATTTCTGCTTCAAAATATCAACTATATAGTCATGGTTTTTATGACTTTGAAAACAATTGTTTTCAAAAATAAAAAAAAATCAATTTTTTTTAATTTCGTTTTTTTGTTATTTTTTTGTCTTTTTGTTACCTAGTCTCGTAAATTACAATTAAAATATGACTTAATGGCAAAATACGGCTTTACGGCTTCGACAGCGTTTTCTCGAAAGTTACATATGTGTTTTCGTTTATTGACTCTATTTGTTGTTCTTTTTGTAACAGCAAGGAAAATTGAATAACGGCACTTCTTAATGCACTCCTATAGAAACATATGTAATCATAAATCTTTGGGTGCTTTCAGTTAATATCGAACGGTTTGCATTATTTCGAAATAATTTTTTTTCTAAAAACATTAGCGAATTTTTAAACTTTGATCTTTTTGTTTTTTTGCCTAACTGTTACCGAGCCTTATTAGAGACTGGTTCAATATATTTTCCATTGAAGTACAAGTTATTTTGTTTAGATTTAGTTTTATCTGCCGCCATTTTGACTTTGTAATTAAGTTTTTTTTTTCTAAATGGACATAAAGTTTTGGATGTAATTCATGTTATTGTTTTTTAATTTTGCTGTTTGTCTCGACTCGCTTTCTTAATTATGCAGATTTCATCAATCTAATGAGGCATTTTTTTTTACTCCACTGAGTAAATTTGTGATATGCCAAACTTGTGAATGGGCGGGGTCAGAACGTTAGGTGCAATCGCACTATACTGAGCCTCCTTGTTATAAATACCGTCAGAGATTCAACAGGTCGATGTGCTTGCGGATAACAACAATGAAAATTGATTTACAAGGATTTATCGAGAATAATAAAACATAGCCCACAAACGTCGAACGAATAGCTCCAAAAGGACTATTAAGCGTCTGATTTTGTCAACACCAGCTGCTTTAACTGATGGAGCAGGAAAAGAGAAAAAAGGCACCAGGAGATGGGGATATCAAAAAGAGTTTATGCCGGGGTTATGAGTGGAATGATGGAAAGACCCCAGATTTCTAAACCCAAGACTACAATACTGTTTAGATGGCCGATATTGAATTGTACAAAATGAGAGATCAAAAAGATATAAAAACATACCCGGCAGATTGCCGGAAAATAGCCGCCGTTGATTCCAATAAGCATGATTGGGATTGAACGAATAGAATATATTGAAAAAAAAAAGATTTTTGTACAAAAATATTTTTTAAGTCCGATTTATTTTGATGGCATTTCGTAGTTGAACATACTTCTGTTTCTTAGAGAGAGGCTACAGGGGCTACTATCAACACCAATAAGCATTAGAGTTGGTAACTGAGACTTATAGGAACGACGTTCAAATAGCGGGCATCTAAAATTGGGCTTTATGGGTTTATCCCGTTTCTATTTCAGACTTCAATTTTTTATACCGACTCTGTTCATTTTGAATTGCTTTGCTTAGCAAATGATGTTCAAATTCACTTTTAGCAGAATGAGAGAAGAGAGAAACTAGCCTAGAGAAGTCAAAAAGATTTCACGCAAAATGTCGAAAAAGCGGCAAATGGTAAAGCGAAAAAAAGTTTGACGAAGTAAAAAAACATAGCAGGACAAGTCCTGACGTACAATTCAAAGAATTTTCATTGAAATAACAAACAACTAGACCTAGAACGGACAATGAGTGAATTGGGAATACCATTTCTAAAAAAAATCAGATGAAAAAAAAACAAAAAAAAAACAGAAAATCAATGTCAAAATGATGCTAGGGAGAACAAAAAACCACTAGTGAGATATGTAATTTTGATTCTAACAAAAAACTAGGTCCAAAATGAGCTGTGAATAGATTGGGAAAACTATTTAGAAAAAAATCCGATCCAAAAAATCGAAAAAACAGTAAAAATCAGAGTGAAATTGCCGCATGTGAACAAAAAACCACTAGCGAGAAACCGAATTTTTGTTCAAACACCGTTTTCTCACTCTACTTTAAAATTAGAGCGAAAAAAATTCACGCCGCAAAACCACTCGCTTTTTCGCTCCATTTCCTGTTTCGGCGTGACCAAAATCACCACTCCAATTTGACTTCAAAAATCATGAAAATGTGTGAACAGATCTTAAAAAAAAAAAGACAGCGCCCCAATACAATTCAAATTCTTTGAATTGTAAAAATACGAGCGCAATAATAGCCGGCTGAGAAGATGAGGGCGGCTATTAATTAATATTAACCAAAAGCAACTTCTGCGCGAACTTGAGATGTTTTATGTAATCCGTCTGATCTCACTTATATATGCCAGAAAAAAACAAACTATTATTTTTAAAGAGACGTGAACAAAAAAAATTGATGCACAATTTAGGACTGTGTCCTAAATGATTTTCTTCCCAAAAACCTGACACTTAGGGTAAAAGTTGCAAATGAATAAAACGAACAGTTCAATTTTGAGCTTTAAAAGCGGCAAATAAAACGTTCAAATATAAATTCCTAAGAACTCAACTAGGACAGGGATCACATCATGCAACAACTATAAAGCTTTTCAGCACATTATTAGGATGAAGAGGAAACGTTACAAAAGTAAAAAAAAAAACAGGTTTAAAATTTAAGATTAGGAACCACCCTTTACGCCACAATATGGCCTGAGGACAGTTTCCACGAATCGCATAGACTAGTAAGAAAACGTCAGGCGAACTGCTTTTAAGCGACCTGCGAGCAGTTAACTTAATGCAGCTTGAGAAAAGGGATGCTGGAGGCAGTGGGTTCATTTGGGGGTTACAGCAGTGAGCGGAGAGTGTGTCACAACCACCAAACCTGCGAGGGATGGGGTCAAAATTCCGTTTAAAAATGATTTTATCTCCCCTCAGCACATTCGATGAATTGTACACTAAGAGAGAGCAGAACTCAAGCGAGGCGTCAGAGCAACTTAATGCCCCCAAGTGTTCCTGCTTATCCCATCCCATTTTAAAAGCGTCCGAAAAACTAATGAAGTGGAAAATCCCATAAAAAACCAAGGACTAATATAATAGCTAAAAATTTCGTTTGAGAGCAATTACAAGTTTCTTCGAGAGAGCGAGAGAGAGGTTAATTTAACAGATGTGTATCATGAGCAACCAAAAAGTTAATCATAAAAATTAGCAAAGCACTCCTAAGTGTGTGAATTGAAAACATAGCTGGCAGATTGCCAGAAAATAGCCGCAAAAGCTTCGTAAATCTGCAGTCAAAGAGACAGACCAAACAATTTGTCTTTTCATTGAAGGCTGGTATGTTATATTTTGATTTCAAATCTGTACAGTTTTTTGCTGCCTCTATTAGCTGCTCTCAAATAATCTTCATTTAGAATGACACATGTCCATTTGACCTTATCTCTTTGAATTAAAGTAAATAAAAGTCAATTTCCAAGTGAGGAAGTCATTTTTGAGAGTGAGGTAAGACGAATGTGACCAAAAATTAATCACGCGAATGAATAAAAAGCTCGCTCCACTAGGAGCGGAAAATGACGCACGCAATTCAGGTGAAATTGCATGAACGAATGAATAAAAAGCAGATTTGAAGTTGTTGTGACAAAATATGGTCGTGACAAAAATCGCGACGACGAAAAAGACCAAGAGAAGGCCAATAATAGCCGCAGCTATCGCTGTGCGGCTATTAGAATAACGAAACGCAAGCCATGCTGTCAAGAAATTGCGTAGACACGTGAACAAAAGATGGTTTGAAGTGAACGTTACGTCGATGATTGCAACAAAAGTTGACGACGAAAAAGAGAATTGTACACTTGCAAGGACCAGTAGAGCCCCAGGAGGACTGCTCAGGGACATAATGATAACAAGGAAAAACCGATCAAACAACTGCATAAAATGTCACAAGATTATAATTACTACATCTTTTCTTTGAGAGCCCTTGAAAGTAAAATACAGAGCGAAGTCAATTGAAAAGTATATCAAGAGTAATCAAAAACCTATTCAAAAGAAGAAACAAAGAATTCCTAAGTGTTCAAAAAAAAATAAACCACCCAATGTCGGAGCAATTGCTTTCGCATGACAAGCGGAGCCATTTAATCCACTGGGGGCATCAGCGTAGATAATTTCATGAGAGCAAAAAAACTCCGAACAAGGAGGGGTTTGAACTCTCGACTTACGAAATTACAGACGGAAGCTTCAACCACCCGGCTGTCAGGGTCTTCTGAATTTTTCTGAATGTTATCTTACAACCACATTTGCTTCAACAGACTGCATTTCTGAATAAGAGCAACTTAGGTCACGAAAAATCAAGAAGCCAAGCTTGAAAAAATCACACGAGAAGGTAAATCAAAAGAATGTTCAAGAACAAAACGCTCAAGCACAAATTTTGCATTAGACACACGTTGACAATGATTGCTTCGAACTTCATTCGAGGACACTTAAAAATAACGTCACGCAACTGATGTCAACAGAAAAATGCATGAATGCATGTACAAAAAGCCGCTCCGAAGTGAGCATGAAGTCAATTATTGTGACAAAAGTTGACAGTGAAGAGATAAATTTAGGAGAAGGCCAATAGCTAACCTCATCAATAGCTAATGCAGCTATTAAAGATAGCATACTAACGTCAGACGCATTGCTCTCATACGAGTAGTGTGCCATGGTCTGCCTTTGCTTGCGGCAAAAGTGAGCGTAGAAATTGTGGCTTCATGGCATGAAATCCAGTCTATTCAGCGGTTTCCGTGACTATTAAGGCACTTAGAGATCTGCCCTCAATTTAGAGAATGCTCTCTTGGCACCCTAACAAAATTCAGCCTGGCCTAACCGTTTCTCCAAACAAAAAGTTGCCTCAATTTGATTTAGACAAAAACAGTCAGATAAAACAGTTGACTAAACAAATACAGAGTTGTTATAAATTTTCATGAAGGACTATACTGAGAACACTAAATTTTTATTGCGACAGATCGAATTCAACAAAAGAACATTACCGGCTTACCTGGGACACATTGCTGCCAAAGCACAGAAGTCAGTGGGGGCCAAATGGTAACTGTTCAAAATGTTTTTTTTTTAAAAAAAACGGGAATAAAAAATACTGGACCGTGTTAGTAGCCTCTGTGTATAATTTCCGCACATTTTATAATTTTTGAATAGAAATTAATATTAACCAAAAATATTTTCTGCGCGAACTTGAGATGTTTTATGTAATCCGTCTGATCTCACTTATATATGCCAGAAAAAAAACAAACTTACTTTTCACAAAACACTAAAATACTAACAGAAAAAATGAATATGCAATATATAAAGAGACGTGAACAAAAGGAATTGATGCACAATTTAGGACTGTGTCCTAAATGAATTTCTTCCCAAAAACCTGACACTTAGGGTAAAAGTTGCAAATAAATAAACCGAATAGTTCATTTTTGAGGTTTCAAAGCGGCAAATAAAACGTTCAAATATAAATTCCGAACAACTCAACTAGGACAGGGATCACATCATGCAACATCTATAAAGCTTTTGCAGCTCATTATTAGAATGAAGAGAAAGTTACAAAAGTCAAAAAACAGGTTTAAAATTTAAGATTAAGCACCACCCTTCACGCCACAATATGCGCTCAGGACAATTTCCATGAATCACATAGACTAGTAAGAAAACGTCAGGCGAACTGCTTTTAAGCGACCTGCGAGCAGTTAACTTAATGCAGCTTGAGAAAAGGGAAGCTGGAGGAAGTGGGTTCATTTGGGGGTTAAAGAAGTGAGCGGAGAGTCTCACAACCACCAAAACTGCGAGGGATGGGGTCCAAATTCCGCCTAAAAATGATTTTATCTCCCCTCAGCATAATCGATGAATTGTACACTAAGAGAGAGCAGAACTGAATCAAGGCGGCGCAGCAGCTTAAGGCCCCCAAGTCTTGCTGCTTATCCCATCCAATTTTAAAAGCGTCCGAAAAACTAATGAGGTGAAAAATCCCATAAAAAATCAAGGACTAAAATAATAGCTAAAAATTTTGTTTGAGAGCAATTACAAGTGTCTTTGAGAGTCCGAGAGAGAGAGAGGTCATTTTAATAGATGTGTATCATGAGCAACCAAAAAATTAAACAAAAGAAATAACAAAGCACTCCTAAGTGTGTGAATTGAAAACATAGCTGCCATATTGCCAGAAAATAGCCGCAATAGCTTCGTAGATCTGCGGTCAAAAAGACAGATCAAAAAATTCGTCTTTTCATTGAAGGCTGATATGTTATATTTTGATAAAAAGATCTGTATAAGTTTTTGCTGCCTCTATTAGCTGCTCTCAAATAACCGTCATTTAGAGTGACACATGTCCATTTGACCTTAACTCTTTGAATTAAAGTAAATAAAAGTCAATTTCAAAGTGACGAAGTCATTTTTGAGAGTGAGGTAAGACAAATGTGACCAAAAAATTATTCATGGGGAATGAAAAAAACCTCGCATCACTAAAAGCGAAAAATACGTCAAGCAAGCAATTCATTTGAAATTGCATGAACTAATGAACAAAAAGCAGATTTTAAGTGGTTGTGACGTCATATGGTCGTAACAAAAATCGCGACGACAAAAGAAACTAAGAGAAGGCAAATAATAGCCCCAGTTATCGCTGTGCGGCTATTAAAATAACGAAACGCACGCCATGCTGTCAAAAAATTGCGTGGACACGTGAACAAAAGATGGTTTGAACTGAACGTTACGTCGATGATTGCAACAAAAGTTGACGACCATATAGAGATAAATCCCTGAAAAAACAAACAATAGAATTGTACACTTGCAAGGACCAGTAGAGCCCCATGATGACTGCGCAGGGACAATGATAACAATGTTTTACCTGTTGTTTTTAAAAGCGTCAGACGAAAACCCGATCAAACAATTGCATAAAATGCCACAAGACTATGATTACTATATCTTTGAGAGCCTTTAAAAGTAAAATACAGAGCGAAGTAAATTGAATAGAAGTAAATCAAGAGTAATCAAAAAACTATTCAAAAGAAAGGAACAAAGAATTCCTAAGTGTTCAAAAAGCATAAACCGACCAACGTCGGAGCAATTGCTTTCGCATGACAAGCGGAGCCATTTAATCCACTGGGAGCATTAGCGTAGATAATTTCGTGAGTGCAAAAAACTCAAAACTCCTAACAAGGAGGGGTTTGAACTCTCGACTTACGAAAATACAGACGGAAGCTTCAACCACCCGGCTGTCAGGGTCTACTGAATTTTTCTGAATGTTATCTTACAACCACATTTGCTTCAACAACAGACTGCATTTCTGAATAAGAGCAACTTAGGTCACGAAAAATCAAGAAGCCAAGCTTGAAAAAATCACACGAGAAGGTAAATCAAAAGAATGTTCAAGAAAAAAACGCTCAAGCACAAATTTTGCATTAGACACACGTTGACAATGATTGCTTCGAACTTCATTCGAGGACACTTAAAAATAACGTCACGCAACTGATGTCAACAGAAAAATGCATGAATGCATGTACAAAAAGCCGCTCCGAAGTGAGCATGAAGTCAATTATTGTGACAAAAGTTGACAGTGAAGAGATAAATTTAGGAGAAGGCCAATAATAGCTAACCTCATCAATAGCTAATGCAGCTATTAAAGATAGCATACTAACGTCAGACGCATTGCTCTCATACGAGTAGTGTGCTATGGTCTGCCTTTGCTTGCTGCAAAAATGGGCGTAGAAATTTTGGCTTCATGGCATGAAATCCAGTCTATTCAGCGGTTTCCGTGACTATTAAGGCACTTAGAGATCTGCCCTCAATTTAGAGAATGCTCTCTTGGCACCCTAACAAAATTCAGCCTGGCCTAACCGTTTCTCCAAACAAAAAGTTGCCTCAATTTGATTTAGACAAAAACAGTCAGATAAAACAGTTGACTAAACAAATACAGAGTTGTTATAAATTTTCATGAAGGACTATACTGAGAACACTAAATTTTTATTGCGACAGATCGAATTCAACAAAAGAACATTACCGGCTTACCTGGGACACATTGCTGCCAAAGCACAGAAGTCAGTGGGGGCCAAATGGTAACTGTTCAAAATGTTTTTTTTTTAAAAAAAACGGGAATAAAAAATACTGGACCGTGTTAGTAGCCTCTGTGTATAATTTCCGCACATTTTATAATTTTTGAATAGAAATTAATATTAACCAAAAATATTTTCTGCGCGAACTTGAGATGTTTTATGTAATCCGTCTGATCTCACTTATATATGCCAGAAAAAAAACAAACTTACTTTTCACAAAACACTAAAATACTAACAGAAAAAATGAATATGCAATATATAAAGAGACGTGAACAAAAGGAATTGATGCACAATTTAGGACTGTGTCCTAAATGAATTTCTTCCCAAAAACCTGACACTTAGGGTAAAAGTTGCAAATAAATAAACCGAATAGTTCATTTTTGAGGTTTCAAAGCGGCAAATAAAACGTTCAAATATAAATTCCGAACAACTCAACTAGGACAGGGATCACATCATGCAACATCTATAAAGCTTTTGCAGCTCATTATTAGAATGAAGAGAAAGTTACAAAAGTCAAAAAACAGGTTTAAAATTTAAGATTAAGCACCACCCTTCACGCCACAATATGCGCTCAGGACAATTTCCATGAATCACATAGACTAGTAAGAAAACGTCAGGCGAACTGCTTTTAAGCGACCTGCGAGCAGTTAACTTAATGCAGCTTGAGAAAAGGGATGCTGGAGGAAGTGGGTTCATTTGGGGGTTAAAGCAGTGAGCGGAGAGTCTCACAACCACCAAAACTGCGAGGGATGGGGTCCAAATTCGGCTAAAATAATAGCTAAAATTTTTGTTTGAGAGCAATTACAAGTGTCTTTGAGAGTCCGAGAGAGAGGTCATTTTAATAGATGTGTATCATGAGCAACCAAAAAATTAAACAAAAGAAATAACAAAGCACTCCTAAGTGTGTGAATTGAAAACATAGCTGGCATATTGCCAGAAAATAGCCGCAATAGCTTCGTAGATCTGCGGTCAAAAAGACAGATCAAAAAATTCGTCTTTTCATTGAAGGCTGATATGTTATATTTTAATTAAAGATCTGTATAAGTTTTTGCTGCCTCTATTAGCTGCTCTCAAATAACCGTCATTTAGAGTGACACATGTCCATTTGACCTTATCTTTTTGAATTAAAGTAAATAAAAGTCAATTTCAAAGTGACGAAGTCATTTTTGAGAGTGAGGTAAGACAAATGTGACCAAAAAATTATTCAAGGGAATGAAAAAAAACCTCGCATCACTAAAAGCGAAAAAGACGTCAAGCAAGCAATTCATTTGAAATTGCATGAACTAATGAACAAAAAGCAGATTTTAAGTGGTTGTGACGTCATATGGTCGTAACAAAAATCGCGACGACAAAAGAAACTAAAGAGAAGGCAAATAATAGCCCCAGTTATCGCTGTGCGGCTATTAAAACAACGAAACGCACGCCATGCTGTCAAAAAATTGCGTGGACACGTGAACAAAAGATGGTTTGAACTGAACGTTACGTCGATGATTGCAACAAAAGTTGACGACCATATAGAGATAAATCCCTGAAAAAACAAACAATAGAATTGTACACTTGCAAGGATCAGTAGAGCCCCATGATGACTGCGCAGGGACAATGATAACAAGGTTTTACCTGTTGTTTTTAAAAGCGTCAGACGAAAACCCGATCAAACAATTGCATAAAATGCCACAAGACTATGATTACTATATCTTTGAGAGCCTTTAAAAGTAAAATACAGAGCGAAGTCAATTGAATAGAAGTATATCAAGAGTAATCAAAAACCTATTCAAAAGAAAGGAACAAAGAATTCCTAAGTGTTCAAAAAGCATAAACCGACCAACGTCGGAGCAATTGCTTTCGCATGACAAGCGGAGCCATTTAATCAACTGGGGGCATTAGCGTAGATAATTTCGTGAGTGCAAAAAACTCAAAACTCCGAACAAGGAGGGGTTTGAACTCTCGACTTACAAAAATACAGACGGAAGCTTCAACCACCCGGCTGTCAGGGTCTACTGAATTTTTCTGAATGTTATCTTACAACCACATTTGCTTCAACAGACTGCATTTCTGAATAAGAGCAACTTAGGTCACGAAAAATCAAGAAGCCAAGCTTGAAAAAATCACACGAGAAGGTAAATCAAAAGAATGTTCAAGAACAAAACGCTCAAGCACAAATTTTGCATTAGACACACGTTGACAATGATTGCTTCGAACTTCATTCGAGGACACTTAAGAATAACGTCACGCAACTGATGTCAACAGAAAAATGCATGAATGCATGTACAAAAGCTAACCTCGTCAATAGCTAATGCAGCTATTAAAGATAGCATACTAACGTCAGACGCATTGCTCTCATACGAGTAGTGTGCCATGGTCTGCCTTTGCTTGCTGCAAAAGTGAGCGTAGAAATTGTGGCTTCATGACATGAAATCCAGTCTATTCAGCGGTTTCCTTGACTACTATAGTACTTGGAGATCTGCCCTGAATTTAGAGAATACTCTCTTGGCACCCTAATAAAATTCAGCCTGGCCTAACCGTTTCTCCAAACAAAAAGTTGCCTCAATTTGATTTATACAAAAAACAGTCAGATAAAACTGTTGACTAAGCAAATACAGAGTTGTTATAAAATTTCATGAAAGACTATAATGGGAACACTCAGTTTTAATGACAAATAAAACTGGTTGCGCAGATCACAGCAATTTCCACGACCATAGTTCGTGTATTAAATAGGGCTGGAAAAAAAGGGTTGTACGAAAAACGGAAAAAGAACCATAGGGCTAAAAAAAATTTGCTGCAAAATTCGTTTGAGAGCAATTATGAAAAATATAACCTGTAAGAAAACTTCTACAGCCCAAAAACAATATATTAAATAGCTATAAATTATTAAATATTAAATATATTAAATAGCTATAATTTGACAACCAATTGAACAGGTGAAGATCTGTACAGTCCCGAAACTCCCAACAGTGTATGCTAGAAAAATTTAACAAAAGTTAACGACCATATAAATCTCAGAGAAGACCGATAACAGAAGTGTACAGTTGCGGGGACCAGTAGAGCTCTAGGAGGGTTGCTCAGGGACTAAATGCCAACAAGGCTTTACTTGTTGTTTTTAAAAGCGTCAGACGAAAAACCGATTAAAAATATAGCATAAAATGCCAAAGGACTAATATAATTACTACATCCTTTAATTGAGAGCCATTGAAAGTGTCATCACTTAAGTGGAGCAGGAAGTATAATTGTTCTCTCTCAACTTAAAGAACGAAAACACTTTCATGTGCAGTATTTCCTGATTTACGAACCATCGATAGATTGAAAAATCAAAGAACACCATCAAACCTCCTCTTCATAACGTTAATATAGTGGGAACAGTATAATAGACAGCTTAGCCACTGAGGTGATTATTGAAATTTAGATTGACAATGACCTCAACAGCTAATCGCTTAATAATTCTAGTCAAAACGAAGAAAAAATGATAACATAACCGACTATCGTCGGGTGAATTGCTCGCAAACGACCACCGGGCGTTTGGCTTCGGTAGTAGCAGAAGGGGCTTTGGGACGCTAGCGTTAGGGGTAGGGTGGAATTGGTCAAGAGCGTCCAGTGTTGGGGGGGGGACTCTAACTTTTAAGATTAAGAACCGCCTTTCACACAATGAAAAGAACATAACCGACTAACGTCGGGCGAATTGCTCTCAAACGACCGGCGGGCGGTTGTCAGCACCTAGCCACTGTTTAGTGAGGTTAGCTTTCGCTTGATTGAAGAGGCGTGAGGCTAGGGTAATAGACGATATTATCACGCCACATAACAGCCGCTGAAGTCAACAAAAGAGTTAAGGAGAGAGAGAGAGAGAGAGAGAGAGAGTGCGAGGTAAAACGTGAGCGAGAAAGAGAAGGAAAGAAACGCCAACCAACACACACAGAGAGAGAGAGCTAGAAATTTTTTCCATGAGATTCTAGCCTTGTTAGTAACTAAATCATATAAAAAACTGAAAGTGCAAAATTCAGAAGAAAACTTTCCACATTTCGCAGTGACGAAAATGTTCAAAGAACATTTTTTGCCTCTGCATTTTTGTCACGTAACCCATCCGCAAGACTTAAAGCTTAGTTGGCCAGTATTAATCGTTAAACTCAAAAAGGACTCAAAAACTGCAAATAAAATTACAAAAAAAAATTGAAAAAATCATAAGTTTTATTAAAAAATCGATAAAAATTGTGATATTAAAAAGTTCAAAACTATTCTATCGCAATAAAATTTGTTCAGTAACCTATTATCAAAGCCTATACGAGGTTTCTTGGGGCTGGAAGAACTTAGATAATGACAAATTTTGAAAAATTTGAAAAAAAATTCAAGTTTTATCCAACAATTGCTAAAAATAGTGATGTTCAAATGTTGAAAAACATTCTATTACCATTAGAAACTATGCAGCAACGTATTATCAAACCCTTCAGGAGGTTGTCTGAACCCTGAGGCTGAAAAATCTTGAATAATGAAAATATATGTCAAAAAATTTTAAAAATATAGCAATTTTTGTCAAACAAATGCTAAAATTCGTGATGTTTAAATCTTGAAAATGATTCCATTACCTCTAGAAACTACATAGTAACCTATTATTAAACCCTCGAGGAAGTTTCTTGGCTCTTGAGGCTGGATAAACCTAAAAAACGACAAAAACTTTCAAAAACATTGAAAAAATTTGCAAAATTTATCAAAAAAATGCAAAAAATTCGCAGTGTTGAAATGTTGAAACCATTCTATTACCACTAGAAACTATTCAATAACCTATTATCAAATCCTAGAGGGGATTCCTTGACACCTAGGGCCTCTAGGGCTGAAAAAACTTAAAAAACTGACAAAAATTTTCAAAAATCTTGAAAAAAAAATTGTGAAAATTAGTATAAATTTGCGTTTTTAGCTAGCGGTTGTTCGTCAGTAGCTAGCCACGGGTGGGGGGAGGGTGCACGGGGGTGCCGATGGGGGTGGCGAGCGTCGGGTGGGGGGGGTGGGGGGGGCAACAGGGCGGTGGGGGGGGCAATAGTGGGGGGGGGGGGGGTCAGTAGTGGGGGGGGGGGGGGGGGGTGGGGGTCTTCAACCTCTAAGAACCGCTGTTCACACCATAAGTATAAGACTCCAAAACTGTTTGAGCTGAAACAGAGCTAAAAGGCTCTAAGAGCACTTAATGCCCGCTGGGCGCTACCTGTTTATCCCGTTTTTGAGGACGAAAAGTCAAAAGCGTCAGACGAAAAATTGGTCAAGCGAAAAATCGCATAAAAAAAAAGACCGACAGGACTAATATAATTGCTACAAACTTCGTTTGAGAGCAATTAATAACTGCTCAGCCACTTAATGCCCTCCGGGCTTTACCTGTTTATCAGGTTTTTGAGGACAAATATAACTGCTGCAAAGTTTTTTTTGAATTAAAAAAACGACTGAAAGACAATATATCCTCTTTCTCAGTAATAGAAATCACTGGATACTCGCCTCACTCAACCAATGCTCGTTCTTCCCGCAGTTTCTTCTGGTCAGAACCAGCGAGGCAGACTTCACAAACCCCATCCGTCTGTACCCGGGTGTAGCCTTGGGTGAAAACGTTAAAGCCTCCATCTGCTTCGAATTCTGGGAACTTTTCCCAGATCCCAGCTGCGATTCAACTGACGAAGTTGACGACGGTTTCGATTTCTTGACGAAAGGCGATGTCAAAAACGAGGGAGCTTTACGTTTCTCAGCATTGTGCAGTTTTGCCATCTTTTTGTTGTACTTCGTTTTGGCAGATTGCGGGTTCGATTTATCATAACTTTGCAGACAAGAATAAACCCAGATCTCCAGTACAAGCTCAAAGCTTGGGTCCACATTTCTGAATGTCACCATGTTAGCAAAAGTGACCGTTTTCTGATCGGGCAGCGCTGGTACCAACTGTGTCGCGATGACTTGGGTTTTGTAACGAATCAGACAGACGTAATACAGACTATGTCTGGTCAAAGCAATGTTGAACATTTCATCAGGTTTTAAAGACAGGGTTATATTAGACAGAGTAATATTTCCAAAACAAGGCAGAGGTTTGTCCATACTCTCCGTTGACCCCAAATCCATTTGTTCACAGTTTTTACTGATTTTTTCCTGTTTGTGTTTGAACAATGAACTATTTTTCAACATGGCCAGTTCATGTTTAAGAGCACTTTGTCTGGCTTGTGACAGAAGTAAAACTCGTTCAGCTTCGATCTGCTCGTCAGAATTTCGGCAACTGTTTCGGGTTTCAGCAATGTTCAAGGCACGACTAACTTGTTGTATTATGAGCTGCTGCACTTCAATTTCATCCATCAGAACCTAAATCGAAAACAATGTGAGTACATGTACAAAAAGTATCGTAGACTGTGTCACCGTTCAATGATTTAACAGAAGAGCAGAGCGATATTGATCTCTGAGTATTTGATTATGAAACGAAAAATATTTGTTTTAGATCAATTCGATTAATGACCACGTAGAATCCTTTTACTGCGTTAACGAGCTGGTAACAAAATATTATCAGGACAAAACTGATTTCAGCTGTGTATTCCAACTTTTTCCAGAACCTTCAATTATTTCAGAATGTTCAATAAATTTCTTCAGTGCAAGTTAAAAAGCTCAAACAACGACCGCAACATTACTTCTTTGAAGATAGATAGACGAAAACAAATCACCAGAGAAGATACTCTCTTATGAACAGACTGTTGCAAGATGTCTTACCAATATACTACAATTCTGAAACAATAAGTAATACTGTTCCTCATTCCTCAGGCAAACCAATTCTTTTTGGAGAGTACATCGTTACGGGTGACTAACTAGCTCCCGAATCTGTTCTACTGCACACCAGCACCCACCACCGTTTATGATCTGCCCCAAGTAGCAAATAACGTGTTCTTATATAGCTTGCAGGTGTGCGCGAAAGTAACATATTGGGGGTGCAAAAGTTATGGGCCCGAAAATATCTAATAGACCAGGATTTACCAAAAATCATTGCTGGGAAGTCAACAAAACACACTCTGTTTCGAAGTTGATCAACAACCGAGTTCAATGAGTTAATATAATTACATCAAATAAAATTACCGAAGCTGTGGCGGCCGCTTGTTCCGATCCCGAAACAGAGGACACCATTGTACAGTCAACATCTGAGACGTCATAGTTGCTGCCACGGGGATGATATTCATCCCCTTCCCCTGCACTAGACACTGTAGAGTCGCCACTGTTAGCACATGTAGAACTCATGGAACCTACAAAAATTCAAAGTCATAATCAAGCTTGTGATTAATAAAAAGGACCCGATTGATACTCCATCTCGGCCATCTATTAGAACGCTGAATAATTCACCAGAAGAAGGTTCAAGACCTCTAAGCTTCAAGTTAGGCACTAGAAAAAAGTTATATAATACCACAATTGGGTTGTCATCCAACAATTAGTAGTTACACCGCTTTAACTGATCAATTATTACTATCAACTTGTGGTGAGATTTTTTTCCTGTATAATTTCAGCTGTGACTTATTTTGTTACCTGGTTCAAAATGAACCCTATCATCGTAACGGGGACATCTTATCGGGTACATTTTGGTTCAAAATTTGGCTTCCTTTTGAGTGAATTGAGAAATTAGGAAGAGTCTAAAAGTATAATACTACCAATCTAGAGCAGCATAAAATAACCGGATATGTTTCCTTTGCACGTGAACAAAATTTTTATTTTCATCAAACATGCGTGAACAAAATACAACAAGTGCATTTCTAGATTGATAATGGTCTATGCAGACCAATAGGAGGAAATAGTTCTCATTAACATTTCGATTCTTCCTAAAGTCATCCGTCAAATCTCAGGCCACGATTACAATACAGACAGACAATTTCTAGTTCAATCACTGCAATGTCAGGAATTCATTACCGTATTTCCTTTATATGCTTAATAAACAAAACTACCAGTTATAAACAAGCCTGAAAGCATCAACAATCGGTATAGATATTCAAAGGAAACCTAATCATTCTGATAAACATATTATCTTGTCTGGAGCCCAAACCAGTTCACACAAAAATCGGTCAGATCGAAACCAAATTTAGAAATTGTCAGACTTAACGTTTTAAAATTAATTTCCATAAACATAACGTGTTTACATGGTTTAAACGCCATTGAGGAGTTTGAACGTTGGGAGTAATCAAAACCCATTTCCATGAAAAAGCATAGATGAACCCAGAACAACCTAAGTGAAGGGTTCATCCGATGTACCAACTACTGAATTTTCAAACACTTTTTCCCCAAAAATGCACAAGAATTAAGATGAGATAACTGCCAGGCTCAGAGCCTCGCTCGCGCCCTATATATTGAACTCTTAAATGAATAAATCATAAAAACAGAACTAAATTCCTTGCTATTTTTACCCCAAAAACAACGATGAAAAATTATTGAACAGTGAGCTTACAAATTTACAATTGGTAGACATTAAAAACACTTATTTCACTAGAGAAAACAAGGAGGCGGCTCGGTAATGTGTGATCTCAATAAGGTTCCGACCCCGCTTATTTTGGCATAATTGTCTACCAAATGAGGAACAGATAGAAAAACACAAAAAATTCAAGTATTTTTCAAAAAAAACTGGTGTATGAAGGAAAAGATAGCCTCCCAAGCAAATAACTCAGTGGAGTAAAAAATGATGCATTAGAACTAAATTGATGAGATATGGCGATTTTAAGAAAGCGAGCTAAGACGAACGGCAAAATCAAACAACAACAAACATTAATTACATCAAAAAATTTATTTCCGTTTTAAAAAACAAAACTTAATAACAAAGTCAAAATAGCGTCAGATAAAACTGAAAATAAACAAAATAACTTGTAGTTCACCAGAAAAAAATGGTTATTCACCAGTTCATAATAAAGCTTGGTAACAATAAGACAAAAAAGAACAAACTTTATAGTTAGAAAATTCGCAGAATTTTTTTAAAAAACAATTAATTTCAAAGTAATGAAAACCATTAGGAATCAACTAAAATATCCCATAGGTTTACAATTACCAATGTTTCTATAGAACGGAATTAAGAACTCTTTGTATTCAATTTTTGATGCAGTTACAAAAAGAACAACAAATGACAACAAACTAATAATCAATTAAAACTTGACAGAAAAGGCTTTGGCCCCCAAAATATGTACGATTGCACCTTCTTCGAACACCGAAACTGTATTATCTGGCGGCTCATTAAAGAAAATAAGCAACAATTAGACAAAAAAGAAAAAAAATGCAAAATTGTGTAATACTTGTTTTCATTCGAAAAAAAATTATTTCGATAGACACGAAAGCCATTAAATACAAAATGAAAAAGTTGAATAGGTTCGTTTATTCTTCCAAAGGAAGACCTCAAGACCTGCAATTAACCAGAACATGTCTTACGTCTACAAAAAGAACGTCAAAAAAGACAAAAAAATCAAAAATTAATTTACTTTTTTTTGTGAAAAACGCGTGTCGAAGCCAGTAAATTCATAACAACTTCTTTAAAAACATTATATTTTCTGACACCAATCCCCTTTGACAACTTCCACCGACAAAAATAATGTCATCTTTAACATTTAATTAACGAGGCAGGTAACAAACAGACAATAAAAGGAACAAAATTGCGCAGTTGAAAGGTTTTTTTCATTTTGGAAAACAATTGTTTTCAAAGTAATGAAAGCCATTATCTATCTTCCAATATCAGAAGGTCGGCTCGTCTACTCTTCCAGGAAAAGCCAATCAAACCGGATCATTTTACAGGAAATTAAAAACGACTAAAAAGACAAAGTAAAAACGACAGTTAAAGACAAAATTAAAAAATTGAATTAAATTCTTTGAGAAGGTATTGTCGAAGCGGTAAACAACCACAATCTATATCTTTAAGGATTTAAATAATATCAATTACGCGTTATTTTGAACAAGAAAAATTTGATATATGAACTGCCAATAACGTGATAATTTGACAAATCTAGTAGTATCAAAGCCCGAACACCATAACTTAAGGCGTAAAACCACAATAGAGACTAAATTTGAATTCAGCAGAAAGAAGGAGCACTCTTCGATTGCTGACACTTAGCTACAAGTTGACCAAAGTAAGAGAAAAATGGAGGCAAAGTTCAATAAGCCATTTTCTATTTAAAAATCAAATATTTCAAAAGTCAAAACGACCATAAGCTTTCAAGCAATCAACTAGGTAAGTTAATTTCAAGCTAATTATGAAGCCAATAGGACCTATCACTAGTGAGCAATGATTTGAAATGTTCTGAGTTTTAATTAATATAAAAAAGATCGAATTTTGTTTATAAAAAACAGACTGATGACAATCCGAATTATTTTTGGATTGTAACGGTCCAAGATTGGTACAGAACAAGTCCTGCTAGTGTTGATTGTCCATTAGGAATATTTAATTTTTCGAATGTCATTGATATAGATATTTTGTTAGTTAAAGAATCAAAAGTAAATGCTGCGTTTTTGATAATCAACGAATAATGTTAGCAAAAAACGGCAAAGTTTTATTTACAGAGCACTCTCAACGGAAGTTGAACTGGAATTAGCCCTCTTGTCAGTCTACAAAGCTTGTGTCAGTGGTGTTTGGGTGTGCACTTCCTGCCAATTTAATCAGAGTGCACTGAAGAAACTTATTGCGTGCTGTTTTTGATGAAAAAGTCTGAATTTTGTGAAATTTTTAACCGGAATTTGTGACAAAAAAATCAATGAAAACAGCCGACAAAGTATTTTGTCTTTAAACGTAAAATCAACAACATTTTCATGAAAAGTATTATCAAATTTTATAAAATTGGCGAAATTTTAGTAAAAAAATTCCGAAAAAATGTGAATGAAATCAACGGAATTCACTCATTTTCTCCAGTTTTAACCTCGATATCTCCCTATCAAAACCGAAAATCAAAAAATCTTTTTAATTCCATATTCTACGCTGAACAAGCTTTCTAATGATACCAGTCTCAACTCTCTACGATGAATATATCGATCGGCCAAAATTGACTGAACAAAGAAAAACCCAGTTGAGTATATAGTTCCTCCCCCCCCCCTCAAGAGGGGCCGGAACAAAAATTAGTGCAAACTGCTTTCTAAAACTTAAGTTTTGTATTTTAACCTCGGAAACAGTATAAAAAAACTACCTATGAAAAACAAGAACAACAGATATCTAATTTACGCAAACAACCAAATGATTATCAAATAAAACAACAACATTGTAAAAAAATTGAAATGTATGCTTTTGCAGCTTTGTCAAAACTTTGGTTAGCTAAGACAGCATTGATCGGTGATTTAATGTAATATTTAGAAAAGATGTCTAATATTGGGCGCAAAAATTTCCTAACAATTTTAATTTTTCCTTATCTATACCAAAATATTTTCGCTCTAATAGTGTACTTTTGAAAAATGCAATTGATGAGAAAAATCGATAGGTTTGAGTTTTTGGTCATCATTAAGATTTATCCTGATGGCGTGGTGAGAAATTCAGTCGTTGAGACAATCCAGAGAAAAAGCTCAACAAATTTATTCCTCCAATCAGTTGTTTTTTTTTTCCGTAGCTGACCGAAGTACAAACCAAAACAAACCTTATGAAAAGCCCACCTCGTGGGTTTTAAATGAAATAGATTACTGATTTGTGATTCATTAAACTGTTGATCTGTTGAATTGATCACCATAATTATTATACCCAAGTTAATTGTCAATTTAATATAACAAACAAATACCACCGAAAAATTAAACATACCCGGCAGATTGCCGGAAAATAGCCGCCCTTGATTCCAATAAGCATGATTGGGATTGAAAGAATAGAAGATATTGAAAAAAAAAAGATTTTTGTACAAAAACATTTTTTAAGTCCGATTTATTTTGATGGCATTTCGTAGTTGAACATAACGTACTTCTGTTTCTTAGAGAGACGCTACAGGGGCTACTATCAATACCAATAAGCATTAGAGATGGTAACTAAGACTTATAGCGGGCATCTAAAATTGGGCTTTATGGGTTTATACCGTTTCTACTTCTGACTTCAATTTTTTATACTGACTCTGTTCATTTTGAATTGCTTTGCTGAGCAACTGATGTTCAAAATCACTTTTAGCAAAATGAGAGAAGAGAGAAACTAGCCTAGAGAAGTCAAAAATATATCACGCAAAACGTTGAAAAAGCGGCAAAATGAGGTAAAGCGAAACATTTTTTTATTCGACGAAGTATAAACATAGCAGGACAAGTCCTGACGTACAATTCAAAGAATTTTCATTGACTAAACAGAAAAACTAGACCTAGAATGGACTATGAGTGAATTGAGAAAAACATTCTAAATCAGCTCAAAAAATTAAAAAAAAACAAAAAAACAATGTCAAAATGCCGCATGTGAACAAAAGAACCACTAGCGAGAAGTGAAAATTTAATTCAAACAAAAAAAAACTAGGCCTAGAATGAGCTGTGAATGGATTGGGAAAACCATTTAGAAAAAATCCGATCCAAAAAATTGAAAAAACAGTAAAAATCAGAGTGAAATTGCCGCATGTGAACAAAAAACCACTACCGAGAAACCGAATTTTTGCTCAAACACCATTTTCGCACTCTACTTTAAAATTAGAGCGAAAAAAATTCACGCCGCAAAACCACTCGCTTTTTCGCTCCATTTCCTGTTTCGGCGTGACCAAAATCACTACTCCAATTTGACTTCAAAAATCATGAAAATGTGTGAACAGATCTTAAAAAAAAGACAGCGCCCCAATACAATTCAAATTCTTTGAATTGTAAAAAAAATAGGAGCGCTATAATAGCCGGCTGAGAAGATGAGGACGGCTATTAACAATACCATCTATTAACAATACCATCATTCCGGGACAAAGTTTGGGTAAGATTTCGAAATCATCATACTTGAAAATCGTAACACTTCTGGATGGGATAAGGAGTGATGTTGAACAAGAAATACAACTGGGAAGATCAACAAAAAAATTGTTCAATGAATGAATTAACAGGTCAAATATCATAAATCGATGGATACATTTCAATGCTGATCGTCCGGTACAAGATTAAGGTTTTGTGAAATACTTCTGAAAGGAGCATGTATGCAGGTACCAGCGCCGAATTCACCGACTAATGACAGAACCATTTGCTTTGTAAACGATTCTACAATATGTGAGAAAACAGTGCATTTTACATGATATACGTCACGACAAAATTTGGCTTCGCGCTTTTAGACAGCTCAATTCTTTGCCTCCCCAGCTCCATATCAATGCGCCGACGTCCCTTTGTTGAAGCTTCCATTGAAGCCGTCGTAGAACAGGGGTGATTGTTGACGATTTAAAGATACCATGTGCCTATCTTTTACAAGTTATCTGATTATTTTGCATATGCTGCCCTTTGATATTTGACTAGTGTCAAAATTAATGCATGTATATAAGAGTTGATTCTCCCCACCAACTCCGACTACCCTTTTACAGGAGGGGCTTTATGCTCTATACATATTTACCTATGGTGCTGTAGGTTAAGTTTTCTCGGTCAATTGCGTAGTTCTGCGATGAGGAGGACGTTCTGGGGTTGAATTGCTGAGAAGTAGAGAGTGGGAACTTGCGTGACCCTTTGACCTCTCCTCGATCATCTTGTGACCTTTTCATACGAGGAAGTGACAAGAACTGAAACAGAAAAAACATTAGACCACTGGGAAGACATTTTGTCCGTTTTCGTCTTGCGTCAGTACATTTTATTATGTATTCGGACATTAATTATGCCATAAAAGACAATTCAAATTCACATCACAGAAAAAAATTAATTTTTTGTCTTTATAGAATGAATTGGCGCAATTCTGTATAAATAGTACAAATGCAACAGTTTAATTTTTAAAAAAACGTAGACTTCACCAATCCAAAAAGTGGACCG
The DNA here is from genome assembly GCF_964194025.1 of Convolutriloba macropyga. Lineage (NCBI taxonomy): Eukaryota > Metazoa > Xenacoelomorpha > Acoela > Convolutidae > Convolutriloba > Convolutriloba macropyga. The sequence continues at coordinate 18,594,411 of NC_134474.1, forward strand.
ACATTAAAGAAACAGAAATAGGCCCAAAGCCCCCCCCCCCCCCCATACACAGAAAGTTGAAAAGAGGAAACAGTTGCCTCGCTGTGCTCTTCGATAACAATTTTAAGTGACTTCAAGTTTTACACAGGACAAAAACTGACTTCTCAATAAAATGCACCCCCTTCAGCTGTCTTTAAATCGTAATATAAGGTGTTGAAGTGAAAATATAACAGTTAAGGGCGGAATTATTATATTACATGTGAACGTTTTTCACCAAAGTTGGAAAATTATGCGCAAACGCACATTACCAATTCTCTTCGTTGCACAACAGACCGGATACAAAATCATTATCTTTGCCATGGTCCACAAATTACTGACTTTGAAAAAGTGCACAGTAGCTGGTTTGACCTTTGAAAGTATTCAACAACAGTTGTACATTGAACCTGATCACAAAAGTGCTTCAATTTTAATGCAAACACTTAAGTTCACTCAGCCTTCGCTTCTCATTAATCCACTAACACAAACTCTCAAATTTCCACAGCCCCGCACGGCTTTCCTGTAAATGTCAACGAGAAGAATTACTTCTTCAGTCTATTTTTAAAAATCAATTGACTACTAACAGTTTTAAGCTTTCAGAGCAGCATTGAAAGAGGGAACTAAGTGCGTCATTAAAACAGTTAATAATAGTTTCAATACCCGCATCGTAATAGAGAAGAAGAGTAACTTCCTGGCTTGACAATGCTAATTAAACTGAGTTGTCAATACACTCGAATATCAGTAAATATCGTAAATACATGTGTCGAAAGCATCATAAGCATGGTAATGCAACCAAATTTTCCTAATTTAAGAAAATAGTCAGACCAGTCTCTTCTCGATTATCGACCAGCCAAGAAATTTTTTAACAACTTCAATGTATCGATCTTAAAACGAAAGCAAACTATGATCACTTAGCTGTGCCAATAAATAAAACTAAAATCCAACAATTCGACATGCGTATAGAAAAGTCAAAGAAATGCCACAAAACAAAAAAAACTCACCAAGTTTCATTTTCTGAACAAATTGACGTAGGCTTTGGATTCTGAGAGTATTGGCTACCCATAGCATTGGTGATCTTTTCCGTTTGCGCCTAAGCTTATTGGGTTCATATCCCCCCCCCCCCGCAAAAAAAAATATTCATCAAGATTTGAACTTTTACTAACAATATTTACGAAATACACAAGTGTATCATCACGAAACTCCTGAAGTCAATCGCAAAGTACTAGGGCTCATTGGGCTGGTGGGAGTGGCGGCAGCCGCCGCGTGGATGGTGGGAGGGGTAACTTTAGTACATGCGGCCCTTAAGGCCTGAACGCTGTGCAGGGGTGGGGGTTAAGTGAGAAGGGCTGATGTGGGGGGTTGCGGAAGTGGCGGAGATAATTCACGATATAATTGAGAAAAAAATTTAATTGAGAACAAAGCTGTGAAATGAGCATGTGCAAATTAGTCAGCAGTTCAAAAAATGCTTACAATTGGAACTTATAACGCAATTTGAAAAAATGGCGCAATTTGAATGAATTTTTCGCGTCCGGAAAAAAACAGTCCCAAATTGCAAAATATTGTCAGAAAAAAACAGTTCCAGACAAAAGAGTCCGCATCTATTCTGCCCCCCCCCCCCACAGATTAGTAAGCACAATTTTTTATTACCCCCAGGCGCACGTGCTATTTTGTTACATAGTAACGTGCTATACAACAACATAGAATTTGTAACTGGGGGACATAAAAAACACTTGGGGCCGGAAACAGAAAAGATCCGAGAGTCCAACAAAAGCAGACATTGTAGTCCCAGACAAAACAGTCCCATAAAAATATCAAAACAATTGTATATAAAGTCTCCCAACAATTAACAAACAATCTACGAGTTAAGATTCTGAATGCATTGTTTTTAATTGATATAAATTAAGATTAAACCAAAAACTTGTTTCAAAATATATCATTTGGCAACAATTATGTCCTAATCAGCTCAATATTTGTGCAATACAATACAATCATATGAATAACTTAAGCATTTTCTCTGTTAATTGGTTTGCATATGTTTAACTATTTTGTCTCAGACTCTTGTCTGCTTTCTTGGGGACTATTTCGTCTGGAACTGTTCTGTATTGCAATATTTTGCTGTTCGGACTGTTCTGTCTGGGAATGTTTTATCTGGGACTTTTTGTCGGTTCACCAATTTGTTAAAGTCACACGATTTTTCATCATTCGACGGAAAATAGCAATGAAGAAGTCAGACTGGGACACAAAATCTAGTCTCAGTCCTTTGGATGGTAGTCACTTTACTCACGGAAACGAATTATCACCAAATCAGTGTAAGATACAAATCCTGAATCGATTTAAAATTTCTTTCATCGCCAAAATCCATGATCTCCGAATACTTGGATCGCATAACCTAAAAATGCATTGAACAATACAAAATGAACTTTCAGCAACTAATTTTTAAATGAGAAGACTAGACAAATTGTATTGAGACCATTTATCCTGCTTCATGGACAAAAAAACTTATAAATTATTTGATAAATATTAAAAAAACCACCTATTCGCGATGAGAATTTGAGGCTTTTAAAAACCAAAAAAAAAAAAACGGAATTCCGCAGCTGCTCTGAAAATGGAAAGTGAAGCGAGAAGCCGGTTTACGCGGCCACCAATAAATTCATCTAAAACAGATTGACCTAAGAGCGGCTTCATTACATAAAACGAATGGCTACAACTTTCTTAGCATAGCCAATTCATCAAGGTCTGAACTTTTACCAACAATATTTACCTAACACACAAGTTTATCATCCCGAAACTCACGAAGGCAATCGCAAAGTACTCATACCTCGTGCGAGCAAAAACAAACTGCAATAAAGTTTTTGTGGAAAATAAACAGTTCAGAAATTACAGTTCCAGATCGAAATTGGAATTTATTATGGCATTGACGCTAATTAATAAAAAACAAAATATTGCGAAAGGTTTGAAGTAGTATTAAGGCCTAAATTAGAGATAGTTCAAGTGAGAACAAAGATAAGAAATGAGCACGTGCAAATTAGTCTGCAATTCAAAAATGGGATCTATTCTGTTTCGCCCCCCCCCCCCCCCCCAGTGTTGTTATATAGCACGTTACTATGTAAGAAAATAGCACGTGCGTCTGGGGGTCATAAACAATTTATGCTCACTAAGCTGGGGGGGGGGGGGGGGGAACAGAATATATCCCAAAAATGCTTACAATTGGAACCTATAACGCAATTTGAAGATATGGAGCAATTTGAATGAATTTTTCGCGTCCAGAAAAAAACAGTCTCAAACACAACAGTCCCAAATTGCAACATATTCCTAGAAAAAACAGTTCCAGAAAAATGAAAATGCTTACAATTGAAACTTGTAACGCATTTTGAAGATATAACGCATCAATCTTCGCGCATCCTTCAGTTGCGCCTTATTAACAATCACTGTTTTAGATTACGATGCAGTTTTTTAAAGAATTTCGAGAGATATATCTTATAAAACATTGCTCCTGAGAACCATTTCTATAGTCAACTAGAAAATTGAGAGCTGGTGAAAATTCATTTAGCAACGTGTTGTTACTTGTATATGGGTAATCCTCTTATGGGACCCCTTACACTCTTATGATAGTTCCAAGTTACTTTCATTTAATTCTTTCCCCCCTCCGAGCAAAATTTGTCGCTGAAAATTGACTCTAAATGTCACCCACATTTATACACACATGGAGATTACAATGATGGGACTTCTACCCTCTGCATAAGGTAAGATTGATTTACTCAATATTTATTTATAAACTCAGTCTTATAAATAACAGTCAAAGGGAGCAGTGAGAGCGTAAAACAGAGGACAAAGCTGGCAATGAAGTTCATCAGTTTAAAAGTTTGAATGCACCTCCATCACTTATCTATAATCAGAAGCAGCGTTTAGCTCGAGCATATCATCTGCTTTATCAAAAATAGAGATCGAAGATAGATATAATACCGCCCATTTCGACAACTTAATACCAAAATTTAGGGCTGAAAAATTACAAAAGGGACCTAAAAAGTCCCCAGACAGTCTAGACCAAAACCTGCAGTCAACATAGTAGTTGCATTGCTGCACTTTCTCATGCCAAAAGTTCTATTGTAAACGGATGCAATTTCTCGGTAGGATCTGGGTAGGAAGCTAAACGAATTCGACAGCGGCATCTTGCATCTAATTCAAAGCCGGTTGCAGACAAATAATGAATTCTGTCTCTTTCAATTTTATCATGCTTTTCATTCTAGCCCACTTTTGCATTTCCTGAAATGCTACCTACTTTATAATTTCCAAATTGGATGACTAATTGAATGGCGTTTTACCGCAGAAAACAAAACCCTGCGTCGTTGAATATAATCATGAACTAGAGCTTTTGAACTAAAAGCAATCCAGAAACTTGAAAACGGCCGCTTTGTATAAGTGAAATTGACTTAATATTACAACAGCAGGTCTCCAACATTCTCCAAATGTTTGAGACATTTGTTCTCCAATGTTCTCTCAAACAAACCGTCCATAATTCTCCAAAAAATCTCAGGATGGAGTCTATTTGGTACTCAGCCTACTATAAAAAATATACCATGCCAATATTTCATGCAACGTGTCCTAATTAGTGAACAAATAAAATCAAAACCTGGAAAAAATTTATCAGATTAGTTTTTCTTCACAAAATATTAAAGGAACAGCTGACAATAAAGACGTTTCAACTAAAAACAACCGACTAATGTCGGGCGAATTGCTCTCAAACGACCGGCGAGAGGTTGGCTTCGTCATTAGCTAGCCACGGTTTAGTGAGGCTGTTTTTAGCTTGATTCGACTCTGCCTCTTCACAAAATATTAAAGGAACAGCTGACAATAAAGAAGTTTCAACTAAAAACAACCGACTAATGTCGGGCGAATTGCTCTCAAACGACCGGCGAGCGGTTGGCTTCGTCATTAGCTAGCCACGGTTTAGTGAGGCTGTTTTTAGCTTGATTCGACTCTGCAACTTTTAGTTTTCTAGCCTTGTTAGTAAATATAAACTGATATTTTAAAAATTTGCAAAATATTACAAAATTTAAAAGAAAAGCTTCCAGATTTCGCAGTGAAAATGTTCAAAACTATTTTTTCTCTTTGGAGTTATGTCAAGTAACCCATCTGCAAGACAGGAGGGGGGTCAACAGAAGGGTGGGGGCGCAACAGCGCGGTGGGGGGGGCAATAGAGCGGCGGGGGGGGGCAACAGCGCGGTGGGGGCAACAGCGCGGTGGGGGCCAACAGCTGGGGGTGGGTGGGGCAATGGTGGGGGCGGGGGGTTGGTTAACAGTCGGGGTGTTCAACCTCTAAGAACCGCCCTTCACACCATAAGTATAAGTCTCCACAACAGTTTGAGCTGAAACATTGCTGAAAGGCTCTAAGAGCACATAATGCCCGCAGGGCGCTACTTGTTTATCCCATTTTTGAGGACGCAAAGTTAAAAGATTCAGACGAAAAGACGGTCAAGCATAACATCGCATAAAAAAGACCGACAGGACTAACATAATTGCTACAAACTTCGTTTGAGAGCAATTAAACAGCATGGAAAAACCTGTACTAAAAACTTGATTATGGCCCTTGAAAAATTGTATACAATCATTACAAAAAAACAATGCAGAAAACAGAATTAAAATAAGTTCACAGCCTCTAACTCGGCGAGCGAAAAAGACAGATATCAACAAAGACCAACTCACGACACACAAATTGCTTTCAAACGCCTTGAAGATGATCGATTGTAAACATTGCTAGGGCTGGGGCTTCACAAAGAGGCTTAAAATGACTCAAGAAAATATTATATCACTAAAAAGTGAACCATGTCGGAAAATTACTAAAAAATAGACGCACTTGACTCGCTTGACGCACATCGGGACTTATACAGAACAAAAAACAAGACAAAAATTGACAACCATGCTTCTAAGTATCGTAGCGCTTCATCAGTTTATATAGGTGCTTTTGATTTTGGTTGTCTGAACTCAACCGTATCCACTACTTTGCATAATTCAATGACTGAAATTTATTTAATCGAAACAGTAAGGTGAGTCACGAGTCAAAAGTAAGAGACGTGACTTATCGAAAACGAATAACGTAGTCAAAATGTAAACACAATTGTAACTCATTAAAAGAAATATTCTTACCAACAATTCAAAAACTTTTACTGAACAACAAACGAGACCTAGAATGGGCTATGAAAGGATGAAAAAAACCACTTAAAAAATACAAAAATGACAACCAAAAAAATTGAAGTCAAATTTCGCTACACGAACAAAGAACCAGAAGTGAGGAAACGAATAACAATCCTGAGAATAATGTTATCTGATGACCTTAAAATTGACCTTCATACCGCAAACTAAAACAGTCAACAAAGCCTATGACCATTTATGCACTAAAATGAACGAAAAATTATAGGAAAACAATTCTCAAAGATTTAGTGCTTGAAATACTGACTCTAGGCATCCTCGGAATGAGTAAACACAAAAAACCATTGCGGGAATCAATGAAAGACGCAGCAAAAGAGAAAGCAATTGGTAAAAATGTTTGAAAAACCTTTTTGAAAAAAGTGTAGTCAAAAACCCACAATACTAAATATCTAAAACACTTATCTAAAACCTCGTCTAAAAACTTTAGAAATCATATAATTTTTAGCGGTACTAATAACTAAAAAAAGGCACAATAGACATAGTAAGCTAATGCACTACATATGAAGGCAAGATTCACAAATTAAATTTAATAATTCAAAACAGTCGGCATCTCAGGATTGAAAACGGTCGCTGAAAATTGTAGCAATTCAATAAACCAAAAAGAGGCCCCACTAAAAGGCCAAAATCATCTGTTATTTTTAAGATACGATAAGACCACAAGAAAAAAATTCAAAAACATGCTAAAAAATGACCATTTATTTTGAAGGAAATCGAAAAACGACTGTTTTGAACTCAATTAGATTAAATTATCTTAATTAGCAGCAGATGAAAGCTGTCAAAAGCCAGACTAAATGATCAGACAATAAAAATACAACAAAGTTGCGCAAAAACTTGCTGGTATTTTTTCAACACAATTGTTGTAAACGTCATTGAAAGCAATAACTACGGCATGGAACAACTATTTCGATTATCTAAATCCTCATTAGCTACTGATGAGTACTGTCATAAATGAGATTGTGAGATAACCCATCAAAAACAACAAAAATCACATATATTTCTTGAAAACAGTTAGTGTCAAAATCATAGACAGCAAAAAATTTGAACTGAATATTGGAAACACTTTCATTTGGCTTCTTTAATAAGTCACCACCAATGGAAAACAAACAGGGCAAGGGTTGGCAGAAAAAGCCTCCATTGATTCTCATGACCCGAATTTGGGTTGAAATGTGCTTAGAAAGGAAAGAAAACAGGTTTTATTTTGATTTGATTGGGTAGTTAGGCTTACTTCCGGTGTATCCCATTTCTGCTTTTGATTAGTTATTCGACATTGACTCCGCTCATTTTAGGCTGCTTTGCAGAGCAACTCCATTTCAAAGGCAAGTTGAGAAGAAAAGTGGCGAGTGAAAAAAGCTTAAAAAAGTCAAAAATAATTTACGCAAGATGTTGGAAAAACGATTGGAAAAGGTTGATAAAAATAAATCTGCTGGACGTAGTTGAAAAAACTTACAAACTCAAGCTGCTATTACGAGCAGCTTATCAAAAATTTTAACTTAACAAAAAAAATGAATCTTTTCCGTTTGTGCCCCCCCCCAGCTTAGTGAGCGCATATTTGTGCCCCCAAAACGCACGTGCTATTTTTTAACATAATGATTTACTATGTAATGGCACGTGCTCTGTAACTGGGGCCCACAACGTACTGAGGGGCACCAACGGAACAGATCCATAAAAAATTTAGTATTGCGTGTGAATTGCAGGATGAGGGGTACTGGATGATGGAGTACTTTAGCTTACCTGTCAGAAGAAAAACCGTCACATTTAATCACAACAGATGTTATTGTAACAGAAGTTATCAATACGAAAAAAAAATTATTTCATCGAGAATAAAAATACCCGGCAGATTGCCGGAAAATAGCCGTCGTTGATTCCCATAACCACGATTGGGATTGAAAGAAGAGAAAAAATGTGAAAAAAGATTTTCGAAGAAAAACAATTTTAAAGTTCACATTATTTTGATGTCATTCCGTTGTTGAGCAGACTCCTGTTTCATAAGGACACAATACAGAGGATAGCATAAATAGCGAGAACAAAAAACCACTAGCGAGAAATGTTAATTTGATTCTAACAAAAAACTAGGCCTAGAATGAATTATGATTGGATAGGGAAAATCATTAAAAAAACCGATAAAAAAAAACGAAAAAAAAGTTAAAATCAACGTGAAATTGCCGCATGTGAACAAAAAACCACTAGCGAGATAGACAATTTTTGTTCAAACACCGTTTTCTCACTCTACGTTGAAATTAAAGTAAAAAAAAATTCACGCCGCAAAACCACTCGCTTTTTCGCTCCATTTCCTGTTTCGGCTTGACCAAAATCACCACTCCAATTTGACTTCAAAAATCAATAAAATGTGTGAACAGATCTTAAAAAAAACTTAGCCGGAAGAATTCCGCAAACCACTCGAAGTGAAAATCCATTTAAACGCCATCCAAATACTCATCAAACAAAACGTGGCTTCACTAATTTATGATTATCTTGAAACAAAGTCATGAAACAAAAAAGTAAAAACAATAAAATCAAAACTGTTAAAATATGATAAGAAATCGGATCAAATTTTGTTATAAATTGAGATCCCGAAAAAATTATCTCTGCCAAAATAACTTCATCAAAACAACTAGTACTTACAAAAACCATTTATGTGAATTTTGAAAAAAAAGGATTTAGGCTAAAATTATGAAAAAATAGCTCTTAAAAACAACTTTCACTGAAAAACTGGAAAAAGTAACTAAATTGTTTAATATTTCAAAAACATATAAAACCAAAGAAAAATTCCATTCAGCCAATATGGTATCCAGATGCTCGCAAAAGAATAGGCAAGTCATAATAGGCAAAGAAACTTAGCTGAAAACAGAAAAAAAAACGAAAAACTGCAATAAATTAAGAAAAATAGTTCCAATTTTCGCCATTTTTTGTCATATTTCTCAACAAAAAATGATTCTTACCCACAAAACAGTAACCAATTGTTATCATAAAATTGCTCAAGTAGAAGGGGTTTCTTCAATACCCATTTGAACCAGTAAAACAAAATAATCGTCAAGAAAACGCAAAAATTAGCCCGAAAATCAGCAAAATGCATTAAAAACCTCCGAATTTTCATAAAATTCATAAGAATTTCCAGAAACCTTCAAACCACTACCGAAACCAGAAAAAAACTGAAAAAAACTGCTTTAAAATGCCGCACGTGAACAAAAAAATTGCGCTCGCTTAGAGAAAATTTTGTCACACATCAATTTCTCGCTCTCTCAAAAACAGCGGTATGAACAAAAACCACTCTTTTCGCTCCGCTCTTCACTTTCGTTCAACGCCAAAATGACTCCAAATTTTTTCACGTGTTTCATTTCCCGCTTCAAAAATCACTCCAATAAAATTGATTTAAAAAAAGGACTTCTCCAATACTCCTCTTCGAGTCGTAAAAAAGACAGCGCCCTAATACAATTCAAATTCTCAGACTTGTTAAAAATAGGAGCGCTATAATAGCCGACTGAGAAGCTGAGGCGGCTATTAAACTAACAAAGCGTGGCAAACCAAAATTACCTATACAAAAGTTTACCATGTAGTTTAGAATTTGAACACAAGTTAAGGTTGATAGACTTTTATTTATTTGGGTGTTCGAACACTGTGCCACATAGAACCTCACTTTGCCCCCTTTTTTCTGCTTCGCACAACCCGCTTTACTTTTACTAATCCAGACAAAGCTGAGATATTGACGGAAGCGGCTCCCATCGCGACTGTTTCCAAGGCAGGAAGCAGAGCTACCCAACCAAATCAATACAATGGGTGTGTACGAACTGATTTGCTTTTAAATACTCAAAAAGAAGGCGCAAATATTTCACGCTTGTGATATTTTGATCAACCAAGCGCTAAATGATGAACTAGTTTGCGTGAAATTGTTAACAGGATTTCCCCGTAATCATCAATAAGACTGAACAGTTCCTTTCAGTGTCTAAGAGGCAAATGAGAGCGAAAAATGAATAACAATTAGCACACTTGAAAAAAATGTGGGGAAATTCTTTTGTCCCCACCTTGCTTTTCAGGAAGCTCTCATTAATGGCAGCCCACTTTTTTAAAAATGACAGCAAGTTTATCAAATAGCATGATTGAACCAATTTTTGAAATTCAAGAATCTTTAGTGTCGATCAAATGTAGCAACACTAAATTCACTTTTATAAACAGGACCGCATCCAATTAACATGGGGGGGGGGGTAAAGTTTTCGAACCAATTAATCGAAGTGTTGACAGTCCAACCTTGATGTTAAAAAACAATGTCTAATGTTTAGGCTCTAGAGATCGCTACTTACATCATAAGTGCTGAATCAAACTGCCGTATTTTATATGCGCACTTTGTAGCTTTTGTACCCAAATTGCAGTCAAATGCTAGCTTATTTTTTATCAGAAAATATTTCTCACCGCTTTTTTCAAAGCATTTGTAACCTTCGCTACCAATGAATTGCCCAAGAACTTATGAGTTAAGAAGTCAAATCGAACTTTCCCGAGCTCTTCTTATCTTACTTTTGTTTTTCAAAATAATCCGAGCTGAGACTATTTCAAGGAAAAAAGAACGTTTGAAATGTGAAAGAACTTAAAACTCTAATTACTATTCCCTAAAAATGTCACTCTTCTAAGCAACATTCCATATACTTCATATAATTGAATCAAGTCGTACTCGTAAGGAGATTTAACGGGGATAGATAGTGTTAAAAACCCCCAAGTTATAAAAAGCTGCATAACCACTTTATCAAATCCTCCCAATTGTCTATATTTAAATGTCACAATCTTAATTATATAATCTAATGTGTTAGCCTGTCCTTATAAGTACATCCACTTTTTATTTCCCAATAAGTTTGCTTAATCTCCCAATTTGAACGAAAACTCCAGTGGGAATAGATCGAGATTTTGTGAGATAATCTGAAAAGTGCTAATAACTTTGATGAGCTTAGCTAAGACTTCATCAACGCGTCGCTTTTTAAAATACGACAACAGTTTGTATCCACAACAATTTAATGGCTATATTGCTCATTTTTTTCAACGTACGAAATGCAAGGCTAAATCCATTTACAAGAGGTGAAGAAACCTTTCATCTCAAAACATGAAAACATCTTGTCCTTCTCTATTAACTCACAGACTCATTGTTAGAGCTCTTTTAATTCACAAAAGTACGAAATCTTGCAAGCTATAGAAATAAAATTCTGGTAAAATACTATCCAAAAATAGCTGTCAGATTACACTAAAACAGCTTAAACGCTTTGTAGGCATGGAGTACAACAAAAGAACTCAACAAAACAAAAATATTTTCCAGTCAACTGCTTTGATATTTGCGATTTTTATCAGATATCAATGAAATCAATTTCTCGTCATCCAAATACCTTCAATTAGATACGATCCTCAGTTTGTCTTGATCACTGTAATGAAAGAAATGATCAGCAACTGGAACAAGAATTAAGCCACGCATGGGCAAACAATGGGCGAATCAACCTTCGAATCCAGATTAAAGTGAACAAGAAAAACTCTTGGGAAAATTAAAAATTGAACGAAAATGGTTCAAAATTTGATTATTATTCTCTATTTTCTTCAACAAACAAAACTCAAAATAAAAATCAATCAAATCGAAATAAAACCTGAAACACTTGCACAACTAAATTCATTTAAAAAAATTCCTCGGATGCCATGAAAAAAAGAAATTCACAAAAACTGCTCAAAAAACGTCCAATCGGGCAAAAATGCATCTCAAAGTTTAAATTTGCTTCAAAAGTTCGAAAACTATCCCAAACGTACTATTGCCAGCTTAAATAATTGAGACGAACGACATTTGGCTCAAAAATTTAGAGATAAAACTAAAAACTAAAAAAAAGCATCAGACTGATGCTAGAAAAAAACACTAAAATCTCTCTCGGGTCGACTTTTGTTCAGCAGATTGACCGAAACACTTCTTTTCACGTGCAGCATTTGACTTCTTCTGGCACACATCCCAAAAAACAAATCACCGATTAAAAAAATAGGTCACCATTACTCCTCTTGGCGTCGTGAAAAAAAGGAAGCGCTATAATAGCCGATTGAGAAGATGAGGGCGGCTATTAAACACGCTTTCAATCTAATGGTTGAATAAGATCTAATGAATTGTTTTCTAAAATTAAACAAAAACCGGAGCAAAAACTGATATATAAATTTCCTTGTTGCAACGAAATTGTTGCAAAAAGTTCTGTATTCAGTATAATTACTTATTACAAAGGCAAAAAATCTTGACCCAAAAACAATGAGTAATTTTCCATAGCCTAAACAATGAATTGGTGAGCTGGGTGATATCTCTTCGGTCTCTGACATCCAGACAGCCAACAATTCTAGAACATACCCGAAAGATTGCCGGAAAATAGCGGACGTTGAAAAAGGATTTTTGTACAGAAACAAATTTTAAATGCAAACTATTTTGATATAATTTTGAAGCTGAACATAATCCTGTACCAATACCAATAAGCATTAGAGATGGTAACAAAGAACAAAGTTCGAGTAACGGGCATCTAAAATTGGGCTTTATCCCGTTTCTATTTCAGATTTTTGTTTTTGAAACTGAATCTATTCATTTTGAATTGCGTTGCCGAGCAACTGCTGCCTAAAAACACTTTTAACAGAACGAGATCAGATTGAAACTAGCCTAGAAAAGATTTCACGCAAAATGTTAACAAGCTCTGAACTAAGGTAAAGCGAAAAAATTTTAGTGCAACGAAGTATACAAAAAATAGCAGGGCAAATCCTGAAATACAATCCAAGGAATTGAATGAGAAAGTTACAACTACTGCATCTGACCACCGTATCAATTAACATCGGCAGTTAAAAAGACAAACAGTCCCAAAATTGGAGGAACTAAAATAGCCAAATAAACAAAATACAATCATTGCTATAACTCTTGAAGCTTTTACCTTAAAGCTCGAAATTCAGGCACAAAAAAATAACCAACAAGCAAAGCACAAGCCTTAAAAGGGGTTAATTGGGTATTAAAGATGGAAAAGCTAAAGATAGAGAAATGAGAAAAAACCAAAAATTGCTAAATTTCAAAAGCTCTAAATTTTGCCAAATTATTACGTTCAAAACTATTTTAGTTGCCTGCCTCTCGCATCTGTCAATAAGCGTATCAGCAATACTTTTGAAAAATTAATTTGCCCTTGAAGATAGATAAACTCAGAGAAAATTGCAAAATTTAAAAAAAATGAAACTCAAATGTTTATCAAAATATTGCTAAAATTGATAACATTAATATCTTCAGAACCTCTCATTGTCTTCAGTAATTATCCAGTAAACAAAGTTTATGCCTAGGAAATTTTTTTAGGAAAAAAAGTTGAATACCATTCCATTGACCCTACAATCCATGGAGTAACCTGCTATCAAACCACAGAGGATGTTATCTGACCCCGGGGCTAGATAAACTCAAAAACAATTTTATCAAACATTTTATCTGAGATTTGGTAACATTTATCAAACTTCAGATGTCCCCCGAGCCTGTAGAAACTAAATATGACAAAAAGTTCTCAAAAACTGGAAATATTGCAAGGTTTATTTTAAAAAATTTGATAAGAAACGTGACATTCTGAAAAGTTGAAAATGACTTTATTAACACTAGAAAATATGCACTAACATATCAAACCCTAGAGATTCCAGTGCCCCCGGGGACTGACAAAATTTAAATTGCAAGTTTTATCAAGAAAGTTCTAGAACTCGTTTTTAAAAAATCGAACTATTTCAGTGCCACTAGAAACTATGCAATAACAAACTAGCAAACCATATAGAAAATTCCCTGGTCACTGAGGAAAATACTAAATTTTCAGAAATTGAAAAATTGCAAATTTCAAAAAAATGCTAAAATTTGTAAAATTAAAATCTTGAAAAACATTCCATTTTCACTAGAAACTGTGCATTAGCCTTATCGAAGCCTAGAGGAGGTTCTTTGACTCTTGAAGCTAGAGAAACCTAACAACTGACAAAAAAATTCCAGACTAAAAACTGAAAATTGTAAAAATTTGTTCAAATTTGCGTGTTTGTTTCGAGTACCAACCAAAACACATAGCTCTAAAAATGGTCAAAAAAGTAATTACGTCAGAAAAGTAAGCTAGAGAAACCTAACAACTGACAAAAAAATTCGAGACTAAAAACTGTAAAAATTTGTTCAATTTGCGTGTTTGTTTCGAGTACCAAAACACATAGCTCTAAAAATTGTCAAAAAAGTACTTACCTCATGCAAAAGACCAATATTAACTTTTACAAACCTCAGTTTAAGACTGGTCCAACAAAAAATTCAAGACGAAAAAACGCGGAAAATTGGGCTCAAAAAATCCTAAACATGACCTCTTAACCTTGAATTACGGCCTTCCTAGGAGCTTCATCATTCTAAGCACTTGAGGGACTACTAAACTCGGCTAAGGGCCTCTACTAAAACGTGATTCCCTGAGCTTTACCTGTTTATCCCGTTTTGAAAGATTAAATTCAAGAAAAAGGTGTAGAAAAATCTTACAAAAAAACAGCAGGACAAGTCCTGAAGTACAATCCAAAGAATTGAATGGAAAACCGAGAACAAAGGTACCTGACCTGCAGATAAATTGAACAATCCCAGCCAACAATAGAATCTCAACATTTGAAAAACTAAAATAATCAAATAAACAAAAAAATAATTGCTAAAACTCTTGAAGCTTTTATCCTGAAGGCCAAATATGATGCAATTCAATGAACTCATTAGCTCACGCACAAGCCTTGAAAGAGATTTATTTGCAACTAAAGGCAGATAAACTCGAGAAATATGACAAAAAATTCATACTGAAAAGCGCAAAATTTAAATTAAGTTTCTAAATTTTGCAGAAAAAAATGTTCAAAACCATTTGTTTCTCTCTGGAGTTCTCTCAAGTAATTCAGAAAATGACTTTCTAAGAAAAGTTGAGGCCTGCTGAGCTTTACCTGTTTATCCCGTTTTGAAAGCTCAGCGTCATGAAAAAAGTTGTGCAAAATCTTACAAAAAAGACAGAGCACCAATACAATCCAATTCTTGGATTGTAATAGGAGCGGTATAATAGCCAGATGAGAAGCTGAGGCGGCTATTGAACAAAACCAACTAATGTCAGACAAATCGCTCTCAAAGAACCGCTGAGCGGAAGCTGCAGCCTAGCTCGGTTTTTCGGTTATTCAATTGCAGGTTGAATTAAACTTGTTATATTTCAATATAAAAGTCAATATTTAAACGCTTCTCTTCTCTGAGGCACTTGCAATTGGGTCTCTGGTCAAATAAAGATATCTTCATAGTTGAAATCTATTTAAAAACGTGCACTTTTGATGGTTCGACCAAAGGAAAAATTGTATCATTATAAGCTACCATAAAAACAGGTGAACTTTTTTCGAATAAAATTGTATTTCTTTGCATGTGAAACAAAAATTACAGTTTTTCCTGTCGGCAAAACTATCCGTTATTGACTTTTTCCCGATTTGAAATTAGGCAACCCGCCAATTGGTTTCTCAATTATTTTTAAGAGTCAATCATATCGAACAAAAAATTATTTGTTCTCAGACGTCTGCCTCTCAATAGACAGATATACCGGACTTGACAGCAAATGGTTTTGACTTGAAAGATTAATTAATAAACTGTTTGTTAAGTAGCTTGGTCGAAAATATTTCAGTACAACTTCGGGAACAAAATCACACCTTCGGCCACCAAAATTTACGCTCAACTTAGTCATCACCACCAGTACAATAAACTCAATCAAGCCACACCTTTCGCTATCCAAAAAGATATAACAATTATATTTTAAAGCTTCCTTTCTGGATAATCGAACGCATTGATGTTCAACGATATTACCTTCCCTTATTACTTGTGTTCGATTCAATATGCAATTGGAAGGCGGAGCAGAGTATAAGTCTTTCTCTAAATAAGGGTACATTAAATCAATACAAATTCCATGTTCAGGTGAACCTAACACTAGGGGGAAGGTCAGGGAATTTCGGTGACAAGAAATCCCTCCCCTTCCCCATTTGATAGCATTTCCTTGTCTGAATTACCATTTTCGAAAGCCCATTTTACTTCGCTCCAATTTAAAATTTAATGACATCGGGCTTTGGAGATGCTTTTGTTCGGTAATCACGTACTAATCGTGTCTACATTGGACTAGTAATGTGTCTTTACAAAGGCTCATTTGCAGTGCAGACCAACCCTCTGAGAACTTAATACTTTGAGACATTCAGCTGATTGCTTTTCACCATCATATTGAATATTAAATTCCATGGTGTGTGAGTCCAACCTGGTTGAAACAAGGAAGCAATTAGCTTGACAAAACAGTTCTTCTTCTCAAATTTCGAATATTAAATTGAACAGAGATGCTTTTTAAGAATCAAATTGCCACCATATCAATTCGAGGGAATGCTATTTGAAACGATGTCATTTTTAGATGATATATATATATTGGGTGTGTGTGTGTGTGCGCGTGTGTGTGTGTGTGTGTGTGTGTGTGTGTGTGTGTGTGTGTGTGCGAGTGTGTGTGTGCGCGCACGTGCGTGCGCGCGCGCGTGTGTGTGTGTGTGTGTGTGTATAAAAACATTTACGTTTTTCTAAGAGTGGTGCGGGGTACAAGGGAGCTGGGGCGTTGTCAAATGTATACCTTACTTTGAAAACCTTCCTCATTTTAGAGTGAACATCGATCCAGTACAAATTGGAATGGATACAACTTAACTTGGTGCTCTTTCTCCTTAAAACTTCAAAGCTCGCGTTTTTCTCACATTACGAACACACTAATCTCAAACAAGTTTCCTTTGATAATATCCTCCTTGAAAGTAACATGAACAAGTTCGATTTGAAATTTTGAAAATTGATATCGTTCGGTCAATTTGAGAAGGCTTGTCTTAAAAAGCGATTCTGAAAGGCGCTGAAGATTAATGTCGATCTTTAGATTAATTCGCTAGAGATTAATATTTGTCCTTTATGTAACAGAGGTAAAGATAAACCTTGATCAAACCTTTTCAAAACACTATGGTTATCATAACGGTCAATAATATAACATATAACTGCAATACAAGAATTAAAAAACACGCAATAAAATCAAGATAACGTGAAATGCCAAATGTAAGGACCAAAAGCATGCCTAAAATTACAGGATGTGAGCTATTTTAATGAAGAGAAATTCTCCATCAGATAATTCCAATTCCAGAACAAATCTAGGGCTCAGAGATGTACATATCACAGAAGCGACATCACTCCAGTCTTTTCGGACATCACCTCAGCTTTTCGGACCATGGGTATTTGGGTGCCAAGTTTTGACACTTGTTACCGCTTACAAAAACATTATTTATATTAGACAGCGTCGCGATTTATTAATTCGGTCATTTTAGCAAAAAAATATCCACGCGGCCAAAAATTTTAACTGAAATTTTGGGACACTAAATTAAAGAAAGAGGATTGGTAATGCGGGTTAGCATCTGATGCTCCCAACAAACATTCTTAATCATCATTTGTGAATCGAACACTGACCAACGAAGGTTAGAGTAATTTTTTCATCCATTGTCCATTAAAAACTAGAAATTGTAAGCGACTAACGTCGGAAGGATTGCTCTAAAACAACTAGTGAGAGCTGTAATAAACAGCAGCCTGCTTCAGCTGGGGGAAAGGGGGTAACTAAAGCGGGGCTTCAAATGACGTCTTTGGAGGTTGTTAGATACCACTATAACCACTAATAAAGTACAAAAATACACCAATTTTCGCGCACGTTAATTTGACTTTTAGTAGTGAAGTGCCGCCAACTAAGTTTAGCTGCTGACACTTTTGATGAGAGAGAAAGTCAGATCACACAAAACGAAAAAATCAAGGGCGGAAAAGTCACTCGAAAAGTCAAAATGGTTATGCGAAAGTTTTGCATGAAAAAAATCATAGACGAAGATTATCCACTTAGGTCCCAGACACATACTCACCAAACAAAAAGTTCTTCTACCTATTAATGTTCATTATTTTCAAACAATTACAGTAAAATTACCATGAGAAAAATCTAATCTGTTGAAATATGAGAAAATATTAGAAAAAGCAGTGACAACTCGCGACCACTAAGCAAATAGCACTTAATGAAAAAAAACTTAAAATTTTAAAAATTAAAATTATTCGATAAACGATCACCAAATGAAGAAACTATTAAACGGTGCACACAGAAAAAAGAAACAAAATGAAAACAAAATTTTACGATTTACAGAATTCTCTACAAACTGCTAAAGGCTGCTTCTCAGCATATAAAAAGGCCGCTTCCCAATAATTACTCAGAATATTTTTCTCGCTCAATTGGCGAACTAACCAATGCCTGTCAGAGACCCGCTAACCAACAATTAAAGATGCAAACAACAAAAACATTAATAATTACAAAATCGTATCCCTTATTACATAATATAAACTCCACTATATCTATATAACTTTGACCTGTCATCTCTTAGTAACAGCACCTAGTAAAAAGCTCTCAAAAAACGAATGAACAAAAAACCACTGTAAAAAGCTCAAAATCAGAATAAATAGGCAAAATTTTCCCAAAAAAAGACAAAAAGGAAACAAAACTTGATAAAATTTTTTCTCTTATTCTTTTTAACAAACAGAACTAAAAATCAATTTCAATTAACTCAATAGATCACCAAATACACTTAAACAAATAACTTCAACCAAGGAAAGACCCCAATTGCTATAAAAAAAATGAAGAGGATTGAGAAAAGAGTAAAAAGGCGTTCAACAGGGCAGAATGGCAAAAAAGAGCTTCATCTAAAATTTCATCTAAAAGTCGAAAATTTGCCTCAGATGGTAAAAATGCTTCCCAAAAAACACTTGCTATCCAAAATGATTGATAAAAACATTTTCGACAGAAACAGTTACATTTAAAACAAAAAAGCGCATTGAAAAATCCGCACGTGATCAAAAATACCGCACCCTTAATGAAATTTTTTTCACAATTACTTTTCTTGCTCTCTTAGAATACTGCATGAAACGAAACCACTCTCTCCTTCGCTCTAATTTTCACTTTTATTCAGCAGTTTGACCTAAACACTTGTTTTCACGTGCGGCATTTGACTTTTAATCCTGTGAACAGAGAATCTGTCACCGATTTAAAAACATACCCAGCAGATTGACGGAAAATAGCCGCCGTTGATTCCCATAACACTATTGGGATTGAAAGAAAAAAAAATATCAACAAAAATTGATTTTTGTATAGAAACATTCTTAAGCGCGATTTATTTTGATGTCATTGCGTAATTGAACATACTCCTGTCTCTCAGTGAGAGGCTACAGGTCTAGTATCAATACCAATAAGCAGTATAGATAGTACCCAAAACTTATGAGAACAAAGTTCAAGTACCGGGCATCTAAAAATGGGCTTTATGGGTTTATCCTGTTTCTATTTGACTTTGATCTTTTTTAATACTGAATCTCTTTTTTTTGAATTGCTTTGCTGAGCAGCTGCTGTTTAAAAGGACTGAGCAGAATGACAGAAGAGTGAAACTAGCCTAGAGAAGTCCAAAAGACTTCACGCAAAATGTTTAAAAAGCGGCAAAATGGCTAAAGCGAAAAAAAGTTCGACGAAGTAAAAAAAAATAGGAGTGCTATAATAGCCGGCTAAGAAGATAAGGGCGGCTATTAAAAAATAGATCACCATAACTCCTCTTGGAGTCGTGACAACACGTTTACAGTAATAGCTTCAAACTTCGTCCGAGAACAATTAAATAAGATATGTAAGACAAGATGAAAACATAGCTGGCAGATAGCTAGACAACAGCCGCTATAACTTTCTTGCAGTCTCAAAAAGCTAGTAAAAAACAGACCAAATATAAACTATTTATTAGATGCTGAGATGTTACACTTTAATTAGGAATCTGTTCAACTTATTGGTGCTTCCATTAGCTGCCCTCAAAAACCCTTCAAAGAGACTGACACGCGCTCACTTCACATGATCTCTTTAAATTAAAGTAAAGTCAGTTTCAGATTGAAGAAGTCAATTTTGAGAGTGAGGTAAGTCACGTTTGACTAAAAATTTAATCACGCGAATCAACAAAACAAAACTCTCCACAAAGAGCAAAAATTTCGTCACGCACGCAATTTAGTTGACATAGCATGAATGAAAGTATAAAGAGCAGATTTGAAGTGAATGTGACGGAACAAAAGCTCGAAAATCATGCAAAAATCGTCATGAAAACGCGAGCGAGAAAACGTTGTTCGAACAAAAATTTGCTTTCTCGATTATGATTTTATGTTCACATGCAGCAATTTAATTTTGATTGCCAATCCATTGAGAGTCGATTCTAGGTCTAGTTTTTTGTACTGCCGCATGTGAACATAAAACCGCAATCGAGAAAGCGAATTTTTGTTCGAACACAGTTTTCTCACTCGCGTTTTCGCTCCCATTCCTCTATAGGCGTCAGCAAGATCAAAATTTAAATTTGAATTAAAAAATCATGTGTGAAGAGATCTAAAAAAAGAGAGCTCCCCAATACAATTTAAATTCTTTCACTAAAAAAACAAGAGAAGGCCAATAATAGCCTCAGATATCGCTTTGCAGTCATTAATAAATTTATTTCTAAATTACTTTGCTCTTTCGTTGTTTTTTACACATTACTTCAAAGATTTGAAAAATAATTGAAGGTCGGACAAACTGCTCTCGAATGACAGGCAGGGCAATTTAATCCAGGGGCTCTGGCCTAGAAAAGGGTGCAAAAATATCCGGGTGTTTGTGGGTGCAAAAACATCCGACTCGTCTACCAGTCCTTTTTCATTTCCTTTACTACAATCGCTTTTAATATAGCAACAAATTTTACTTCGGAGTAAAAGCAATTGAAATCACGCAAAAACAAAGAATAGGAGAGTTAAAAATTCACCAGAGAAGTCAAAGAAATTTCTGGAACAAAAGCTCGAAAATCGTCATGCAAAAAATTTGCATGAAAAAGGCACGCTAGTTTCCAGTAATTGCTTCAAACTTCGTTCGAGAGCAATTGATAAACTTTCTAAGCGTGACATCCTTCTCCGTTACCAACAAATCCACGAGGAAGTAAAAAACAGAGAAGACCAAAAATATCTACACCGCTATCGCAGTTATTAAAAAAGGAGTGTAAACATAAAGCGGCACCGAAAATACAATGCTACAGTAATCGAGGGAAACTGGACATTTCTGGCTTCATTTAAACAAGAGATTTTAAATCACTTGACCAAAAAGCTAGTTTGGCCTTGAACGTGGCTTTCGCCATTTTTAGGCAGATATCTGTAAATTACTACGACTGTTAGTCAAATTTCAAATCATCAAAAAATTCCTCTGACCAAGAGTCCTCTTTTCTGACAAAAATCCAGATTCCATTGTCCATTAAAATATGTTGTATTCGTTAAATCAAAAACATGAATCAAAAGCAGAAGCTATGTATTAATCACTTTGTCAGGTAACTCCTCCTGAAAATTTTCAAAGAACGGAAAAAGTGTAAAAATTTAGAAAAAACTTTGTTCGCATGTGACTTAATTACAAAAATTAACTCTGACCATCAATGGACAATTTTGATTCGGATCAGAGACATTTTTTGCTGAGGTATCTTATGGTTGTCTAAAAGGGTTCAAACACATTTGTCCTCAAAAATTAGAAGAATTATTTGATTCACAAGAAATAAACAAAGTAAAATTAAAACAAATGAATACTTGTAAACCGTTGGAAAATGCTAGGAAAATGATCTGAAGAAAACTGAAATAGGCTAAAACTAATTCACTGAAGTTCAACCTATCTCCAAAGTAACAATCAGAGGCAACTACTACGGAAGCTAATTTTTTTTTTTACGGAGCACACTTTTAGTTTGATAATGATTTCTTTCGATGAAATGGAAGAACATTGATAATTCACAAATTTTATCTGAAAATCATGTCAAGCTGTCAGGGATGAAGGAGCCGCTGAATCTTATTTTATACTGACAGCAATTTCCATTGGATTCGAAACTGGTAACATTGATTCCATGTGGTATAAAGCGTATTAATTGATTTAAAGTACATATGAGTTGTGAAGAACAATGTTCAGAAAAGTGATCAATTTTAAGAGAAAATTAAATTCAAGAATTCAAGTCTCAGTCGAATAACCAGAAGCAATTGCAACTGGTTTTCGGGCTGCAATTCTTTTGGGGGGGAATGAGAACTGAGTTTTGTTTTTACAAATTTCTATGAAAAACTCAGAGCCTGCACACAATGCATCGATCGGCCAAAATTGACTTCACAAAAAGGCCAGGCTCGCAAAAAATTCCTAACCCCGGAGCTGAACTGGAAGTTGCGGAGCTGAACTTGAAGTTGAAACAATTACCGAAGAACCAGAAAAGTTTAAACAAAGAATTTTTCTTCGTTGAGTATTCCCCCACTTTGCTAAGTCATATAGCAAATGCGAGGGCATATTAAGCACGAAATTTAACATTAAAGCGTATTCGAAAGGTTGAACTGAAACTTTTCGAGTAATAAACCCAGTTTTCTTCAAAGCATATTACAGCCACTCAATTTGAAAGAAACACTTGATTAATAGGTAATTTTGCTCTATTGCTCCTACATCAACATAAGATTTCGGAGGTCCAAAAATTGGCCAAAAATTTCAGAAAATGAAACTCAGAGTTAAGTTCCCGCTATCCATTGTATCCTATTAATCTGGTACCATTCTTCAATTTGTCACATTGTAGATGAAATAAAATTGAAAGACCAACTTCTGTCCGGCAAGATTACCATCCATCTTGCCAATATCTCGGAAAATCATTGTACACGATTTGAAATTTGTTAAAAGTTGTGACAATTTACCTGGTGCCTTTATACCCAATGCACTTTCATCTTTTCGTTCAATAATTCAATAGCAAAATAGCAGTATCCATTTAAAGCTGTTTTACTTAGGCGAATAATTGTAATCCTATGTTCGATTTTGATAGTTTCATATCAAGTTCATCGGGCCGCTGAGGCATGGCTATAGCACTTAAAGTTTTTATGCTAAATAGTAGTTCTCTTTAATTGAACAACAGGGAAAAACAAACTTGGCATTGGGTATATGAGAGGTTCGGTATAATGGCATTCTGTATAATATTGGGTAAATGGAATTGGGTAAATTCTCCTTTCACCGTTTTGAAATATATATTCTATGATGTTGGAAACATTGCTCTAACCTCGCTGGAAGTGGACACGTACTCTGCCGAGTAATCACTGCTACCGTCGTCTATATTATCAGAACGAGACATTTTAGAAGGCTGCCCAATGTAAGGGTTAGACACCCATTGGTCAACCTCTCTCTGTAAATCAGCTGAAGAACTGGTCGACTCATCTTTATCAACATCAGCAGTTGTTGATCTGTGGGAGAAGTTGAGACGACTGTAGATGCTGGCATTGGTTTCCTGAAACCATCTCGTTTTGAACTAACAACCACCTTTCATGCAAAAATCGTGATCGAAAATTTTTGTGTTGATTACCAAAAAATAATTATTTTTTTTTGCACTGGTAATGGACTGTATTGCTTAGTACGAGATGTGACTACCCATGACAATTTATATTTGCCACCACAAGGTGCATAATCATAAACAACCCAGGTGTGAGAGAACAGTTTTGTAATTGAGTTGAAAGAATAATTCATGGCTAGCTTTATCGTAGTTAGAAATTTCTCAAAATGGGCAAACACATTTTGCATAGCGCAATCAAATAAATTAGGTTGTATTTTACTTCCCCCCCCCCCCGTATTTGGGTGTCAGTTTAGAGCTCCAAGGAGACATCACGAAAGCTCAAGACTTACTATAACCAGCGAAATAAGCAGCTATACTGCATTGGAAAAGAATTTCACAATTGCGTAACTTACATGGGCTGCTTTGCATCGATTTTGGCCTTTTTCAAAATCCAACATGCTTGTATACATTTTTCAACGGCAAAACTCGTGTTGCCAGTTTGATAAATATGAGTTGATATTAATTTACTTTCAGTCTGCTTTTTTTTATAAAACTCGATTAATATTTTCTCCTTTTTGTCCTTTTTTCAGTTTAACTAAGAAAATTCTTTTTATAATTTCCTTTCTTGAGGTTTGAGCTATTCGTCAAAAAATAAAGTACATTTGTTGAACAGATTCAGTTGTGTAGCATACAATTTCTGGTCATGTTATTTGAATTATCCCATGACGCAGCACCGATCAGTTCTTAATTACTATTATACGTCTCCCAGAGGCCGTCAACATTTGTTAATGATGATCTTTCAATTTTTGATTATATACCTGATAAAAAGCGAATTACAAAAGATCTAATAAAGATAATAGAATTTTAATGCTCATTCGCGTCAATCACAAGAAAGAACATTTTGAAATCAAACTATCAAGGTTATTTTAGAACATATTCAGGTAGGAGATTTGCTCAACAGGAACGTCCATTGTTGAAAATTAGTCAATTAAGTGTAGGAAATGAATGTGAAAATGTAAGAAACTCAATAGGACCTAAATGTCAAAATTTATTACAAAGGATTTCATTTACTGTTACGCAGGATAGATTTTTAAACCTAAAGCAGATCAATTTGAAAAATATTAAAACTATCCAAAGGAATTTGAAAAAGTCATGATAGACAGAGGTTGAAAATGGTGTCTACTAATAACAAAAGTGCAAATACAAGATGACTTTTTAATCTGATTAAACATAGGATGACAAATATACGGAGTAACATGACCCACTTGAAAAGTTACCATAATCAATGCAACTGAAATAGTATAGTCATGAATTTATGACACCAGATATATCTAATTCAAAAGGCACATAAAATTAATAAAGATCTTTGTTTCTACGTTCTGACATGCATTCCATGCAACCCATTTGACTGAAGTCTAAAAGCATACTTCGCTAACACAGGATTGTAAACTTAGGAAGTAAACATCCAAGAAAGAGTGATAGAAGTTGATGCTCACGTATCCCGAAACAAAATTTATTAACTCATTCATATGCAGATCAAAATGAAAGGTGAGTTTAAAGAGATTGACGGATAGGATCCAAAAATTTTATGCACAGTATCAACATCATTAACAAAATTATCGGTTTCGTCGTTTGTTTTAATGATGGTGAATTACTACATTGACAGCAGCAACATAGTACATGTAATCTAGTACTAGTGAAACAAAATTATCAATAGTACATCTAAAAGTTAACGCAGAAGAACATTGGTATTCAAAGAATGATTACCGTGCTCTTCAATTATTAGTAACAACAAGGGGGCTCGGTAATGTGCGATTGCACATAAGGTTCCGACCCCGCTCATCCACAATTTTGACATAATTCTCCAGCAAATGAAGAAGATAGAAAAACCCAAAAATTCAAGTATTTTTCGAAAAAAATGTTGTATGAACGAAAAGCTAGCCTACAAAGCAAATAACTCAATGGAGTAAAAAATGATGCATTAAATTATTGAGATATGCCAATATTAAAAAAGCGAGTCAAAAAGAACAGCAAAATCTAACAACAACAACAACAACAAACATTAATTACATCAAAAACTTTATGTGCGTTTTAAAAAACAAAACTTAATAATAAAGTCATAAAAAAGTCAGATAAAACTGAAACTAAACAAAAAAATTTATAATTCGCCAGAAAAGATATGGGACCAGTCCATAATAAGGCTTGGTAACAGTTAGACAATAAAGAACAAAAACAGTAAAGTTGAAAAATTCGCTTATAATTATTAAAAGCAATCAAATTCAAAGTAATGAAAACTATTAAAAATCAACGAAAACACCCCCATAGGTTTACAACTACCAATAGAGGGAGATTAACTATAGAAGGAGATTAACAACTGTCGTTATTACATTGTTTATGCTGTTACAAAAAGAACAACAAATAGACAACAAACAAAAAATCAATTAAAACTTGCCAGAAAACGCTTTCGAAGCCGTAAAGCTACAACTTGGCTGCCACACTATATCCGCCCTGCACCTTCTTCGAACACTGGTAATGTATTATGTGATCTCTCATTAAGGAAACTAGGTAACAAGTAGATAAAAAAGGAAACGGCCAAAATAAAGTAAAACTTATTTTTTTTCGAAAAAATAATTATTTCCAAAGACATGAAAGCCATTAATTACAAAATGAAAAAAATAAATAGGTTCTTTTATTCTTCCAAAGGAAGCCCCTGCGACTTGCAAGTATCGAGAATATGTCTTACGTCTATAAAAAGAACGCCAAATATGACAAAAATAAAAAATTAAATTATTTTTTAAAAAACCTGTGTCGCAGCCAGTAAAGGCAAAAAGAATTCTTTAAAAACATTTTGCGACACCAATAGTTTTTGACACCTTCTTTTGACAACAATAATGTCATAATTGGCCTGTAATTGACGAGACTAGGTAACAAACGGACAATAAAACGAACCAAATTGCGAAATTATTGTTTTTTTTTAATTTTGGAAATCAATTGTTTTAAAAGTCATGAAAGCCATCAGCTATCTACTAATATCGTCTCATCTATTCTTCCATGAAAGCCAATGAGACGGGGCCATTGTACATGATATTTCATACAACTAAATAGACAAAGTAAAAACGACAGTTTAAAACAAAATTTAAAAGTTCAATTAAGTTCTTCGAGGAAGTAGTGTCGAAGCCGTTAAAACCGTAATCTAAATCTTTGATATTTTAATATTATCAATTTTGTTTTATTTTGAAC
The DNA here is from genome assembly GCF_964194025.1 of Convolutriloba macropyga. Taxonomy (NCBI): domain Eukaryota; kingdom Metazoa; phylum Xenacoelomorpha; order Acoela; family Convolutidae; genus Convolutriloba; species Convolutriloba macropyga. Next base: position 18,621,273 of record NC_134474.1, read on the forward strand.
GCCAATAATGTGATATATGAACTTTCAATAACGTGATAATGCGACAAAAATAATAATGAAAAATGGGCAAAAGGCTCAAAATTTAAAAAAGGTAAAATCTAGTAGTATCAAAGCCAGAAAACCATAATTTAAGGCATAAAACCTCAATAAAGACTGAATTTGACTTCAGTAGAAAGAAGAAGCATTCTTTCATTGCTGACACAAAGCTACAAGTTGACATAGTAAGAAAAAAATGGAGGCAAATTTCAATAAGCCATTTTTTATTTAAAAATCAATTATTTTTAAAAGTCAAAACTACCATAAGCTTTCAAGTAACAAACTAGATACATTATTTTTGTAGCTAATTAGGAAGCCAATTGGACCTATCACTATTAAGCCTTGATTAAAAATGCTCTGTTATTTAATTAACATAAAAAAGATCAAAGTTTTTTTTATAAAAAAGACCGACTGATTACAATCCAAATTACTTTTGGATTGTAACAGTCCAAGATTGGACCAAAACTTTCCCTGCTAATACTGCTTGTCCATTCAGAACACCTAAATTTTCGAATGTCATAGATATAGATATTTTGTTAGTTAAGAAATCAAAAATAAATGCTGCGTTTTTGATAATCAACGAGTTATAAGTTAGGAAAAAACGGAAAAGTGTTAATTACAGAGCACTCTCAACGGAAGTTGAAGTAGAAATTGCCCCCTTTGGAATCTACAAAGATTGTGTTAGTGGTGTTTGGGTGTGCACTTCCTTCAAATTTAATCAAAGTTGACTGAAGAAACATATTTCGTGCTGTATTGATGAAAAAGTCTGGATTTTGAAATAATTAGCCAGATTTTTTGACAAAGAAATTAAATAGAAATAGCCGACAATATTTTCTGTCCTTAAAAACAAAATCAACAAGACTTTCTTTAAAAACATCTAACAAATTTTCGCAAAATTGGCGTAATTTCTCTGTCGAAATTCCGAAAACTGTGAACAAAAATCAACGGAATTCACTCTATTTTCTCAAAAGTTTAAACCTCAATGACTCCCTGTAAAACGAAAATCAAAAACTCTTTTTATTTCCATATTCTACGCTGGACAAGCTTTCTAATGATACCAGTCTCAACTCTCTACGATGAATATATCGAACGGCCAAAACTGACTGAACAAAAAAATGCATTTGAGTATATAGTTCCTCCCCCTCCTCCCCCCCCCCCTCAAGATGGGTCGGAACAAAAATGTGGGCTGAAACAGAATTAAGGAAAACCAAAATATTACTAGAATACAGGGACAGTTTTTGAGCTGTTATCATTGAGACTGAAACATGGAAGAAATCAATGTTATTGTCAAACAGCTTTCTAATTTTTTGAGCTATTTGAAAAGGCTGGATTACAGAAAATTCATATTTGCAAAGAAAAACTCGGAAGTGCTAATTATATTGTTTTGTTTTGTTGTATCTTGCAATTTTGGTCCCTTTCCGAGAACTGAGAAAAGATAAGAAAAATCACTTCATGATTTCCGTTTTTGACAAAGCTATTTAAGAAAAAAAAGAGTTTGTGGGATACAATTTCTGAACGGATTCTTCGAAGTCTCTCAAGAAAGAGCACCGGTTATTTCGGAACTGCTGTCAAAAGATTTCAACAGGAAGGTTCACCAGGTAAGTAACTGAAACAAATAATCAGAGGGTAGACATCGCCTTCAAAAAACAAATCAAAAACTAAAATCATCATTATCAGAAAACAAGGGGACGCTTTAAAAAGCAAGGAAGGACAGACAACCAGCAGTAAGAAATGCCGGCTAGAGTTTTATATAAGTTTTTTTTAAAAAAATCGAGTGTTGTCAACGCCAATCAAACCGATAGCCATGCTTTGCAACTATTACTCAACTACATCTGCGCATCATGAGATAACTCATACCCCCATTTTAGCGAGTAAGATAATGATTAAAAGACCGTGCAAACCTAGAAAATTCGCTAAAATTTTTTGTGAAACGCATGCTCAGAGTAATTTATAAAATTGCTAAATACAACTTTAAAACTTCATAACAAGCTTTATCAGCACCATAAGATAGCAATTGATACGTTAATAAAAGCGTGATTTGGATGAAAAAGCAAAATTGAGAACGTGATTTGGATGAAAAAGCAGATAATTTCAAATAAAACGGTTTACAAGTTACTGGTTTTAAATTTTGTATATTGAAACTCCGAACATCAATAAGATTAACCTCGAAAGCTTCAAAGCAACAACTGCTGAAAAAGTTAAAAAGCATATGCTTGCGGTCTGCAGCCAAATTGATTTTCAGGTCAGTTTAGTGTGTCTTGTTGTAAATTTCTTCAATTGAACATTTAACCTCTTCCAATAGCATGCTTACAACAAACATGTATAATTAGTGACTCAGCAAGTACTGATGCATTCAAGTCATTGATAGACCACTGATTAAACAGTTGTTGCAAAAGATAGAGCAGTGATTAAAATGTTAAAAGAGCTTAAGCAACTTAGAAATAAAAAACACTACTTATGGCATACAATTTCTGGACGGATTTTTCGAAGTATCCATGGAAGAACGCCGATTATTTCGGAACTGGTGTCAAAAATTATCAACAGGTAGGTTCACCAGCTCTCATTTCATAAGGTTAGTACCTTGAACAAATAATCAGAGGGTAGACATCGCCTCCGAAAACCACAAACAAAAAACTAAAATCAGCATCATCAGAGAACAAGGGGCCGCTTTAAAAAGCAAGGAAGGACAGACAACCAACAGTAAGAAATGCTGGCTAAAGTTTTGTAATTTTTTTAAAATCGAGTGTTGTCAACGCCAATCAAGCCCATAGCTTTGCAAATATTACTCAACTACATCTGCGCATCAATAGAAAACTCATACCACCATCTTAGCAAGTAAGCTAATAAAAACGTGGTACAAATCTCGAAAATTTGCGCAATTTTTTAGTGAAACGCATGCTCAGAGTAATTGATAGAAGTGCTAAATACAAATTTAAAACTTCATAATAAGATTTATAAGCATCATACGTAAGCAAACTATAGATTATTAATTGCGTGATTTGGATGCAAAATCAAAATTGAAAAGAATTTTGCTTATAATATCAAAACATACAACAGTGTACAAGTTAGAGGGTTTATAACCTAACAAGTAGCAAAGCAACAACTGCTGTAAAAGTTATGAAAAAGCGACCAAACTCAAAATATCAATAGTGTCAAAATCATCACATTCAACAGCTGTTGTTGAGACTTTCAGTTTTTCAGAATTATCCAACCTCAGAAATAAAGTAGCGTCAATCAGTTTAACTAAATGAGAGGCAAAATTGGAAGGCAGCAAAAGAAGAGAAGAAACAAAAGAAACAAAATTTTGCTATAGGAAAATTGTACTAAAGGTAACAAAAGCATGTGCATCCGGTCTGCAGGCAAATTGATTTTCAGCTCAATAAAGTGTGCGTGTTGTAAGTCCCTTCGGTTAAACATTTATCCTGTTCCAATATCATGCTTACATCAAAAATGTATGATTGCAGTGACTCAGCAAGTACTGATGCATTCAGATCATTGATAAACTACTCTTTATACATTTGTTTCACAAGATAGAGAGCAGTGATTCAAATTTTCAACAACCGCTGGCAACCTAAAAATATAAGCCGACTAACTTAGGATGAATTGCTCTAAAACGACAAACGGGGACAATTTTATTTAGCCAGATTTTTTGACAAAGAAATTAAAGAGAAATAGCCGACAATATATTCTGTCCTTAAAAACAAAATCAACAAGACTTTCTTTCAAAAAATCTAACAAATTTTAGCAAAATTGGCGCAATTTCTCTGTCGAAGAGTTTAAACCTCAATGACCCCCTGTAAAACGAAAATCAAAAAAAACTTTTTAATTCCATATTCTACGCTGGACAAGCTTTCTAATGATACCAGTCTCAACTCTACGATGAATATATCGAACGGCCAAAATAATTGACTGAACAAAAAAATGCATATGAGAATATAGTTCCTCCCCCCCCCCCCCCCCCCCCCCCCCAAGATGGGTCGGAACAAAAATGAGGGCTGAAACAGAATTAAGGAAAACCAAAATATTACTAGAATACAGAGACAATTTTTGAGCTGTTATTATTGAGACCGAAACAGGGAAGAAAGCAATGTTATTGTCCAACAGCTTTCTAATTTTTTGAGCTATTTGCAAATGCTAGACTACAGAAAAATCTATTTTGCAAAGAAAAACTCGGAACTGCTAATTATATTGTTTTGTTTTGTTGTATCTTGCACTTTTGGTCCCTTTCCGAGAACTGATAAAGGATAAGAAAAATCATTTCATGATTTCCGTTCTTGACAAAGCTGTTTAAGATAAAAAAAGTTTGTGGCATACAATTTCTGGAGGGATTTTTCGAACTCTCTCAAGAAAGAGCACCGGTTATTTCGGAACTGCTGTCAAAAGTTTTCAACAGGGAGGTTCACCGGGTAAGTAACTTAAACAAATAATCAGAGGGTAGACATCGCCTTCAAAAAACAAATCAAAAACTAAAATCATCATTATCAGAAAACAAGGGGACACTTTAAAAAGCAAGGAAGGACAGACAACCAGCAGTAAGAAATGCCGGCTAGAGTTTTATATAATTTTTTTTAAAAAATCGAGTGTTGTCAACGCCACTATTACTCAACTACATCTGCGCATCATTAGATAACTCATACATCATTTAAGCAACTAAGATAATGATTAAAAAAACCCTGCAAAAGTAGAAAATTCGCTAATATTTTTTGTGAAACGCATGCTCAGAGTAATTTATAAAACTGCTAAATACAAATTTAAAACTTCATAACAAGCTTTAACAGAACCATAAGATAGCAATTGGTACGTTTATAAAAGTGTGATTTGGATGAAAAGGCAAAATTGAGAACTCCGCAGATAATTTCAAATAAAACGGTTTACAAGAAACTGGTTTTAAAAGTTGTATATTGAAACTCCGAACATCAATAAGATTAACCTCGAAAGCTTCAAAGCAACAACTGCTGAAAAAGTTAAAAAGCATATGCTTGGGGTCTGCAGCCAAATTGATTTTCAGGTCAGTTTAGTGTGTCTTGTTGTAAATTTCTTCAATTGAACATTTAACCTCTTCCAATAGCATGCTTACAACAAACATGTATAATTAGTGACTCAGCAAGTACTGATGCATTCAAGTCATTGATAGACCACTGATTAAACAGTTGTTGCAAAAGATAGAGCAGTGATTAAAATGTTAAAAGAGCTTAAGCAACTTAGAAATGAAAAACACTACTTATGGCATACAATTTCTGGACGGATTTTTCGAAGTATCGATGGAAGAACGCCGATTATTTCGGAACTGGTGTCAAAAATTTTCAACAAAAGCTAGCAACCTAAAAATATAAGCCGACTAACTTAGGATGATTTTCTCTAAAACGACAAACGGGGACAATTTTATTTAGCCAGATTTTTTGACAAAGAAATTAAAGAGAAATAGCCGACAATATTTTCTGTCCTTAAAAACAAAATCAACAAGACTTTCTTTAAAAAAATCTAACAAATATTAGCAAAATTGGCGTAATTTCTCTGTCAAAATTCAGAAAAATGTGGGAAAAAAATCAACGGAATTCACTCTATTTTCTCAAAAGTTTAAACCTCAATGACCCCCTGTAAAACGAAAATAAAAAACTTTTTAATTCCATATTCTACGCTGGACAAGCTTTCTAATGATACCAAAAATGTGGGATGAAACAGAATTAAGGAAAACCAAAATATTACTAGAATACAGAGACAATTTTTGAGCTGTTATCATTGAGACTGAAACATGGAAGAAATCATTGTTATTGTCAAACAGCTTTCTAATTTTTTGATCTATTTGAAAAGGCTGGACTACAGAAAAATATATTTTGCAAAGAAAAACTCGGAACTGCTAATTATATTGTTTTGTTTTGTTGTATCTTGCACTTTTGGTCCCTTTCCGAGAACTGATAAAGGATAAGAAAAATCATTTCATGATTTCCGTTCTTGACAAAGCTGTTTAAGAAAAAAAAAGTTTGTGGCATACAATTTCTGGAGGGATTTTTCGAACTCTCTCAAGAAAGAGCACCGGTTATTTCGGAACTGCTGTCAAAAGATTTCAACAGGGAGGTTCACCAGGTAAGTAACTGAAACAAATAATCAGAGGGTAGACATCGCCTTCAAAAAACAAATCAAAAACTAAAATCATCATTATCAGAAAACAAGGGGACGCTTTAAAAAGCAAGGAAGGACAGACAACCAGCAGTAAGAAATGCCGGCTAGAGTTTTATATAATTTTTTTTAAAAAATCGAGTGTTGTCAACGCCACTATTACTCAACTACATCTGCGCATCATTAGATAACTCATACCCCCATTTTAGCAAGTAAGATAATGATTAAAAAACCCTGCAAAAGTAGAAAATTCGCTAATATTTTTTGTGAAACGCATGCTCAGAGTAATTTATAAAACTGCTAAATACAAATTTAAAACTTCATAACAAGCTTTAACAGAACCATAAGATAGCAATTGGTACGTTAATAAAAGTGTGATTTGGATGCAAAATCAAAATTGAAAAGAATTTTGCTTATAATATCAAAACATACAACAGTGTACAAGTAACAGGGTTTATAACCTAAAAAGTAGCAAAGCAACAACTGCTGTAAAAGTTATCAAAAAGTGACCAAACTCAAACTATCAATAGTGTCAAAATCATCACATTCAATAGCTGTTGTTGAGACTTTCAGTTTTTCAGAATTATCCAACCTCAGAAATAAAGTAGCGTCAATCAATTTAACTAAATGAGAGGCAAAATTGGAAGGCAGCAAAAGAAGAGAAGAAACAAAAGAAACAAAATTTTGCTATAGGAAAATTGTACTAAAGGCAACAAAAGCATGTGCAATCGGTCAGTAGGCAAATTGATTTTCAGCTCAATAAAGTGTGCGTGTTGTAAGTCCCTTCGGTTAAACATTTATCCTGTTCCAATATCATGCTTACATCAAAAATGTATGATTGCAGTGACTCAGCAAGTACTGATGCATTCAGACCATTGATAAACTACTCTTTATACATTTGCTTCAAAAGATAGAGAGCAGTGATAAAAATGTTCAACAAAAGCTAGCAACCTAGAATTATAAGCCGACTAACTTAGGATGAATTGCTCTAAAACGACAAACGGGGACAATTTTATTTAGAGGGGTGTAGCTTAGAGATGTTTTATCAGTAAAAAAAATTCGACCACACAGGGGTTCGAACCCCGAACAGATCTTTATTTTCTTCTAGACCCCCGCTTAGCTTTGCAACCCTATTTATACATGTTTACACATACAAGTTAAATAAATTTATACATGAAGATATATGAACAATATGTAGTCATTGAAAGCTAGCACAGCTAATTCGTATTTCAACGAAAATTTGTTGCATATAACCTAAGAATCAATAAAAATTTTTGTATTATACAGCAAGGACTCGAGTTTTTAATTATTGTTAGGAAGCTTCGAAAAGTGCCATCAATCTACCTAGACACTTGTTTTAATTAAATGCAAATATCGCTCTTACAGTTCGTGAAAACTCGATTTGGGGGTGCTAAAACAACGGCTATATAGATCTGGAGGGAGGGTCGCAAGCAGAAAAGATCCCTCCTAACCACTAGGTTCGGAGTCGGACATTTTAGTCACTCAGCTACACTGGCTTTGCTTTCGCTCACAATTGCTTTCACCAAAGAACTTTCAGAATGAGAGCAACTTAGATCACACACACGCACACACGCGCACACACACACACACACACACACACACACACACACACACACACACACACACACACACACGCACACGCACACGCACACGCACACGCACACGCACACGCACACGCACACGCGCACGCACGCACGCACGCACGCACACACGCACACGCACACGCACACGCACACGCGCACGCACGCACGCACGCACGCACGCACGCACACACGCACGCACACACGCACGCACACACGCACGCACACACGCACGCACACACGCACGCACACACGCACGCACACACGCACGCACACACGCACGCACACACGCACGCACGCACACACACACGCACGCACACACGCACGCACACACGCACGCACACACGCACGCACACACGCACGCACACACGCACGCACACACGCACGCACACACGCACGCACACACGCACGCACACACGCACGCACACACGCACGCACACACGCACGCACGCACACACGCACGCACACACGCACGCACACACGCACGCACACACGCACACACGCGCACGCACGCACACGCACACGCACACGCGCACGCACGCACGCACGCACGCACGCACGCACACACGCACACACGCACACACGCACACACGCACACACGCACACACGCACACACGCACACACGCACACACGCACACACGCACACACGCACACACACACACACACACACACACACACACACACACACACACACACACACACGTTTACAATGATTGCTTCAGGCTTCGTTCCAGAGCAATTAAAAACACACCCGACCATTGTCAGACGATTTTCCTTCGATCAACTAACGGAGGCTCAAATCTATCGATGATTCCTTCAGGCGCGGCAGCGTGCAGCTGGAGGCAATATGTTTATTATGTTTACCAAGGGGCTTAAATGATGCATATAGGGAGTTAAAGTGATAAAATTGATAAAAAATCATTGTGGCAAGCAACTGCACTCACTTCAGCTTCTTAAAATTTTTCAGCTCATTAAAATTGTGAATGAGAGACCAATTTAGATCAACGAATTAACAAGCAGCAATTAAAACTGTTTCCTGTTGTTTCAACATTTTTAATACAAAATATGCAATAAAACTAAATATTGCGAACACGATTTGTTTCATCTCAAAAAAATATGTCAATATATCCAATGCATGCATACATACATGTCCGTGGTTGTGTGAATGCAACGTTCGCCGGAATACTTGGTGCAACAATTTTGCTTGAAAAAGATACTAATTCAGAAAAGATACCGGAACATGATACTGTCATGCTGACAAAAAGCAAACTGCTTTTAACAAACAAATTTCAGAACAAGGCTGAAAAGACACTTTCAAAAGTCGAACTCCAAGGCAGCGCCGAAATTGCGGTGCAAGTACATTTTCAACATTTTTTAATATTGAAAAAGTATCAATGTGAGAAAAGCTTCAATTCACACTAACATATTTCAAAACAGTTTACACTAATTAAACAACTCTCATACAACTTGCATAGAGAGGCAAAACAAAAACGCAAAAACTGCTTGAATATTTTGGATGGTTTTTCTAGTAGCTATTATTACTGCTTAGTTTGTAAATTTGGAATCTCAATCTTGCAAAATTCACATCTGCTCGCATAACCAGAGTTCCAAAGCCGTGATAACTATATTTTCACAGCATAAGAATTGTGTACTTTAAAAAAAATACTTGCTGCTTAAGAGGCTTCTAAAGAACGGGCAGTAAAAGGGCATGAAAATTTCTAATAGTTCGTTTGTGATCATATTTTCATCTGCAAAAATACCTTCGCTTGGTCAATACGATTGTCATTATACTCAAAGGACACGCAAAAAACAGTTCTTAGTTTGCTCAAGAAACATAAAAGACGCCGAACTTGTTTCACTTCACCTTTCTTGTTCTCTTTTTGTTTCACTTAGGAAAAATTCTAGTCACATCGTTCCGCATATCCAACACTCAGCTGCAAGCACCCTCGTTTAAGAGCATTAAGTTCTTGAGGCGACCGACAATTATGTTGACACGTAATTATAGCTGATTTCTCAACGTTACAATTTGGCATTCGTTGCAACTATCGGCCATTTGAGATCATCTTTTAACTCAAAAATAAGCATACTACGTCTTTTTACAATATAGTTGAAACGCAAACTTTGGAGTCAAGTTTAGCACACAGTCTTCTTAAAATCAAGCGAAACAATATACTATGCATACCTGTGAACTTAATTTTTTTTGAAATGTTTTGGTCAAAAGCCTATGAAAGCCCAGAGGACATAAAGTCCTAAAAAGAATTCTAAGTCCTAAAAACAATGCAATAACAATAATTCTACTGTTTGATTCAAATGTAAACGACGCCAACACCGTACCACGACAACTCTTAAAATTAGTCAGGCGTTCAATTTTAATATCCCTAATTGTTGAAAAAAAGGTCACTCAGAACGAGGAACTAAATGAACAAGCTCTTAGGACAAGATGCATTCTCTTTTCATTCAGGGAAAGAAAAAACTGTTCCTTTTTAGGAATCCCGTTACAAATTACTTATTGGAGCGTTTATTTTGACCAGCTTGATACGTTATGCCCTGTGAATTCTTAATTCAGCTAATAACAATTAAGTCTTGAACAATTAACGATTAACTCTTCATCTCCGAGGAGAGGGGAAATCAATGACCCAAGTTTTTGAATGTGTGCTTAAGAATCACTGAACATTTTTCATCTTGTTAATGGAAGACAGGTTGTATTATGTTTTTACCACCGTTCAACAGATCATGTTTTCATAATACTGCGTGATAAAAAATGTGTGGTTTTGCCTAAATAATGTTTTGTACAATTTAATAAGAAGTGATACAGAGATATAATTTTTCATTCACCTTTTTAGATAATCCAAGAAAAAATTCTCACATTATGTTGCAGGAGGTACATTATGCGCAAAACTCTTTTTTGAAGCTTTTGTAGGCAAAAATGGCGATTTTTATGAAATCGTTTACAAATTGGGATTTCTTTGACTTATGTCTAATAAAACGCTGTTAAGAGCAATCGTGGACAACAGTGACAAAATTAATAAAATTTACTAAAGCAAATGTACCTTTTACAACGTAATGCAACAACTACTCTGAACTGAAAAGAATACGAAACGATAGTTTGCGAATTAAATATAAGCTCTCCACCGACCATAAGTTAACCTCGTTTTTTTGCACTTTCCGCTGACCGCAACCATCTATAGCTCAAAATGTCGACTTGTCACCATCAAATCGAACTTTCCTAAGTGGTGTTAGGTTTCTTAAAAGAACAAAGGCTTCACTTTAATACCACGCGGTTAGGATTAAAATAACTCCCTCAGAATCAATTAGAATCAGTTAGCAGCTAAGAGACATATTGACAGCCCCATTGGCAAGGCATCATTAACTCTTTGCATACTAAATGTTTCCTCTAATGAATATTTTAATGGCTTTTCAGCTGTCACTAGCTTCGCTTTTCAGGTCACTTCAAAAATCAACAAATTTAAATTAAAAACAAGAGCACAGGTCTCATTGAGACAATTGTTTTTTCAGATCATGCTTTTTTCTCAAACAACGACAAAGAAGCCTGTTTTAAGTAACGATTAAGAAAATTTCTCTACTGTTTTATTCATATTTAAACCGAATCAAATTAACATATTCTGATCGTAGGGCTGAGAGTAATCACAATTTCAAATCTTAATGGACCCTATTCCCCCAATGTTAAAATGTCCTATACCTACGCAGCATTACAAACTCGGCAAACCAAAACAAGTTATTTATCATAGATTGCAGCAGCTGTTCCAACACAGGTAGGCGTTTGCTAAATTAAATGTGAAAAGTGTGAAAAATGTGGCCATGTGTGAAAAGGGGCAAAAATACAGCTGATAGATTGTCGTAAATAAACTGGTTGCTTTGTAGACATTGGATTAAAAATACCAATGAAAAAAATAATCCCAGCTATGTCAAAAACGCAAATAAGTTACAGGACAAAAAGCTAAAATCAGTTTTTCTATCAATAATTTGATTTTAATGAAATTCTGATTATGCAAATTCTTCCCTTTTCTTCTGATTTCATTATAACCCTGACTGTATTCACTAAAATCAGTCAATTTCTTGAACTCCATTCAGTTGAAATACTGAGTCGAAATCAAGCGTAAAACTTGTTCACTGAGTATAAAGGAAAACTCGAGCACTGCTTAAATAACTAACTGAGAGCAACTTAAAAAACCTGTTTGAGTACATGGAGACGCCTATTAACAAAAATATTGACTAATATAAATAGCATAGCAGGAAAACTGATACTCTATTGAAAAAATTTTCAAAAAAATAATACCGAAATCCATCCAATAAAAGATGCTAATGAAGGAGACGATAAGGTACAAGAACAAAAGAAAATTACAGGAAGACTTATAGCCAAACAGATTGTTTTGAAAACTTTGGCGCTAAAATTCACAAGAAAACATGTGTTGGGCCATTAAATACGTTCAACTGCAAATGGAAAATGCAAGAAAAAGGACAATAGCAAAAAATATTGTTTATGAATTTATGTGTTCATATTTTTTTCCGAAAACGAAAACACCGAACAATAAACTTTATAACAACCAAACTTCAGGATAGAGAGCCACTCCTGGGAAAATCAAATTTATTGTTATTTTCTGGTGTCCATGACCTTCAAATCAAGAACTAAATGATCCGTGAAAAGATGAAATGGTGTTAGAAGCAAAACAAAAGAACGACATGGAAACAGAAGCATTTTGTCTTGAAACCTAGTATAAAATCATAACATACCCAGCATATTGCCGGAAAAAAGCCGCCGTTGATTCCAATAAGCATGATTGGGATTGAAAGAATAGAAGATATTGAAAAAAAAAGATTTTTATACAAAAACAATTTTTAAGTTCAATTTATTTTGATGACATTTCGTAGTTGAGCATACATCTGTTTCTTAGAGAGAGGCTACAGGGGCTACTATCAATACCAATAAGGATTATAGATGGTAACTAAGACTTATAGGAACGATGTTCAAATAGCGGGCATCTAAAATTGGGCTTTATGGGTTTATCCCGTTTCTACTTCTGACTTCAATTTTTTATACTGACTCTGTTCATTCTGAATTGCTTTGCTGATCAACTGATGTTCAAAATCACTTTTAGCAGAATGAGAGAAGAGACAAACTAGCCTAGAGAAGTCATAAAGTTTTGACGCAAAATGTTGAAAAAGCGGCAAAATGAAGTAAAGCAAAACATTTTTTGTTCGACGAAGTAAAAAAAACATAGCAGGACAAGTCCTGACGTACAATTCAAAGAATTTTCATTTACTAAACAAAAAAACTAGACCTAGAACGGACTATGAGTGAATTGGGAAAAACATTAAAAAAATCAGATGCAAAAAATCGAAGAAACAGATAAATCAAAGTGAAATTGCCGCATGTGAACAAAAAAACCACTAGCGAGAAAACAAATTTCTGTTCAAACACCGTTTTCTCACTCTACTTCAAAATTAGGGCGAAAAAAATTCACGCCGCAAAATCACTCGCTTTTTCGCTCCATTTCCTGTTTCGGCGTGACCAAAATCACTACTCCAATTTAACTTCAAAAATCATGAAAATGTGTGAACAGATCTTTAAAAAAAGACAGCGCCCCAATACAATTCAAATTCTTTCAATTGTAAAAACAAATTAGGAGCGCTATAATACCCGGCTGAGAAGATGAGGGCGGCTATTAAAAAGAAGGGACAGAAAAATATATAAAAATAGCTAAGTTGCTTAGCTTTGGCCTCGTTGCCTTGAAAGTCAAAAAATGTCAGTCATAATACGAAAACTAGAAATTAATTGATTAGTAATTTCATTCAAGTGGCAATAAGAAAAACAAAATCTGGCCATTGCAAAGTTTGTCCAGACATCCTTTTCTGGTTTCACGCTATTCACGCTAGAGGTTTCTAAAAAGTCACAACTGAAAAATACAATCTAGCCTTTGCTACTTCGTTCACCGTTCATTTTTTGAAGTTACCAGCAGTGTTTGCAGTCGACGGCCTTTGAAAAAACATTATCAGAGGGCAGCCAGAATCCTATTCACCCCCATCCCCAATTAAAAGGTCTAATAAAAAATCATTGTATACCTCTAGCCTGGCATTAGCAACTGCTGCCGAGACAAAGACATCATCACTGTTGCCGGGCATATTCACAGATGAAGAGCTGTAGGTCGAACAAGAATCCGACGTAGCGCTTTTAATGTCAAGCTCAGAGTTAAACTCGACAACGTTCCTTTTCACAGGATTAGAAGCTCCGTCACTGTGGCCTTTACATGTTGGATCTGAATTTTGATTGTTAATTTCAATGTCATCTTGAACAGACGGTGTCAAAGTTGCGTCCAAATAGGAGCCTATAACAGGATAAGCCTCACATCTTGAAATTGAAAAATGCTATTTAAACAGGCCAAACAGCAATTATTATCTAACCAAAATAAAGCTAGAGGTCAAAACAGTTCCACTTTTTTATATCAAAGAATTACAATTGAGCTACATATACAACAAGGAAGCTCGGTAATGTACGTTCGCACACTGCCGCATTAGAGCACTAAAAATATCTGCTATTATTAAGACCAGGAGAAAAAAACAACTAAATAGGCAAAAACAAAACTTTTTTAGGGCAAAAACTCAATATCTGAATTTAAAAGCACCTAACAGGTCAAAATATAATCAGAAAAAACCTTAACTACACGAATTTCCTTTTACTTAATTACAAAGCACATGGGATTTTTCCTTAATGAGACTAGGTATCAAGCCGACAGAAAAAAGAAAAAATGAGGTGAAGTTCACAAATCCATTAAACCAGACAACTTTAAAAATCTAAAAGCCATTAACTTTTCTATAAAAATTTCCAGATAAGGTTACTAAAAAGTACTTAAGAAACCAAGAGGACACGTTTTTGCTGAGGCTAAGCCATAGAATCCGACTAAACATGCAGAAAATCTCAAACAAACAATTTACGAAAACACAAGGTATTGAAGCCATTAAAATCATTAGCTATTATCTGAATATTACGCTTTTTTTCAATTATTACTGGCACTAATTCACTTAAACAAATTTAAAGATTCAACAAGTTTTCACTTGGGCCTGATTTGAAAATCATTGGGATCTACTATTAAAGCGATTGTGCTAAAAGAAGAGAAGAAACAAAATTCAACCACTCACAAAGCTTGTATGAAAACGCATATTGTCCAACAAAAAGAGCATGAGTCATGACATAATATCAACAGACACACTAATGGTTGAATTGCAAGTGAAAAAAAGCTATTACTGACAGCACTAAATTAGTTAAATTAATCATCAATTGGAACCTAATGAGACATCATCATTTAGAAAAACAGCAAATCAAAAAAAAATGAGAAAAGCGACGAAGCCATTAATAATTATCTTCTCAGTAAAATTTTTTTAAATTAAATTATCTTTAACAGCAATGGGATTCCTATGCTTGTAACTATGTGATTTCAAAAAAGCAACAAATAAGTACAAATATATTAAAACCAAGTTTTTAAGAAAACCCGTATTAAAAGACCATTAAATTCAATAGCTTTAGACGTAAAAAGCAATTACGCTAAATTACGCTTCGATGGGAAATCAATTATATCTGTCGTTCATACGTCATCACAAAAAGTCATATGACTATGAAAACAAATACAGGTAAGAACTATAAATTCAGTAGAAAAGCTCAAGAAAGTGTCGAAGCCATAAAAACCACAAACTTTTCTCCAAAAACTATAATTATGATCAAAGGATCATCTTCTGAAAGCCAATGGGAACTATCAAATTAGATTAGGGTGATAAGATTTCAAACGGAACCAAAAAACGAACAAAATATTTAAAACAAAAAATATGAAAACCGTGACATCGAGGTCATAGAGTCAACAGTTATAGATAAAACCGATGAACAGATTAATTTTGGTTTCAGTAGAAAGAATAGGGTTTTTTTTATTAGTGGGACTTACT
The DNA here is from genome assembly GCF_964194025.1 of Convolutriloba macropyga. Classification (NCBI taxonomy): domain Eukaryota; kingdom Metazoa; phylum Xenacoelomorpha; order Acoela; family Convolutidae; genus Convolutriloba; species Convolutriloba macropyga. The sequence continues at coordinate 18,636,977 of NC_134474.1, forward strand.
TTCAAGTTCGAGCAGAAATATTAGAAAGTTAAGGATTGTTGAATGTTCAAAAAAATTTATATAAAAATTATACACATAAAAAAACACTAAATAGGTTCAGTTAATGCTCCTCGGGAAACGTATCGCACTTTTAGTCAACGAGTCCGCCATAGGACTACAAAAATTTAGAGAAATCTCAAAAAAAAAATTTCCTTAAAAATTACGAAAACTCGAAATGGAAACCATAAAAACATGAGCGATTCCTTGAAAACTAATTATTTATTTATTTGGCCTCATTTGACTGTAAATGAGGTTTTTATAAACGTAACTGTGATATGGAAAGTGATTAGTTTCTAAACTAGCCAAAAAATTCAAAACTATGAAGTTTTTTTAAAAAAAAACAGCCCTCCAATTGAATTCGAATTTTTTGATTATGAACTTCGAGACCAAAATTAGCCTTTTTTCGCCTTTCGTCTATTTAGAACCAAAAATTGTTTAATTTCGTAGCGCAAAATCTAATTTTTTTAAGAAAACATCTTAATTTGAACAAAATAACGCTAAAAGTGAACAAAATCATGCCAAATATTACGTTTTTACACCAAAGTTAAAACATCGATAACTCCTCGAAAAAAGGATATTGAAAAAGATCATTTTCACATTTTACGCTGAACGAGCTTTTTAACGATACCACTCACATTTCTCTACGCTGAATATACCGATCGGCCAAAATACAACGCAACCCCGTTTTTCATAATCTGATCTCTCTTGAAAAGATAAACAACTTTCTAAACCGCTGTGAATTTGCATTTTTCAAAAACTGGAAATTCGAAAGATTTCACAGAGTTGTCAAAATTTTGATGACAATAGCTCATTGAAAAAGACGGCACAATTGTATTATTCCAGAGCCTCAAACGTATTATTACAAAACTACAGAGCGGTTCAATGTAATGATTTTGATTTACGTCTTAATATGGACTGAATTATACTGAAAATAGCCTTCTTGGAGTCGATTATTTCATTTTGCAACTGTGCTTCTTGAGTTAGCTTCTTGAATTATCAACTATCGATAACCGTAGCTCTATCGTTGTACGATTCTTGGAGGCTAAAAAATTGTAGCATGATCAAATACAGCATTGCATTGATAAGAAATCAATTGTCACAACTAATTGGTTCTTATTCTTAAAAGAAACACACAACGTCAAAAATCAAACAGTCATTATAATGACGTGAAAAAAACGCCTCAAATTACGCGGTTCACATGTTTGATTATCACAGCTCTAAAAATTCATTTAGTTGTTGCAACATTTTCTACATAAAGCAATGTTAACACGGTTCCGCGGAATCAGCTTATATGTTCATAACCACTAATATCTACAAATCTAAATATCTAGTATAATTAGATATCCATAATCATAGTTGTATGCTCTGCATATCCGCTCGTCAATAATATCCGCTCGACAAAGAAAACTTCAACATACTGCAACATTAAACCTAACAGAATAAGCTCGGATGCATTTTTCTGGAACCGAATCTGGGGTTCGAGTTTTTCGGATACCGTTTCTGCCAGATGGGAAAATTGTCTTGGCCAGGCAAACATTTCCATTCTCAAACTTTGATCGTGAGTAATTAAAAACAAAAGCATGTTAAGCTCCATGGGACAAAAAAATGAATATGAAAAGTTGGGCTAATATCATGAAAACTTTACCTGTAAAGAAGAAACCAACTTTCATTGTGTTTACTGTAGTTGTCACATTAGTAGGATCATTCTTACTGTATTTACGGTGACGGTCAAGCAAGCCAAAAGGCAAGCACGCGAAATTTTGAAATATTGAAATTTTGTTATACCGATATTTTAAGTTGCCCCTGGTTCGCAGTGGTAACTGGCTTGCGGATTCCGGATTACATCCTACAGCGGATGAGAGGCATGCCCATGGGTAACGGTCCGCTGGGGCCCGTAACCCTTCCATGTCAAAAATTGACGTATTTCTTTCTTTGGTGTATTGCAATACAATAACTTATAATGCTATACGCAATCTTGATTGTAACGGTCAACAGTGTATTAATTCTAATAGATTACATAACTTTCGGCTTGCCACTATGTCGGCTTACTTTTACTTCGGCTTTATTTGTGTTCACCTGTATTACATTCCAAAATCTCAGATACATGCCGTGTAGTTATATCTTTTGTGAGAAAAACGAAAACCTTAATTTCAAAAAACATTATTGATTATTAACAATTTTAATTATTAGATAACCAATACTTCAAGCGCTTGCTCTTGTAGGAAGTAATAAAAAAATTAGTAAGCAGTAAATTAAAGATACTAAATGAAAATAAAATTGGGGTTGTGATTTGAGTTTAGTCAGTAGATCATTGTTTCGAAAGTACCGAAGTCGAGTTGAGTGTTACATCTTGAACGAACAAATTACTGAACAAAGGCCTATTGCACTGTTTCATCTTTCTCAATTTCTTAGCTAAGTTTTACATGTGGCTACACTAAGTTAATTCTTTATATCCAATTCGGAGAACTCAATCTTAAGCGAAACTGGTAGTTCGGAGAAAATTAGAAATTACAATGAAATTCACTTTTACTAGAGAAAAACGCGCATTAAAATTTTGTTTAAAAATAGCATCGAGCAGAACATTCTCACACCCCCATTGTTGAGTTATGGACTTACGGACTTGAAATTTAAGGGTGATGCGAAGCCTACAAAAATTTCAAATTAGACCACTCTGTTAGAACAATTTATTAGTTCTTTTGGTGAACAATTTATTAGTTCTTTTGGTGTACTATTTTGGTAATACAATTAACATTTTAATGCTATGCGCAGTCTTAACTGTAACGGTTAACGAAGTATTATTGCTAATAGATTACATAACTTTGGGCTTGCCTTTACATCGGCTGCAAATTGTTGGAAAAACTGCTGAGAGTACAAACAGTGATTTTTTGTGATTAGCAAGACTGATATGTCCTTGGTTGTCCTTTCGACACACGAAACCTTGAAAAATCCTTGAATGGTTTAGAGAGAGTGGTTTAGAGCGGAGCCGTATTAAAATTACACACAATTTTTCTCCAAAAGCCAAAACTACGTCTCAACGAAATTATTTCCCCATAATTAACCTTCATAGAGATCATTTTTAAGAGAATACTTAACTTGTTGATTCTTCGACTCGTTGTCTTCCCCAGTTTCCACAACTTTTCCCATTTCAACGCCCCTCATACGCTCTTCGGGCAAAGGCTGACGCCTCAAACCTTTAGATTTTTCTAGCAACATTTTCTGCAGTTCGCTCATTCCGGGAGCGATACTTAAATCATGATCTCTAGTCAAAAACTGCTCAACTCTTTTCACTTCCTTTGCGGTTATCTCATTTGAATCTGTAGGTTGTTCTTCATTCTTTTCAATCTTTAAGAGTTTAGAACCTTGAATTTCATCTTGGACTGAAATCAAGATCTTTTCTGATAATTTTGCATCCCTATTTTGAAATTTTGAGGATTCATCTTGAGGCGTTTTAGAGGTCAGTTCTGACAGGTTGCAAACTTTATTTGTACTTTGTTCCGTTTGAAGTGCAGTTTGTTCATCTTCATCTGAAGATTCATTGAGATTTTTCCCATTGCTGTTTTGCAATTGGTTAATCATATTTGACACTAGCGTTGACACTTGCGACCTAAACAACCACATTACTCAAGACTTAATCCAGACATTTCCATATTAAATTAGCTCCCATTTTGCCTAGAAATTTGAAAGTTATTCAAATAAGATTTGAAGGATACAAAAGCCCAAGGGAAGGTGAGCTGTCAAATTGCGGCTGGGCTCAGACAGATATACACTTAGTGCAATCCGGCCTCAGTCAGAATTTCATTAGACTAAAGTTGAATCAAGTTTTGTGGAAGAGTTGAAATTAACATGAATTTTTTGCATACTAAATTCAAATTCATTATCAACGCAGCCGTTCTGTATGTTCCAGCCATGAAAAAATGAAGAACATCCAAAACTTTTGCTATCGCTAAATTCAGAGAAAATTCAGACGGCGCAATGAACTTCAATAAATAACTTGTAATTCACCTAAATAGCAAAAAAAAGCTCGTACAGCTCCCTTTCAAAATCAGCCTGATTAAAATTAATGACTTACTTTTTAGGTGTTGTTCTCAAGTTGATTTTTGATTTATTTTCTTCAGTGGTTTTACTCTCAATTGCGTCTTCTGCCTGTGCCTGTTTTCTCTCCACAACTGCAGTCGATTGACTATTTTGTACTTCATTCGATTCGATATTAGTCGCATAACATTTCGGTCGGATAGGGTCATCTACATTTTCAAAACTTGAAAGCAAATTTTGCATTCTCTGACTAGCACCCAGTTTGGGCCGTTTTGACGGAGTTTCTTCAGCTCTTCCACCGCTCACCAAGTGAAAGTAGGCGAGCTGAAACACCAGAAACAGTCAAAAATTCCAAAAACTTTTTCTTGTTCCATGGAATCAAAAAAATAACCTTTTGTACTGCTTGCTACCTTTGCGATTAATTTCTCACGAATTAAGTTATGAGAAAAATTGATTAGCCAAAAATTGCACTTTCGATACAACATGTAGTTTGATCATTCACCCCCAAAAATGTCATACCCAAATTTTAAAGCCAACTGATAAATTGAGAATTCTATATCAACTCTAACAGGTGATCAAAAATTGTAATAAAGGTTGACAAGAGGTCGTAAAAATCGGTGGAGAATACACGGGAGTTAGTTTGATCATTGGCAATTTCTGCTGATTTACTTCTTTAGCCCACAAAGCTGTAAATGCAACCTTCAAACTTATTCAGCCATAGACCATTTTTGAACGGTCAGATGTTGAATTTCTTCCACGTTTTGAGCTGTTATTTCATTGACCTTGTAGCAGCCTTGCCTTTTCAGTCATCGACTTTTTGAATCTTATCATTTCGGTTATTGACTTTTTCACGAACACATTTTTTTGGTCCTTGACCTCTTTAAATTTCCTTAATTATCCAGCTCGAGAACTCTTGAACACTTCTAAAACAGCGGCTTCTAAACAAGCTACTCGGTAGCTCTTCAGACGGACCTTAAACATTCATTTTGCTTTTCGCAAATCATGGTGCCTTATAATGTCATACAAATAACATATAGGATTCACACAAAAAGATCAATTCGCTCAGACCACAAAATCCCACTTATCGGTCCTATAAAATAAAGAGCACAATTGATGTTGCCACAAATTAGAGCACGCACATTCTGATCAGCTATTCCAATTCTGAATAAGAGCGATTACGATCACATATTTCCAATCAAATTATCAACTTCAACTAGTCCACCTAAAAACTGTTTTTCCTTTCCTTTTAGCCTTGCCAAGGTGGCCTGCTTGTGAGCTGAAAAGCTCGTCAGGCAACCTGCTGGATGACCTTGTTGTTCCGACCCCACTTGTGGGGGAAGGAACTATATACTCAAATGGGTTTTTTTTTTTTTGTTCAGTGAATTTTGGCCGATCGATATATTCGTCGTAGAGAAATGTGAGTGGTATCATTAAAAAGCTGGTCCAGCGTAGAATTCAAAAGTAAAAAGATTTTTTTGAATTTCGTTTTTTTCGAGGAGTTATCGAGGATTGAAGTTTTGTGTGAACAATGGGATCTTTAGCATGTTTGTTCACTTTTAGTACAATTTTCTTCAAACTAAGATCTTTTTTACGAAAACATTAATTCAAATTTCTATAAAAAGAATAAATTTTGAGTTCGTAAAAGTTGAATGCAAGGCGATAGAAAGACTAGTTCTGGTCTCATAGGGAAGTTCACTATCAAAAAAAAATCGAACTCTAATTGAGAGCCCTTTTTTTAATAAAACTTTTCTCTTTTTTGCTTTTTTAAGTCACCTAGAGACAAGTCACATTTTATATCGACGTTCTATTAATGACAAAACTCCTTTATAGTCGAATGAAGCGCAATGAACAAAAAACGTCGTTTTCAAGGAATTGCTCATGTTTTTTTTTGGCTTCGATTCTGAGTTTTCGTAATTTTGAATGAAATTTTGAATTTCTTTTTGAAGTTTTACTATTTTTTTTGGAGTCCTATGGTAGGGATTCATTGACTAACAGTGCAATATGTTCCATAATGAGCATTAAGTGAACATGTCTATTTCATTGAGGGGGCGGCTAATGGCTGTTAAGACTTAAAAAATAATTTTTCGAATTTTTTTTTGAATATTAAAGAATCATAATCTTATTATAGTGAATTGTAAGTCAGTCCAGGGGTGAGAGCACCCTCTTCCTTCCTACTGCAACCAAAATTAAACTGGTTAGCGGTTTTATCTTCTATCTATTGGTTATATGACTTCAATGACAAAAAATTTCAATTTTTTAAAATTTTTTTTGGATTTTTACGTATTATTGGTTACTTTTGAAATCTTATCACATTATCCAAATATTGACAGTTCCCATTAGCTTAAAAACGATGTTCTGTGGATGACCATTAAAAATTTTAAACAAAAATTTATGGTTTAAATGGCTTCGACACGTTCTTCTTGCACTTTTCTAATGATTTTTTGGTTTTCTCCTGTTTTTTTTGTTGTTTTAATAGTCATTATACTTACTGTGATCTCATAATGAATACCTATGCATGACAAACATAAATGTACTGCCACCGGGGCATCTTTGAGCGTTTTTATTGACTTCCGTTGAAAGCTATTGAATTTAATGTCTGTTAAAATAAAAATCATTTTTCGAAAATTTTATTTGAACAAAAACAATTCCTAAATTTTTCTTGAACTGTTAGTGAGTTTCAGTATTGACTGGACCCACTTGCTTTTTACTGCGACTAAAAATATTCTGTTTAGCTGTTTTATCTTCTAGCTATTGGTTATATGACTTCAATGACAAAGATTTCAATTTTTTTAAATTTTTTTTTTGGATTTTTTGAATTATTGGTCACTTTTGAACTCTTTATCACATTATCCAAAGATTATTGTAATCCAATTGGCTTAGAGAGGACGTTCAGTGGATCACAGAGAAAGTTTTCAGAGAATAGCTAATGGTTTAATTGTCTTCGACACTTTCTTCTCGCATTTTTCTACTGAATTTTAGTTTTTGCTGTTTTTGTTATTGTTTTCTGTCATAAGACTTATTGTGATGTCTTTTTAACTATCTATGCATGACAGACATCATTTTCCTCCCTATGGGTTATATCTGAGCATCGTCATTGAGCTCCGATGAAAGATTGAGTTTACTGGCTGTTAAGGGTTTAAAAATAATTTTTCGAAACTTTTTTGAAATTCAACCATTCCTAATTTTTTTTCGTGAATACTCTTGGTCATTGTTGGTTCTAACAGAATCCATTTCCGTTCTACTATAGCCAAAATTAATCTGGTTAGCGGTTTTATCTTCTACCTATTAGTTTTAAAACATCAATGCCACGAGAATTCATATTTTTTTTGGGTACTTTATTTTGTTTTTCGATCCTTTTGAAATCTTATCACATCATCTTACTGCTGAGAGTCCCTATTGGTTTAGGGAAGAAGTTCAACGGATCATAAATAAAGTTTTCAGGGAAGAGCTTATGATTTGAGTTGCTTCGACATTTTCTTCAGGCACTTTTCTACTGAATTTGTGGTTTTTGCCTCTCTCTGTTGTTGTTTTCATAGTCATTAACTTGTTGTAAGGTCTTATTGATGAAATACGATTGGCAAAAAAACTTATTGTCCCCTCGAGGCATCATTTATTGTATATACTGGCTTCCGTTGAAGGCTAATGAATTTAATGGCGTTGATAATACGTGTTTTCCCGCAATTTTCGTGCGTCTAATGTATTTGTTTATATTTGTTGATTTTTTGAAATTATATTGATAAAAAAGGTTTTCCCATTGCTCCTGAAAAATTAATTTAAAATTGAAGAGTGTTTAGTGAAAAGTTCATTTTTTTAATGCCTTCGACCCTTTTGTCGCTCAATTTTTTTTCCTGAATTCGCTGTTTTTGTTCTTTAGGTAGCCGTAAATTGCTCACAGATCTCATAGGCTTGTAATTGAGGACTGAATGAATGATGTTGCTCAAAACATTCAGTATATAGCGAATAGGTTCCTTTCGTCAAATTTAACTTCTATTCATCAATCAGATGTCCCATCGAATTTCGTGTATTTCAAGAAATAACATATATATTGATATTATGTGCCACTGTTGTTTCGTTTTTCTGAACGTTTATTGAATGGCCATTTTTTGCGTTTCTTTTTCTCTTCCTTCAGAACAATCGCGTAATAACAGATCCCAATGGTTTTTAAATGTGGCCCAAGTAAACTTATTTAATCTTTCAGTATAAATCCTTCAACTGAAATAGCAGAAATAACAACTGAATTAAAAATACATATTCAGATGATAGCTATTGATTTTAATGGTAGCAAAGGTTTGTGTTTTCGCAAATCGTTTGTAATTTTTTGAGTTTCTCTTTAGTTTGTTTCTATGGCATAGTCTGACCACAGACGGGTGCTTTTGGTTTTGTAATGACTTTTTAGTAATTTATCAAGGATTTTTTTTATTAAAAACCAATGTTTAAGATTTTTGAATTTTCTTGGTGCAAAAAATGTTGATTAATTTTTAAGTTTCGCCTCACTGTTCGTTCTTTTTGTCGGCTTGTTACCTAGTCTCGTTAAGAAAACTTTTCATCTGCTGTATAGTTAGTAAAAGGTAAACTTGTGTAGTTAAGGTTTTATCTGACTGCATTTTGACGTTGTTACCAGGTGCTTTTAAATTTAGATATTCATTTTTTGCCGCCAAAATTTTGTTGGTGCTATTTTTTTTTCTAGTCTCTTCAATGTCAGGTCACGTTGGTGCTGTAATGAAGCATGGCATTAGTAATTCAATTAGTAGATAGAATGTGTAACGATTGTTTTAAACTCAAACATCTATTTTTGTTATCTCTTGATTTGGTTGACATTTTAGTCAAAAATGTAGATGAGCTCGGGTCGGAACATCATGTGCGAACGCACATTAACGAGCCGCCTTGTTATATGATTGATCATCTTTTGTATTATGGTCTCCAGTAAATTCAACTTCACAACTCATTCCACAAATTAAACTTAGTTCAGAAACCTTAATATGATTACCTAACTGACGCTCGCTCGTGAAAAAATTTGAAAACTGAATCGCAGTCAATGCATTCTTCCGTCAGAGCTCAGATTGAGCGTCATTTTTAAAATTATTGCAACTTACAGCCGGAGTGGGTCTGGGGCTGTCTTCTGCACCAGCGTTTTGCACTCGCTTTAAAACCTCAGTTCTGTTTCCATCAGCGGTAGAATTAGAAGTGGCTTTTTCTGCGGCTTGCTTATTTTTGCTATTTAGATTCTTTAAAAACTGCTGAACATCAAAACCTTTCTTCTGGTTTTCGTCACTCACAGACGAGAAGAGATTTTTCTTCGCTTCGTGAACTGTACTTTTTGGTGTTTCAACCTGATCGGTTGATTGCGACTCTTCATTCTCATTGGCCAATTGACTGTCCAAATTTTGATCATTTCCCAGAAGTTTGCTGATCACAAACGAAGCTTCCATGTAGCTTTCATTTAACCTAGCAGCCTGAGCCGCTCGTATTTTCTTTGTGCGTTTCAACTGCACTTTCTGAAACTCATATTTGGGCTCATCTTTCTCAGCATTCTCTGGTTCAGAATCTGAATCTTGAGGTCTGGGAGAACCGTTGGCAAATATGTCCAAAAGCTTGGCAACTTTCGGACCAGGTGATCTGAACTGATTGCCTTGCTTACCTGGCGACTTCCCATTCGACTGTTGTGATTGACTATTGAACAAGTTTTCTTTGTCATCCGAGTTCATTAGAATTTCATTGTGTTCAGCCATTTTAACCTGAAAAGACCAACGCTTTCAAAGAGGTTATAAAATGTCAACTTTTATATGCCATTTAAAACGAACACGAGAAACACTTAATTTTTGTAATTACGGAATTTTAACCTTTAATGGAGTTCAAGCCATTTTTAGCCCTTCAGTTAATTGGATCCCGAAATGAATTAGAACTTTAATGCCTCCCACAACGGGGAAAAATTAGCACCAACTGAGGGCAAAAAGAGTCAGGCAAAAATTTTGCGTCAACGTTCTACTTTAAAAAAAAAGTCCAATTAATTGCTCGTCCATTTAAATGACGACTTTTAAGGCAACGAGTGTCTCTACTGCCGTGGTTGCTATATACAATAATAATTGGTTTACAGGCGCCAATACCATACCTGTTCAATTTTATATTAATTCAATCTGCCAAAGTAGGCACCAAAAATAATAACAGCAAATTTTAAAAAATGTCATGCCGAAAAGACAAAATTAATGGAAAGAGGCTCGGTGACACGCGCTTGAAGATTTTGAGCAATCGAAGTCAGACTAGACTGTATGTGAAATCAATAGGCTATAATAAATGGAAAAGATATAATAAATAGTGGATGTTTTTTACGAGAACAGGGAAGTTAGCGCATTCATTTACGGGAGAATGCAGGAAATTTAGGCAGACCAAAGTCAGAATGAAAACTTCAGAGGCAAATATGAAAATAATATATCCAAAAAATTGGTTTAAGACTTGAAACCGAAAAATTTAATCTCACTCCGCCAAATATAAAACAACTCACAAATATGTCATTGATGTCACTATATTAGTATATGGGCAATATGGGCTAATCACTTAAAAAACTATTTTGAAAAGGTCTTTTAAAAACTAACTTGCCATATTTTTGCGTTTAAATTCTGTTTGTCGAAGATTACATAAATTTTGATTAACTAATTTCAACATTTATTAATTGAGCAGCTCCTATGAAATCTGTTAGCTTTTTTCATTTTATGGAAGAACTTTTAGGGAAACAAATAAGGCTCTTCACAAACACCATGTTCGATCGAAAATCGAGAACAAATTTATATTTGATTAATTTTTAGCTATATCTATGGACTCCATCTAAGACCGATTTTCTTTTCCTAGCAACATTCTAATTCCATTTTTTGTTTTCGAACTCGCGTCAATATCATTTTTCAACGAGACCAAAAAAGCGCATATAAAATTACTAGCAGACCCCTACCAGGAATTTGATAGAGTGGCTTAAAAATCACGAAAACACCACAACAAAAAATTATCCAGTATCATATCAATTCTGGTACTCACAGAAATTCGATTAAGAACATAACACGGGACAATTACAACCGTAGATCAACAGAAGCAGGCGTACTTAACACAAAGTGTACTAAAGTTGCCAACCCTGTGTTTAAGTCTAGTTAAACTAAACCTCTCGCATTGCCAATATTATTATTGATTAAAAAGCGATTTCAAGAGTGTCAAAACAGAAACATGACAACAAAAGGAATGTAACGGCGACAAAGAAACGTTTTTAATTTGATCATACATCTTTTTCCACTGGAAATAAGAAGATTTACGTTCCTCAAAAATAAGGACTGTTTTCATTTGTCGTGACGTGGTATCTAACAGCACATTTACTGAGAAAAATTTACAAACAAAAAAGAACCAGAAAAAAAATGAAACAAACCTAGAGAAAATAAAATATTATACAAATGGTGAGATGACGACAAATACAAAAGGAAAACGAGTAAAAGAGATGAGCATCAAATCTAAATTTAGTAACGAGAAAAAAACCGTTGTTCAAAAAGAATGCAAAAACAAACGAAAATAAGAAAGCAAGAAAACAAGTGAAGTAAATAGGAAACGTAAAAAAAAACTGGCCAGCATAACGATAGTTCAGGAACTGAAAAATGTTTCAAAAATTTCTACTTTTGATGAAACAAAGTTTGCACAGAAGATTTTGCTTTTCAAGTTTTTTTATATCAGTTCATTTCACCATTGAGATGTTTTATCCAGCAACTTCCAAAAACTATCTCAAATTTTAAAATAGCGTGAAAAATTCAATCTGAGCATTCGACAAAAATGGCTCATTTAATCGATGCGATGTATAAAACATAAAATTTATGTCAATGTCACTCCAATAATTGAAAAGACATTACATTGATTCAAGTCTTAACTTTTGATTCCCCGGAAAAAAAATGCCGAAACATTTGTTTGTCTTTTTATAGACGCAAAAGACATTAAAAGCAATGTCGCAAAAAGCACAATTCGCAATTTGAGGTGAAATAAACAATTAAATTACATTAAGTTAAATGAGCAGTTACAATTAGCAGGAACAATTTGAAAAATGTTAAAAATTGTCTAAAGGCAGGAAAAACTCATGGAATAAATTCAGGCAGGATCGAATTCCTCTATGCTAAAATTAGCAGGAACAGTTTGAAAAAAATGTTTAAAGGCAGAAAACTCATGGAATAAATTGAGACAGGGCCGAATTCCTCTAAGCGTAATTGCAACTGAAAAATACGCGTGTAGGACAAAACCTCACTGTGTCATTTGGACGAGAACTGATGTCCAGGTAAAGTGTACAGATAAATTTTGACAACAAAAGAAATTGGTTTCTCTGAAACGAAAGATGCAAGTAGCCTTTTGGTACTGCAGAAAAAAGTAAGAAAAACGATCATTAAAGAAATGACTTCCCTTTTTCATATGAACAACTTGTTCTAGCAATACCGAGAACCTCAATTTTAAAAACTTTTAAGATGTATTTTAGTAATTGGAAGCCCTTGCGATAAAAATTGTTGCTCAACAAGTTGACAGATGCACATCTGCTGAGAAAGATCTTTAAATGCACATCTGCTGAAAAGTGTGGTGTTCAAAATATCTTCAAAATATATAAAATAGCAGCCATGTTGCAGGAGAATAGATCCGATAGCGCTGTAAAGATGCAGTATTAAAATACCAATGCAAAAAATGAGAACTAAGAAAAGCGTTAGAGAAATTGGATTTTCAACGAAATGCCCCTAACTGATTGTACTGTAATGTTAAACGAAATTTAATAAGAGTGAGATACCCTTCCTTGACTGCAACATCTGCCATTAACGTTTGCATAAGTCAGTAGAGGACAGGAAAAATCATTTTGAGAGTGATGTAAGTGATTAGTGACCACAAAATTAAGTTATTGAACAAAAAGCTGGCTAGGCTGATTTGAAAAAGCCAATCTATGCACAAAAAATAAATGAATGGAAGAAAATTGAAGCCCAATAGAAGTGAGCCTATTGAGTAAATCAACTTCCCACGAAACAAAGGAGGAGAAGTTTTGAGCGCACTTACTAAGTTGGGAAACATAAAAGACAAGACCAACCAGAGCATGCGATGTACCCTTACTGCAAAATGTTAATTGAAATAATTTTTAGGTAACTTCTGCCGTTTGGAGGGTTTGAAACCGCAACCTCCGATTTCTAAGCCAGCGAACAAGCCACAGCACTATGATTCTTCAGATTGTTTTTCTATAATATTGAGCTATTTCGGAATAGGTCACAGAAGTTACTAAAGACTAATCAAATTTGTCTGCTGATAATGCGCTTCCCTTACACATGCTCCTCAGAGGCCTCTTAAAATTTCCTTCAGTATCTCATAAACGTGCGCTTAAACATGCATTTTTCTTTAGCTAATCATGCATGTTAAGTCAACGATGGATCAAAAATTACCCATGTATAATTCAATTCTTTAATAATTTCTTCCATTATTCTTTAATAACTACGTTGCTGAAACGTACAGCTTAGCTGAGCTGCACAAATGAAAGCTTAGAAAAGTTCTAAGATAGTTGCTAAGCAAATTGACGCCTTAGGGCTTTACAAGTTTATCCTGAATTTTCTGACGAAAAATGGAATCATTCAAGCGTGCAAAAGAACATTCTAAAACAGACAACGGTCAAACTTCTGCAGAGAAAGACTCACTGTAAAGTTCTACTTTTTAAAGGTCTCTATTATGAATACAAAATCATTAAATTTCAGAACCAAGATACGCTATGGTACCAAAGATGTGAACCAGGATTTATGCGCATTGCATATCGCAAACGCTGAGCATGAAAAAGCGTGAAATTGGGGTATTTTGAGAGATTTGATTGTCGTTTTCGCAACTTCAACAGAAAAGATGGTCAAAACACTTTGTTTCTATAAACGATAAGCTAATAAGAACCTTCTATGATCTAAAAAGCAAAAATGCATTTCTAGAACTTTTAAGAAAAACTATTGTCCTCATTGACGACAAATTCTTCCCAAAAAAGAGCAAGAGGTAGTGAAATTACCAGCATAAAGTCAGAACTTGAGCAGATGAAAACTTTATGAGCAAATTAGAAGCAGCGGTTCTGAAAAAAATTACATGGAATAGAACAGAATTGACTCGACGCCAATGTAGACATCTAGACGCTGTGTAGTTTTTAAAAAGCTACAAGTTTAACGACGTGCTAATAGACATTGGTTGGAACTGAAAACATTGTTTCATTAGATGTTTTGACGTTTTTCAGATATTCGGTTGTACGTGACTTATTGACATATACTATATCGTAAAATCATGTGGTTTTATGTATCATCATTTTGAGGAAACGTAACAAACACACCTGATGCTGAGAAGCTAAAAATCTCGGCGTTTTTTTGTTAAACTAGATACCTTAAAAACCCTTTTGTAAACCTTGAAAATTTAAAAATCTTTAGTTTTTAGGAATCAAAATGTCTTTTTTTCGCAGCAACAAACAAGTAAACAAAAATTAGCATTCGAAAGCTAAAAAACAAACAAAGTAGAAGCAAGTTAGTTATCTCTCGTAATTTTGAAAAACCCCAGCTTAACCTTTGAATAATAGTTGAACGGTCTTGTGTCTTGTCATTCACTACACAATGAGTGACAAAAAAAATCTGCATAACTTTTCCAGTACATCTTTGAAACAAAGAGGAACCAAAAATCAGATAAAATGTGCTCATTAACAATTGTTTGTTATTAGGCTACGTTCCTTTTAAGAGTTATATCAGATATAGAAGTAAAACTAAATTGCAATATTTTTGGAACGTTTGTGTCATACACCCCCCTCATCTCATTCGTCTCCTACTTGGTAATGCTCGGCCCCAATTTCAAAATAAGGGAACTTAAAAAGGGAAAAAGTTTCGCTGATGCGAAAAATGTACATTCAAGAGGGCACCAAGTGCTGAAACGAAAAGCAAAATTTTGATTTCATTTTTCATAGGCGGCGATGAGCACCTACCTTGGTGTCACTTGGCTACTTCGCGGCATCAAAAGAATTCAATGGTGAACTTACAAATGTGTCTATTGTAGTTCACCTATTCTCCAGAAAAAATAAAGATGATATTTTTAATTTGTCAGTGGAAAAGTCATTTTCAAACGTGCCCATTTTGCACAAGTTTGATTTCTCACCGAAAAAAGGTAGGTATTTTAAATGAGGCTTTCATAATTTCTAGAAAATTCAGTAGAAAATCGCCTACTGACTACAAAAATTCCTTTTACCTATTCGAGCTTTCGTCTAATATCAGATCCCTCATACGCAAATATCAAACCAAGGAAAAATATCAAGCAGCCTACTGTTGCATTTGAAGACATTTTCATTCAATTTTTGAGCTTACAATGTTTTGCACATCTGATTGTTCAACTTCGGCAGATTTAGGCAAATAGGGTTCCGCATAATGCACACCGCTGTAAACAGAAAAGCAAATCAATTAGTTCAAATTTTGAATACCTTTTGCTTAGACCGAATTTGAATGAAACAGTGATTACTCCAAGACAAAAAACCTATGTGAAATTGTTTACAAACATTTAACAATGGTATGCGCATTGGCAGGGTCACACAATTGAACCCTACGATAAAAAGAACCAATTTTATTTTTTTAATAAAAATTCAAAACATGCTTTTGAATATAAAGTAGCGAAGTCTTTGTAAATCAGCAAGTAGACACTGATTGACAAAAATGACAGTATTGTTTCAGCATTTTCAATTTCTCTAGATGAACCCAATTCTCCGTAAGGCCGTCACTTCACTTCATAACTGAAAAGCATTACTTGTTTTATCCTCCTGATAATATCATCATTAGTGTTAGTTTTCATTTAGGTAGTCAAGACAAATGGAGAACAAAATTGCGGTTATAAAAGTTTCATGCGCACTGAATCGGTTAACAACACCCTTTCAGCAGCTCTGCACAAAAACAAATTGCATTTCTCGTGCAAATTTTAACGGAAACTAAAGCTAAATTCGCAACGATTGCGCAAAAAAATTCTTACACCGCAATAGCTGCCATTAAAAAAATCCGCAATCATTAAAAATGGCAAAACCTTTTTTTCTGATTTGTCCTAATTTCAGATAAACTGAAATTTGAAATCTAATACTCCGACAGTCGAAGAGAATACTTGGTAATGACTACGAGCAAGAATCCTAGTTTTGAGCAAGAATCCAAGCAAGTTTGTCAAAACATTTTTTGGCTAATTTTGTGTCTCAAACATCTGCAGCCTTTCTTCGACTGAGAATTTAATGCTCTAGGCGTATCCGTTGTGCCTCTTCATACAATTAAAACGCAGACATTTTCCCACTTGGGCGTTTCTGGGTTCACAGATATCATCTCCGGCATTATCAAAAAACACAAAAAAATGCTTACCAATTATGAAGCAGTTCTAGTGAAATAGACCTCAACACTTTGAGTTCAAAATTTGTGGAAAGCTTGAGCATTTCCTGTTGCAACCAGTAGATATCGCATAACTTGAGAGCAAATATGCCAAATTTTTCCAAAAAACAAAAATGAATTGACACCAACTCACAGTTTGTGGACAAGGCTAATGATCTATTGCAAAACTTTGCCTATTCTTTTCACGGTTACCTGACAATATACCATGTGCGCCAATATACCAAGCCACTTTCAATCTTATTTCTGCCACCTTTTAGCGTAGTATTAGCAAATAGAGGTCGCATTGTTTGTCAAATTAAGTTTAACTTAGTCTTCATTGCTGTTTAAGAAATGAAAATCGTTTTTGGCGTTGATACTATGAGTTTTCATAACTTTTTTTTGAAAAAAATGATAATTTGCAATTTTTGGGGTTTTCTTTTGCTATTGTGTCCGACCATCGCATTAATGGGAAATAAATGAGGAATCGACTGTCACATTACTGCCGTTGGAAGAAGGCGCCACTGATTATCGTCAATATTTGAATGAATAGATTGATTTTATAGGCTTCGACACCGTTTCCTCAGAAAATTGAATTGTGTTTTTGATTTTTGCTGTACTTGTTCCTTTTGTAGCCCTGTGACATTGTGGATAATGGCAGATCTTAAGCGGTTTTGTTTGAAGGTTTGATTGAAGCTAGTGAACGGTTTCAGTTGATAGCTAATGGCTTTCACGACTTCGAATTTAATTGTTTTCAAAAAGTGTAAAAGTAAATTTTTCTAAGTCTGCCCTTTCTGTTTTCTGTTTAATTGTTTTTTTTTGCCCAAGAAATACAGGTCACATTTCTTTTCTTTTCAAACGCAAGTCATTTGGTTGTGCTTAGTTTTTATCTGATGCCATTTTGAGCTTTTCATTAACTTTTTTTAGAAAAAAAAGAGACAATGAGTTTTGATCGTAAGTACTGCTTGTTGTTTTATTTGATTTGTTGTTTGCCTTATCTGTTACTCTCCTTAATGCCAGGTATCATCGGCCCTTTAATCTGTCATTGTTTAATTTGCACAGTAGTTCGAGCTCAAAGATTTGAGCTTAAAAAATGTTTCTCATTTGGTGGGCAATAAGTCAAAAACAAGTTTGATCGCGGTCGGAACATTGTGCTAACGCACATTTCCGTGCCCCCTTGTTCCATTAGAAAATTAGTTAGATTAAAAGGAGAGAGTGCGGACGTAAAACATTGACTGCAGTGAAACAAAAGCGGAATTATAGATAGTTTTGGACACCAATTAGATTGACTGCAGATAATAAACACACTGAACAGCTGACAACGCAGACTATTATCATCAACAGAACAAACTTTGAGAACGATTTATCACAGATGAATTTTATAATGTAATCAGGATCTGTAAAATAAAGTTTTTTCAACAACGCCTCGAGAAACACAATCAATAATAATTTATTCATGTTATATCACAAAAAATTGACCTAGGAGTTGAAATAAAAAAGCTGAAAATTCTTAACCGGAAAAATTTCTATCTTCGTTAGATATACAACAAATGGGAGATCAAATATAATTTAAATTAGATTCATTTAACTGAGTGGTTTGTTAAAGTAAATTCTTTAACGGTTTAAATGTTCCAAATTTTAAAAAATCTTGACATTAAGATAATTTGTGCTCGATAAGTTCTCTCCTGGAACACTTCGCAACACCAAAAAATCAAAAATAACAAAAAGCTTTGAAATATATAAAAATGGCTATAGAATATGTTAAAATATACTGAGAAAGATTTTAGCTCTGGAAAAGTTGGAAGTTCTATAAACTTAACCTTTCCTCAAAAATAACTCAAAAACCGCCTATTCAATTATTCTACAACCTATGGGCTTTCTAATAAAACTGCTACACCCTTTGTACAAAATTATCCATAAACCAAAATTGATTGAACAAACCCTGCGTATAGACTTTCCTTCTTTACTCTTAAATAAAATATAAATCAGTAAATCAGAAAAAAATCTATCAATCTTAATGATTCTCCGATTAAGAAGTTAACACAAACATTTCAGATTTAAAAAGACAATATATTTTTGAAGCATAAATACCAACAGCTGGTCACTATTTTATAATTGAACAAAGCAGCAGCCTCTAAATAGCACAAAATGGTCATAACATAAAGAGGAAAAAATCTAAAGAATTTACAGTCAAAAACTATAATCATGCTGAAATAATCATCCTGAAAAAAAAACATCGAAATGTTGCACTGAAAAAGAGCAGGACAAAAATATTTGATACCACCGTCATTTCAGAGCAATTAAAATATGTAGAAATCTCTAGCTTGCATAAAAACATCAGTTTGACTTAGACAGGAATCACTAAATGATTTTTTTAAAGCTAAGTTAAGGTCCCTCAATTTTTGGTGCGAGCATAAATTTAATTCCTTTTAGTATAAACGTAACTGACTAAACGTCGGAAGAATTGCTCTCGAACGACTAGTGGGGGCTCTAATCAATTGCAGCCTGATTCAGTCGGGGGAGCCTAAATGCGACTAAGAATAGTGGGCTTCAAATAACCACATTAGAGGTTAACATTTACCACTAATAAGATCTGAAGTGAAAAATGGCACCAGTTTCGACGCACTTTTCATTTGACTTTTAGTATTAAATTGCCGCCAATTGAGTTCAGCTGCTTGAAATTGTGATTGAGAGAGAATTTTAGATCACGCGAAACGCAAAAAGTCAAGGGCGTAGAAGTCACTCGAAAAGTCAAAACGGTCAAGCAAAAATTTTGCATAAGAAAGACACACACGTTTACAATAATTGCTTCTCTACGAGAGCAATTAAAACGACCAGAAAGATTCTTAACAGTTAAAGTATTAAAAAATCAAAAACACTTTCACAATCATTATTGTCAAATGCTTTTGACTGCATTAAACAGAGGGGTTATAGGAAAAAAAACCCTCTAGGTCATTCAATGTTTTTGTCCGAGCTTTTTTACGACCGACGAATTGCTCTCGAACGACTGTCGGGGCGATATAATTTAGAGGGGGTATAAACTACAGAAATCAATGTGTGCACAAACTTCCGACGATGTTGGGGTTCAAACCACCGATCTACCGGATAAGAACCGGTGACAAAAACTACTGAGCTACACGAGGCATGTTTGGTAACCGCTCACAATGGATTTTATTTTAGCAACAGACTTAATTTGCAAATAAGAGCAATTTCAATCGCTTATTAAAATCAAAGTCAAGGGTAAAAAAGTTAAATTGAAGAATGTTCTCGTAACAAAAATTTTGCATAGAAGGCACACAAATTCAGGAGGAATTAAACATTATTACCATTCAAATACTGATAGTGATGTCACCATCTTGATTATCCTACATTAAAAAAATCGGAATGTTCATTTCACTTTCGCAACGATATAATATACTCTTTTCCCTTCTTTTAACATTTTCTGCTGAAAATATAATAAGTTGATTTGCCCTGAAATTAACAAGTTACCCCTAAATTGTGTTCAGGTTGTTTTCTTGACAATGAAACAGCACCTTTTTGGGTCTCTTCATTGTTGAACAAAATTTGCTTCATTTGCTTTAATTACACTTTCAAAGAACACAAAAACAAAGCCGAGCAAAGAGCTCTCCCTAGTTTTGAAAAAGGTGCCGCACAATAGGATTAAGCTGAACCAAAAAAGGATAAATGACGTCTAATAAAATTTCACGTCATACAATCAAAGCGAGAGGAAAACATTACAACTGGGAGAAAAAATCATTTTGGGATCAACTGCAATATCAGAGGCAACAATAAAAAGAAAAGCATGCTTGTTCCTAATTCCTATGCATTGTTAATGCGCGGTATGTTAACTCGCTAAACATGAGCCCAGCATTGCAAATTGCGCCTAGTTAGCATGAAAGGAGAAATTTCTAATTTATCTCTGACTAAGACAAGTCAGACTTGTAGCTAGCTGACTAACTGAGTAAAGTCAACAACCTTTGGTAGTTATTCATGGAACACGGATCTAGATCGGTAAATGCTCCATTTATATCTTACCGCAAACGGGTCCCATAAACTCTTAGCCGACAAATTCAGAGGTCGAAGTTTAAAGGACGATTAATTTAAGGACGATTAAATTCTAGATTCTAGATTTTAAAAATTTTAAATTTTTAGATTCACACTTGTGTGCAGAACCGTTAAACCATTTATTAAAAAAAATATCAAAAACTCGGCTGTTGAAATTAGATTTTTAGGAGTCACCGTTTTTAATAGATGGTGCTTAAAATGTTCTTATTTGAGACAACCCCCCCCCCCCCCCAAAAAAAAAAATGAAAACCATTTTATACCGAAGGAAAGGTTTTTAGAAGAATTTTAAAAAAGAATTTTGGAATCAAAATAATAAATACTTTTAAAAATTCGGCTAAGTGCAAATAGTGGTTTTCGTCTTAGTAATACGTCCAGTAAGAACTGATCACAATGCTCAGTTAATTTAAACTTCTACCCTCTAGCTAAATTTCAACCCGTTTCAAACTCAAAAGCGCGCCCAAATTTGAAAGCTCGAGCCAATCGGATTGTTGAAAGACAATCTGAAGATCTTGCATGAGTTTAAAGCAACACAAAGACTTAATTGTTAAATAAAACAAAATACAAAAGCAATCATTCGGAAAAATATACACAAAAGCAAATACAGCAAAATGAACCAGCACTTCTTGTATATAGATAGAAACATAGGCACCTGTATATAATATAATATAAACAAACTCGAAGGGATTTTTTAAAACAATTCAATTTTCTGACATCACAAGATCAAGATGTTGAAAAGGATTCTACTCCTTTCCAGCCCTCTATCATTTAACCCCGCAAACTTTTTATCTCAAAACCCTACGAATCTCTTACTTTTTACCCCAACCCTAGGTATCCATTATTTTGAGTATTAATTGTACTAATTTAAAAGAAGGAATTAAAATTTGGAAATGACAGAGGCATGAAATAATTGGGATTAAATGATAGTGCAAAATAGTAGGGGTGAAAATGTGGACGCCGTTGAAATTATCCCTTCAGAACTTGTAGATAAGAAATATAAATACAAACATGTAGATAAAGAATATTGCACATAAATAGGTACAGAAAGGCGTTAAGCATTCTATCGAACATGAATGCTAATGGAAACAGTTTCCGCATAGGCAGAATACAGACCAAAAGCAAAGTAACAATAAATCACATATGAGTTCATATCAAAAAGCACATATGAGATCTTGGAGTCTCTACATAAGGCTCAAGAACCCTCCAAAACTTTGACGTTCAAAATCCCGCATTTTTTGGCGTAACACCCAAATGACGGTGTTTTTGGAAATCTGAGTGGCTTTTATATTGTGGCAATTTATTCTTAACCTAGTGAAAAATTGTGCGGCCTAGTCAAGGAAAATTGCACGATTGAGCATAAATATGAATTTATCTCTAATTAATCCGGATCTATTCTGTCCCCCCCCCCCCCCCTCCAGTTTTATATGCCCCATTACAATTTATGAGTTGTTATATAGCAAATTACTATGTAAATGTAAAAAAATTAGCACGTGCGCCTGGGGGACGTAAAAGATAGGGTCTTTCCCATTATAGCCCCCCCCCCCCCCCCCCAATCATGGTAAAAATAACATAATGGGGGCTATAATTTCCAAAAGATATAAGCCAGCTAAGATGGGGGGGGGGGGCTGAATTTAGAGGGTTACAGCTCGCAAATGTCAAATACTCAATTTAATGAAGTAAGGCGCTGTTTTATGGGGTTAACAGTTCCTGGAAAGAGTAAGAAAAATATGAAACTAAATTCTAAGACACGGCATGTTATAAGCATGGTCATCAATCAATATTATTTAGGAGTAAAAAAGCAAGCACAAAGGCGTTCCAGGTTTTTACATCAATGTTAATGACAAGAACTTGTTGGCACGTGTATAAATACCTTTGCACACCTTAAGCGGCAACATAAACGATTGAATAAAATATTACACAAGGAGATAAAGATCTATTCTGCCACCTTCCCCGGCTCAGTGGGCTTTTACTCGCCCCGTTTACATCCTAACTTGCTATATAACATATAATTTGTAATTGCGGGAACAAAAAACACTGTAGGGGGGGGGGGGCAAATAGATCCAAAAATATTACAAGAGCGCAAATGAAGAGGAATGAACATTATCACACGGATTTTATCGCCATCAAATAGTTATCAAACGCCGAGGCGAAGCCGAGTTGTTGAATAACTTCGAGGGGGCAATAACAACTGAGTGGTATTGTTTTTAATCAACTCTCGTTGCGATTACAGCTGCATAAGTCATCCCACATTTAAACTGATTAGAAGATTTTTCCCAGCCACACCTTACATAGCAACAGTGGCGAGAAACGAGAGGTGAAAAGATAGTAATACCAAAGCAGACTTTCGCCACTGTTTCCGATTTTTGTAGAACTCATCGGGCAATAACAAGTTATTTCATCGGTAAGTTATACAACTGCTGTTACCGCAACCATGGTTGATTAAAACATGGGTTTGTAACAGACTGATCCTCATGATCAAAACCAATTGGAAACTCGACAAAAAGGATAACTTAATCAAAGGTAAGCAGTCGATCAAAATTTACACTCCTTTATCAAATGTTGACACGTCATCAGCTAAGGTTTATTTTACAAACAATTGAAATGTAGGAAATGTACACATCACCACAATCTAGAAACAGTATCACCCAATTCGAAGAACTGCCCTGTGTTATGTCATCAATCAACAAGCACAAAAATCAAATTTCAATGTCGCAGCTCAACCACGAGTCACGTGACAATAATCAGTTCTTCGAATTATTTCAGTGAAAACACAAATCATCAATCTCAATGCTAAGGACAGAAACTTGGACGATCCAAGAACTAACTTTGGTAAAGTAGTCCCATAATGCAGGCATTCGAAAAACACGCAAAACTTCCGCACATGAGAGCACTCAAACCCAAAACTGAGAGCTCCTCAACCCTATTAGGTGCCAGCGCTCCAATTCCTCCAATTTGGATTCCAAGAGAGGCAAAATTGGCAAACCCACACAGTGCAAACGTCGCCAAAACCGATGAACGGTCACTGATTGGAGGTTCAAGCTTACTCAGTTTGTCATAAGCAACCAACTCGTTAACAGTCGTTTTGATTCCAATAAGTTCCGCTACTTGGAAGCAATCTTGATAGTCAATGCCAATCATGAACGCCAAAGGAAAGAAAAAATAGGATGCCAGAGTTGCGAAGCTAAGGCTCTCGATTCCAACCAGGTTTCCTGACCATTCGATGATGTAGTTGACCATTGCACAAAGCGATACAAAGGCAATAAGATTCATAGTAACGTTTAAAACGAACATCACAGAATCGCTAGCTCCTTTTGCAGCTGCTACAAAAACATTCCTAAACTTGACAACTTCCATTTGTTGCATCGAATTGATTGTTTCGCTTCTATCTTTCGTTTCGGGGTAAACTATTTTGGAGAACACCAAAGCAGCTGGAGCGTTCATAACAGAAGCTGCAATCAAAGATGACGAATCGATACCCATACCACTGTAAACAGCTAACACGGCTCCAGCTACAGTGGCGAACCCACCGGTCATAACTGCATGTAGCTCAGAACTCGTAAGATTAGGAATCAAGGGTTTGATCAATAACGGCGCTTCAGTTTGACCCAGAAAAATATTGGCAGCCGCATTTAGGGTTTCAGGAGCCGAAGTTCCCATAGTTTCGACCATGAACAACGATATAACTTTGATAACAGCTTGCATGATTCCGAAATGGTAGAGAACATTAGCTAAAGAACAGTACACTACAATAACAGGTAAAGCATGGATGGCAAATACAAAGTAATGATCTCCACTTCCAAGTCCAATCGCTGTCGTTCCATTGGTTCCTTTGTCAATAATCCCTTGTACTAATGGACCGAACATAAACATGCTTCCCTCTTTAGAGAACTTGAGTATCAAATGAACGCCTTCACTGAGAGCTTCAAAAATCGATGCGCCAAAATCAGTTCTTGTAATTAACAAAGCCATCAGGAACTGTAAATTGAGCCCACACAAAATGACACGCAACGAAACCTTGAGAGGGTTCCTTGATACGATCCAGGAAAAAGCTAACAGGAATGCCAATCCAAAAGTAGACACCAAATTTCGGGGGTTTTCATAACACGCTAGCCCCACGAACACCAAAACCATCAACCAAGATAAGCCCAAAACAACACACTTGAAGAAATTCCATTTCCGACGAAGTTTAACATCATTGGCAAACTCACAAAATTGATCTTTCCACGATTTGAAAGTTTTCGTGTTCCTCGCAATTTGGATAAGTTTGTAAACAGCAAACACAGAAAGCACGATGGTCAAAATCAACGATTTTTTGATGTTTCGTTGGAAAGCAAAGGAAAGATAGATCACAGCTAACAGGGTAATTACACATGTGAAAATTCGTTGAAAGAAAGGACTATTGAAGAAGTTGACAATATTTGTTCTCACTGTCAAAATGCAGTGACGTCTTCTATTGTGCACTTTGTAATCGGAGGTCTTTCTCGACAGATTTCCTTTTTCTTCGTCCAGGCTGGATTCTCCTAAACCAAAACTCACTAGTAATCATTAGACGAACTACGGCGGGTATCTGTATAGATCCTGTAAAATTCTTGCAAGTAGCGGTTATCTGCTAATAAGAGAAGTTGGAACGGTTATCTGCTAAAGTTCTTGTAGGAATCTTAACCAGATAACTGTCCCACCAGATAAAACATTTGATCAGAAATTGAAATAGTTTGATAGAACATTGTGATTTGTACAATTTTCAACAGTTCTCGACTAGGATATCCATTTAAAAATTTGGTTTCTTCACATTTTTTTACTAGGTTTCGGATTTAGAAACATTTGTCGTTGTTCGGGTCATTTTCATTCTTTTTAGTAGTGTCTTGAACCAATCCAGTTGATATCCAAGAGTGACGGTTTTAACAACTCTACTGAAAATCTAAAGCCTATGGCCGGAATCAAATATTAGTTCTTCGATGGTTTTATGTGTTGTAAAATTAAAAGGATGAGAAAGCACATTAAAAGGATGAGAAGGCACAGTGGGTGGGGGGGGGGTCTGAGAGGGGTCAAACAGCAGCAAAAGTTCACCGGGCTCAAAATATTTCCAAAACAAGTTCACTTGGCTATACTTAGATGACAAAATTATTTCGTATCAATGTATTAGAAATCGTCGAGCAAAATTCAATTTTTTGACGTTATAAATTATTACTATAGATACAAAAATGCATATTAAAAGAAAGCAAAACTCAAAAAATATATGAAGAGTAATAAATTTTTTTTATATACCTGATGTCGTCGGAAGCTCTTCGGCCACTTGTGCACCTGCTGCCTCGGCGTCTTTGACGAAAGCTTTACTCTCCTCGTCATAGTCGTCTAAGGGAAGGTTGACACTATCCCCCGGGGAGCTGCCATTGCTACTATTACTAGAACCAGAACTCATCGAGACTAGCTCGCAATCATTCAGTCCTCACTCTGAAAATAACACCTAGTTATCAATCTCGATGGCTCAGCGGTTTCAGAAAACATAACCGACAAACGTTGAAAGAATTCTTCTCGAACGACTAGCGGGGAGCTCTAATCTACAGCAACTTGCTTCAATCGAGGGGGATGAGGTTCCCTAATGGACAAGCGTACTAAGAAGTTCACTAAAAAAACTTCATATGACGTCATTAGAGGTTATCATATACCACTATTGTTTGTTGTATAAGTGAAAAGATGACACCAAACAAGGCACACTTTTCAATTGACTTCTGGCAATGAACTGCCGTCAATTCAGTTCAGCTGCTTAAAATTCTAAGAATGATTGAGAAATTTAAATCACAACAAAAGCAAGAAAGTCATAAGCGCAAGAGTCACTAGAAAAATTTGCATAAAAAGACATTTACAATAACTGCTTCAAACTAAATGCTAAATGCAGAAATATAATTAACAGTAAATTAATAAAAACTATGATAGCTTTGCAAGACCTTCGCATCATTAGTGTATGCTATCAATTTTGTTTAAATCTCTTCTGAGCACTAAAACTTTCCAAAGGTTTCCAAAGGTTTCGAGGAAAGTTTTATTCAGATAGCGAAATTCTCCTCTTGCCTTTTGGCAACTAGAATTTTGCATCAATTGCAAATACACTTAATAGTAACAACACTACACTAATACCTTAGAAAGATAACATTCGCCGCAAAACGGTAGTTTTAAATTCCTTACACGGGAAGGGACATGAGAACTAGATCCTTACTTGGGCCATTTGATTTGATTATTAGTAATAAAAGGGCGTCTATGAGTTGGGCTGCTTAAAATTGTGAATGAGAGAGCAGTTCAGATCACAAAAACAAACGCCAAGGGCAAATTCTCAACTAGAGTTTATAGATGATCCATAGCACTTAAGTTCAACATAGAAATACCCGATTAATAGTTACAAACAGGAATCCTGTGACAATATTACATCAAAAACTTTCCACGGAAGTATTCAGATAAAAAATTTAGACTGTTGCTCACTCACTGATTGCTTCACAGCAATCAACAGTAATCTAAAAACCCTAACAGAAATAATTAAATGTTTTCATTCTAGTTAATTACATGGCACAATATTAACTGACAGCGCTTAACTGGCGGCGCTTAAACAATTCTGAAAGTTTGGGCTTTGGATTTGATCAAATTTTTAGCATCAGAGATTTGCTTGTTGCATAATGCCTACTGGAACAGCACAGAAGCAATCTTAAATTAAAAAGTTATTCAATAATTTTGGAGGATGGGAACCGAACGACTAGAGCCGATTTCATAGACTTTAATGATAGAATTACAGATTGAAAATTGCATTGAAAATCAGAACAATTGAACGCTAAAAATTTTGGCGATAATAATTTCCAGGTCGAAACTTTTCATTTTTCTAGGTTGTTTATTTTTGGTTGAATGCTGTAACTTAAAAAGTCTCACTGAATATACTATATATTGCTCTACTCAACAGAAAAAGTATTGACTAACCTGAACGTGCTTAAAAATTGCTTTAAGACTTTCAAACTGCTGTGTAATAGCGTTCGTTTGAAGTAATAGCATTCGCTCTTGTAGTAAGGCGAGACGAGTAAATAAAATAAAACTGACGCACATGTACGCGACTTTAAACTCAATTCATACCACCGCCGACTACAAAAATTTTATTCTATATTTACGCCTACCATCAAAAATGCTCTTCATGGATGTAACATTCATTCCAAATATGGACTATTAACGTCACAAGATTAAAATCACGAGATTAATCTGAAATTCAATTTACATACAATGACATAAGATGAAATCGTATAACGCCATTCTCAAAAATCTTTTAACCGAAGAGCTCCTTTAAACTCATAAAATTCATTGGCTTAAGTTGAATAAGGTCCATCAAGAGAATAATTGAAAGCTATAAAGATATCGACTCTAAACAATCTGTCAATAATGTTCTGATTATACAATGTATGATAATGATGATATCAAAAATTGAGCGATGAAACTATGAGAATTAATGACTATATGCATTGCTACTATTACTAGAACCAGAACTCATCGAGACCAGCTCGCAATCATTCAGTCCTCACTCTGAAAATAACACCTAGTTATCAATCTCGATGGCTCAGCAGTTTCAGAAAACATAACCGACAAACGTTGAAAGAATTCTTCTCGAACGACTAGCGGGGAGCTCTAATCTACAGCAACTTGCTTCAATCGAGGGGGATGAGGTTCCCTAATGGACAAGCGTACTAAGAAGTTCACTAAAAAAACTTCATATGACGTCATTAGAGGTTATTATATATCACTATTGTTTTAAAGTGAAAAGATGACACCAAACAAGGCACACTTTTCAATTGACTTCTGGCAATGAACTGCCGTCAATTCAGTTCAGCTGCTTAAAATTCTAAGAATGATTGAGAAATTTAAATCACAACAAAAGCAAGAAAGTCATAAGCGCAAGAGTCACTAGAAAAATTTGCATAAAAAGACATTTACAATAACTGCTTCAAACTAAATGCTAAATGCAGAAATATAATTAACAGTAAATTAATAAAAACTATGATAGCTTTGCAAGACCTTCGCATCATTAGTGTATGCTATCAATTTTGTTTAAATCTCTTCTGAGCACTAAAACTTTCCAAAGGTTTCCAAAGGTTTCGAGGAAAGTTTTATTCAGATAGCGAAATTCTCCTCTTGCCTTTTGGCAACTAGAATTTTGCATCAATTGCAAATACACTTAATAGTAACAACACTACACTAATACCTTAGAAAGATAACATTCGCCGCAAAACGGTAGTTTTAAATTCCTTACACGGGAAGGGACATGGGAACTAGATCCTTACTTGGGCCATTCGATTTGATTATTAGTAATAAAAGGGCGTCTATGAGTTGGGCTGCTTAAAATTGTGAATGAGAGAGCAGTCCAGATCACAAAAACAAACGCCAAGGGCAAATTCTCAACTAGAGTTTATAGATGATCCATAGCACTTAAGTTCAACATAGAAATACCCGATTAATAGTTACAAACAGGAATCCTGTGACAATATTACAGCAAAAACTTTCCACGAAAGTATTCAGATAAAAAATTTAGACTGTTGCTCACTCACTGATTGTTTCACAGCAATCAACAGTAATCTAAAAACCCTAACAGAAATAATTAAATGTTTTCATTCTAGTTAATTACATGGCACAATATTAACTGACAGCGCTTAACTGGCGGCGCTTAAACAATTCTGAAAGTTTGGGCTTTGGATTTGATCAAATTTTTAGCATCAGAGATTTGCTTGTTGCGTAATGCCTACTGGAACAGCACAGAAGCAATCTTAAATTAAAAAGTTATTCAATAATTTTGGAGGATGGGAACCGAACGACTAGAGCCGATTTCATAGACTTTAATGATAGAATTACAGATTGAAAATTGCATTGAAAATCAGAACAATTGAACGCTAAAAATTTTGGCGATAATAATTTCCAGGTCGAAACTTTTCATTTTTCTAGGTTGTTTATTTTTGGTTGAATGCTGTAACTTAAAAAGTCTCACTGAATATACTATATATTGCTCTACTCAACAGAAAAAGTATTGACTAACCTGAACGTGCTTAAAAATTGCTTTAAGACTTTCAAACTGCTGTGTAATAGCGTTCGTTTGAAGTAATAGCATTCGCTCTTGTAGTAAGGCGAGACGAGTAAATAAAATAAAACTGACGCACATGTACGCGACTTTAAACTCAATTCATACCACCGCCGACTACAAAAATTTTATTCTATATTTACGCCTACCATCAAAAATGCTCTTCATGGATGTAACATTCATTCCAAATATGGACTATTAACGTCACAAGATTAAAATCACGAGATTAATCTGAAATTCAATTTACATACAATGACATAAGATGAAATCGTATAACGCCATTCTCAAAAATCTTTTAACCGAAGAGCTCCTTTAAACTCATAAAATTCATTGGCTTAAGTTGAATAAGGTCCATCAAGAGAATAAGGTCCATCAGAGAAAAGATATCGACTCTAAACAATCTGTCAATAATGTTCTGATTATACAATGTATGATAATGATGATATCAAAAATTGAGCGATGAAACTATGAGAATTAATGACTATATGCATTGCTACAATTTCTCACGGAGAAATTGGAAATTTGTTTTGAACATGCACTGGATAATGAAATGTTCTCAAAAGCACTGTATTTCAAACACGAAGAGTAGCTTCCAACATGATCATCGTAAAATTCTCGGAAATAAGTTCAATAACAATCAAACATGAATTATATTAAATTGAGTTTCGAACTCAATTAATTTTAAATAAATACGTCAAAAGACAAAGATATTTTCAAAGTCTGGACTTGGAATAGTACCCGCGACCATATTACCAAATTAAACCAGTCTTAATGATTTAAACATTTTTAACTGCATTTGAAGGCAGTCAAAATTTCTCAAGTTATAATTAATAAACTCTTATAGTTGCAAAACTTGCGCTTGCGCAATAGTCAAACTAATTTTAAAAACAAAAAAATTGCTGCGATAACGAACGATAACTTAAGAACTCTGCTATGTTGACAAAATACATAAACATAGCCGGTAGATTGCCGAAAAAAGACGCCGCTGAGGCGCTTGATACACATCGGGAATGAAACAGAAAAAAAAGAGGAGATAAATTGAACAAATTTTATTTTCAGTGTCATAAATTGTTCCAATTTGGCGTGCAGCTTCAGTTGGATTCTAAAACTATACTTAATTCAGCTTCCAGACTGAAAGCTAATAAGCTTAATACCAATGTCAGCTAGCAAACACTCTAATGAACTTTGATAACCTAATTCTAAATGACTTAATGACCGGGCTTTATCGGTTTATCCTGTCTCTTTTGATTTTGATCTTTTGACTTCGACAGTATTCACCACATTGCGCAATTGAATGCGTAAAAGAATTTAAAATCCATTCAGTTGAAACAGTGAGTGAAGTAAGTCAAACGTAAAAATCGTGGCTCATGTAAAACGTTATCAAAAAAAGTGAAAAGGCGAGCGCCTAAATAATAGCCGTTGAGAGGCTAACGGCTGCTATTAATCATGGATTTTTCATTTTTAAATACACTATAAAATTTCGATGGCCTGTTTTTTACCATTTTTCTTTTAAGTCACTACAGGTTAACCCCGACTTTTTAACTCGTCTATACTGAAACCTCAGCATTGTTTCACTCCAAATTCAAGATTTCCATAATTGCGGATAATTAGGTCTAAATTTATAGACCACCCCATTCTTGGAGATTAAAATTGCGATGAAATGACAAAGGTGGAAAAATAAAGAATATTTACATCTCATTCTTTTCACTCGTGTTAGACTGTAAATGAAAGACTGTAACTGAAAAAAGCAAAGTAATCAATTACTAAAAGAAAAACTATAACCTTTAGCAATTTAGTAATCTCATTTAGTCACTAAAACGGCAATTAAAAATTGAAAGAAATCGATTTCTAGAAACATGATTTTAATACATCTTAGTTTCATTGCAACTTTGTTTTATGAGCATGAAAACTGCTGACTTTGTTTAACATTTCTTCAAAAAAGAAAAGGTAGTAGAAGGCCAATATTTTAGACTAAAATAAGTGACAAGTATATCAAAGCCTGGAATTCCTGCGACTACAAGTGCCGCACCATGTAAGCATTCAAACATGGTGGCAAATTTTTATCAAAGTGATTTTTATCCGTGATTTTATTAAAATCAGCCACTCGAGGAGTCACAAATGAGATTAAAGCTTTTGAGCAGATGTTTAACAACCGCGAAAACTACCATTAACCGATCTTCTCTCGAGGCAGGTGTCGTTGCCGTCGAAACTCAATTTAAACAACAATTTCAGCTTTTCAGGTAGAAAGAGCAGAAAACGAAGGGCAAAAATGAAAACTTGCCAGAAAATTGAGTTTTTCTAAACGTATAGAACTCCTTTAAGGTCGTTGATATGATGTAGAACCAAAAATTGTAATATTAGCGGTAAATAACTCAAAATCAGCTCAAATCATTGAACTTCGCAAATATTGAATCAACAAAAAAAATGCGAATAGCAAAAAGGTTCCATTTTATGAAAACATTTTTAGCAGCCTTCAAATTGGTATTACCAAGCTTTTGAAATAGATATCTTGACAATTATCTGGCTTGCTAGTCAAAACAATCTAACTCGACGACAAAGTCGGATGAAATGTTCTCGAACGACAGGCGGGGGAAATTTAATTTAAATAGGGTGTAGCTTATGTTTTAAGGGTGCAATAAATGCAGCACAGTGGCGCGGACCCTGACCTCCAGGTTGACAGTCTGACATAACGACTCGGCTAAAATGCTTCTGATTTCGATTAGATCACAAATTTTCCAACAAAATTTCAGAACGAGAGCAACTTTGATCACTCAAAAAGGAAGAAATAAAACGCGAAAAAGTCTATCAAAGTCAATGAATGTTCTAGAACAAAAGCGCAAAAACGGTAGAGCAAAAACATTGAACCAAAAAGACAAACACGTTTACAATAGTTGTTTCAAACTTCGTCCTGCGGGGTAGCAATTAATGACCGAATAATTAACTAACATCGCGTAGTCATTGAAGTCTGCTTCAGAAAGCAGGGGCGTCTCATTGACACTATACTATGATGATTTAAATTGAGTAGGAAATTGCAGCCATTTGAGTTAAGCTGCTCAAAAATTTCAATGAGAGAGCAATTTAGATCACCCAAAAATTAAATAAGGAAGTCAAAACGGCCAAGCAAAAACTTTGCATTGCGCCACACATGACTACAAAATTTACTTCAAACTTCGCTCCACAGCAAAAAAAGAAACACTCAGTATTAGTAATTTGGTGACGTGTTTGCTTAGGATTTTGACGGTTCAGGACCGTTCATATTTTAGCAAACATAAAAAATGTGGCAACTTTGTAGACGGCGTAACTAGCAACGAATATTAGGGTACGCAAAAATAAGCAGAACACCAGATTTGCAACGCTCTGCTTAAATAAGTCGTAATTTCGCTTCGATTTCAACAGAAAATTATTAACAGAAACTCTCCAGATATTATATTTGACTGATGATTTATGACAGATCGCCTCAGCAACGGAATAAAAGTTTGCTAGATAAACTCACTAATGAGCGCAATGATTGATGTTAAAATATTCGACAGGTAATAGTGTCCTCTGATTAATGCGTAGTTGCATCAATTCATGTGTCTAATGCCTAGCTGAGACGAACAGGAATAAATATGTCAATTAATGCAAATAAGTTAATCTTCCAAATTTCGAACGAGATACGATTACTCATTTATTCAATACTCTTGGCTAACAAAGGTCAAATTTGTTACAATCATGAGCGCTAATAGATGTCAGTTGTAGCGAAAGCGTTCGCTAATGTTCTTGCCTAACGATACGTTTCAGTACTACACAAAAAAAAAGATGGCAAAGCTAAACGTGGGGCATTTTCAGCCGCTTGAGTAAGAATATAGATATGATTACTGTGACATGGTAAAATTTAAAGATGTGATTTTCATAGTTATGAAAACAATGATTTAAATGATGATTTATAGATGATAGATAGAATAGATGTTGAAATGAGGGTTTTGAAATTGAAAGGGCATATTTGAACTCAGCAATAGGTCAGCAAATAAATGCTCTGCAGGCTCTTAGAAACGTTTACTTCTGCATTTGTCTTTTTTAAGAAGCTTTTATGAACAGAATAAAGGCTCTTTTTTCGTTGAAGGGCTATATTTTAAATAACACTTAATACTTTTTCAGTATCATAACCTCACATCCAAATTCAAGCAAAATACCATACTGATAGTGGTACCGCTGTGCTTTCGGAGACCTCAGGGGGAGGGGACTCCCAAACTTGAACAGAATCCCAGCTTGAAGACGGTTTAGAAAATAACAATTTCAAAAACAATTTAGTCTATGTTCTTTTCTATTGTATGTGGAAATGTTCACTAACTTGCAATACCTGATTCAATTCCCACCAATGTAAAACGCCATCAACTTCAGCTGTAAGAGATAACACGTCTAAAGAACTCATGTGAAAATAATTAATTCGACATATTCATTAAACAGGAGGAACTTGTAGCAAACAGTTATGTAAAAACATCTATTCTAAACTAACTCTGGGTATCCCCGAATAAATAATTACCCAAAATACAACTCATTTAGATGATTCAACAATTGATAATTCCAAATGATTGGATTCTTTAGATATGAACAAGAAGCCAGAACTCCTTTGATTCTTTGTCATAGACGCGTGGCAGCTGCTTTGCATACAATTCAGTCGTTCTTCAAGGCTTTGTTGTCTGAATTTAAATAAGCGATACTCCAGTTAAGAAAGGTTGCAAAAGTGCACCATGCTAAATATGGATAGAGTAATCTACTGGCAGTCAGATCCAGAGGTTGGAATTCCTTGATGGTCCAGATAATACTGCCACACAAACCAATCACGATCACTCCTGCCTGAAAATTAAAATAACGGATCTTGTCAAAACCTATCTCCTCCTGAGTGAAGGCCAATCAAGTATTGCAGCAATAACACAATCATGTGATTTCATGGTCGAAGGAAATGGTTACGATGCGTATGATTTTATATAATTCTGGTATGATTAGTGAATTTAGATTTTTAAATGCTTTCTGTATTATACGTTTTGCAATGCGTGAGAGCTAAGTAATTTTTGTTGGCTGGGTTAGCCAACAAAAATGAACTTTTTGTTGGCTAACCCAGCCAACAAAAAGTTCATTTACCATCATATAAAAGCCTTTGAATTCACTCAATATCTGAAATATTTTACGACAGCTTACAGCTTTAATCCTGTGCATGCCGAAAAATACTGGAGTCCAAGACATGTTCAGAGCCAGTTGGACCCCATAAGCCGTTAGTGCCATCGAAACGTCAGACGTCTCCCGGAGACTCAGAATCCTGTAAGATGCATACCCCATCATTCCGTACAAAGTGGTCCACACAGGACCGAAAACCCATCCAGGAGGATTACAAGGTGGTTTGACGAGTTTATTGTACCAGTCTTCTTTGTTCTCCCGTTTGGGGCCAAAAAGAAATCCATTCGTCATGCCACCAATAACTGGCAATACTGTCATCCCTACCGCTTTCCAATTAATCATGGTTAACTGAAGTGATTGAGCAAAATAAGGCTATATACAAAACCCACGTATTTATAGAGTAGAAGTTCAGGCAACGCCAGTTAACATTTCTAGAAAGTCTCAAGTTATTTAAGTCTCTCAAGTTATAAACTTTCCATAAACCAGACCTAATTACACTAACACGATAAACAAAACATTAAAAAGACCGACTAACGTCGGACAAATTGCTCTCTTATCAAGGGGAAGGATGTTACTTGCATGGAGTGGGCGTAATAATTTCACTATAGGTCTTCAAATGACGTCAAGTTTGGCAGTCTGACATCATAACGACTCGGCTAAAATGCTTCTGATTTCGATTAGATCACAATCGGTTTTTTCAAAAAACTTTTCCAACAAAATTTCAGAACGAGAGCAACTTTGATCACTCAGAAAGGAAGAACTAAAGTGCGAAAAAGTCTATCAAAGTCAAAGAATGTTCTAGAACAAAAGCGCAAAAACGGTAGAGCAAAAACATTGAACAAAAAAGACAAACACGTATACAATAGTTGTTTCAAACTTCGTCCTGCGGGGTAGCAATTAATGACCGAATAATTAATTAACATCGCGTAGTCATTGAAGTCTTCTTCAGAAAGCATGCGCGTCTCATTGACACTATGATGATTTAAATTGAGTAAGAAATTGCAGCCATTTGAGTTCAACTGCTCTAAAATTCAAATGAGAGAGCAATTTAGATCACCCAAAAATTAAATAAGTAAGTCAAAACGGCCAAGCAAAAACTTTGCATTGCGCCACACACGACTACAAAATTTACTTCAAACTTCGCTCCACAGCAAAAAAAAGAAACACTCAGTATTAGTAATTTGGTGACGTGTTTGCTTAGGATTTTGACGGTTCAGGACCGTTCATATTTTAGCAAACATAAAAAATGTGGCAACTTTGTAGACGGCGTAACTAGCAACGAATATTAGGGTACGCAAAAATAAGCAGAACACCAGATTTGCAATGCTCCGCTTAATTAAGTCGTAATTTCGCTTCGATTTCAACAGAATAAAAATTATTAACAGAAACTCTCCAGATATTATATTTGACTGGTGATTTATGACAGATCACCTCAGCAACGGAATAAAAAATTGCTAGATAAACTCACTAATGAGCACAATGATTGATGTTAAAATATTCGACAGGTAAAAGTGTCCTCGGAATAAATATGTCAATTAATGCAAATAAGTTAATCTTCCAAATTTCGAACGAGATACGATTACTCATTTATTCAATACTCTTGGCTAACAAAGGTCGAATTTGTTACAATCACGAGCGCAAATAGATGTCAGTTGTAGCGAAAGCGTTCGCTAATGTTCTTGCCTAACGATACGTTTCAATACTACTCAGAAAGATCGATGGCAAAGCTAAACGTTGGGCATTTTCAGCCGCTTGGGTTAGAATATAGATATAATAACTGTGATATGAAGAAATTTAAAGATGCGATTTTCATAGTTATGAAAACAATGATTTAAATGATGATTTATAGATGATAGAGAGAATAGATGTTGAAATGAGGGTTTTGCGCACGAATTGAAAGGGCATATTTGAACTCAGCAGTAGGCCAGCAAATAAATGCTCTGGAGGCTCTTAGAAACGTTTACTTCTGCGTTTGTGTTTTTTTTAGAAGCTTTTATGAACAGAATAAAGCCTCTTTTTTGGTTGAAGGGCTATATTTTAACTAACACTTAATACTTTTTCAGTATCATAACCTCATATCCAAATTCAGGCAAAATACTATACTGATAGTGGTACCTCTGTGTTTTCGGAGAGCTCAGGGGGAGGGGACTCCCAAACTTGAACAGAATCCCAGCTTGAAGACGGTTTAGAAAATAACAATTTCAAAAACAATTTAGTCTATGTTCTTTTCTATTGTATGTGGAAATGTTCACTAACTTGCAATACCTGATTCAATTCCCACCAATTTAAAACGCCATCAACTTCAGCTGTAAGAGATAACACGTCTAAAGAACTCATGTGAAAATAATTAATTCGACATATTCATTAAACAGGAGGAACTTGTAGCAAACAGTTATGTAAAAACATCTATTCTAAACTAACTCTGGGTATCCCCGAATAAATAATTACCCAAAATACAACTCATTTAGATGATTCAACAATTGATAATTCCAAATGATTGGATTCTTTAGATATGAACAAGAAGCCAGAACTCCTTTGATTCTTTGTCATAGACGCGTGGCAGCTGCTTTGCATACAATTCAGTCGTTCTTCAAGGCTTTGTTGTCTGAATTTAGATAAGCGATACTCCAGTTAAGAAAGGTTGCAAAAGTGCACCATGCTAAATATGGATAGAGTAATCTACTGGCAGTCAGATCCAGAGGTTGGAATTCCTTGATGGTCCAGATAATACTGCCACACAAACCAATCACGATCACTCCTGCCTGAAAATTAAAATAACGGATCTTGTCAAAACCTATCTCCTCCTGAGTGAAGGCCAATCAAGTATTGCAGCAATAACACAATCATGTGATTTCATGGTCGAAGGAAATGGTTACGATGCGTATGATTTTATATAATTCTGGTATGATTAGTGAATTTAGATTTTTAAATGCTTTCTGTATTATACGTTTTGCAATGCGTGAGAGCTAAGTAAATTTTGTTGGCTGGGTTAGCCAACAAAAATGAACTTTTTGTTGGCTAACCCAGCCAACAAAAAGTTCATTTACCATCATATAAAAGCCTTTGAATTCACTCAATATCTGAAATATTTTACGACAGCTTACAGCTTTAATCCTGTGCATGCCGAAAAATACTGGAGTCCAAGACATGTTCAGAGCCAGTTGGACCCCATAAGCCGTTAGTGCCATCGAAACGTCAGACGTCTCCCGGAGACTCAGAATCCTGTAAGATGCATATCCCATCATTCCGTACAAAGTGGTCCACACAGGACCGAAAACCCATCCAGGAGGATTACAAGGTGGTTTGACGAGTTTATTGTACCAGTCTTCTTTGTTCTCCCGTTTGGGGCCAAAAAGAAATCCGTTCGTCATGCCACCAATAACTGGCAATACTGTCATCCCTACCGCTTTCCAATTAATCATGGTTAACTGAAGTGATTGAGCAAAATAAGGCTATATACAAAACCCACGTATTTATAGAGTAGAAGTTCAGGCAACGCCAGTTAACATTTCTAGAAAGTCTCAAGTTATTTAAGTCTCTCAAGTTATAAACTTTCCATAAACCAGACCTAATTACACTAACACGATAAACAAAACATTAAAAAGACCGACTAACGTCGGACAAATTGCTCTCTTATCAAGGGGAAGGATGTTACTTGCATGGAGTGGGCGTAATAATTTCACTATAGGTCTTCAAATGACGTCAATCAGGTTATTTTAGACCACTATTAGAATTTAAAGTGAAATCGCGGCCAATTTTTTGTTTGAATTTGATAGTAAAACACCACTAATTAATCTCCGCTGTTTAAAATGTGAAAAAGACCACTTTAGAGCACGCAAAAATCCACGGATCTAGAATCCAATTAAATTCAAAAAATCAAAAATTTGCATAAGACACGATGGTTGCTTCGAGCATTATTTGAGAGCAATTTTTATCAAAGGCGCAATGCTCTGGAGGAATTTTTCGTCAGACGTAAGGGGAAGGATGTTGCTTAAAGGTGGCGGGAGCAATAATTTCACTATAGGGTTTCAAATGACATAAATCAGGCTATTTTAGACCACCATTAACATTTAAAAATCGCGCAATTTTCTGTTCCGACCATTCTTGCGGGGAGAGGAACTATATACTCAAAAAAGTTTTTCTTTTGTTCAGTCGATTTAGTCCAATCGATATATTCATCAAAGAGAGTAGTTCTGAGTGGTATCATTAAAAAGCCCTTCCAGCGTAGAATATAGAACTAAAAAGATTTTTTTTTAATTTCGTTTTCTAATATTTTTTTGAACATTGGACCGATTTGCGTTATTTTTATTCACATTTTAAAGAATTTTTGCGTAAAATTTCGTCAATTTGCTAAAATATGTTAAAATTGTTAACAATAGTGTTATTGATTTTATTTTTAAAGTCAAAAATACAAAAATTCAATTACAAAACCAAACATAACCGACTAACGTCGGTCGAATTACTCTCTAACGACCGGCGAGCGGTTGGCTTTGTCAGTAGCTAGAAACGTTTTAGTGAGGCTAGCTTTAGCTTAATTGAAGGGGCGTGAGGTGCACCGGGGTGGGGGGGGGGGCAAGTGGGGGAGAGCGCTTTTCGGCGACTGTGGGAGGGCGGTTTTCGGCTGCCGGTGCCCTTACGGCATGAACGATGTGCAGGGGCGGGGATTTGGGGGTGTGGGTGAAGTGAGAAGGGGACTGATGTGTCTGTGGGGGAGAGGGTCAAACTACCCTTCACAGCATAAGTATATCTCCAAAACAGTTTCTGTGAATAGCATACTTGGAGACTAGTGAGCGGAAATGCTCTAAGAGCACTTAATGCCCACTGGGCACTACCTTTTTATCCTATTTTTGAGGAACAGAAGTCAAATGGGTCAAGCAAAAAATTGGTCAAGCAAAATTTCGCATTAAAAAAAACCGACAGGGGAAAAATAATTGCTACAATTTTCGTTTGTGAGCAATTAACAAACAAATTGAGCAAGGAAAAACGGATGAATTTTAGATATGACAAATGTCACTGAGGAAAAACCAGTCATATAACAGCTGATTAAAGAGACAAACATTTAATTCATGTAGCACAAAAAAACTGACGAAGAACTTACGCCACAAAAATTTTTTGCGGAAAAAACCAAGTCATTTCTTTCAGGCAAAAAATTTTAGAGTAAAAATTATTGGAGCCAAATTCAAAATAAATTTTGAGCCTCAACAACTTGCTATGCTAACAAATTGAACCACATTTTAGCTGAGAAAATTTCGCGCAACTACTTTTTATCAGCAATCATGTAGTCTATTTTATGATCTCGATCGAATGTTAAGAAGTAGCTTTCTAAAATTATGATGCTTTCAAATTTCTTGCGTTAGATAAACATAAAAAACATGCACACATTTAATATGATCTTTTTCCAATACGGAAAACTACCAAAGAGTGTTTTCGTTAAAATTATAAAAATAGAATTTCCCTGAAATTTAGTTTTTTGCCCTGGAACTTCTAGGCGCTAACTCAAACAAATGGAGTTAAAGACATGAGTTCTTGAATCGGTACTTCTTGAAAAAAAACATTCGAGAAAAAACCTAAAAATACGACCATGCGAGCAACATGTCAACAGTAGACCTTCCGTCCAAAGAACCGCCAAAAAAAACTTTGAAACCACCAATCTGGGGGCACCAGAAAGCACCATAAACTGTCATACAGATGGTGCAATAGGTTGATAGCCCCAGCATTCGAAAACTCGTTAACAATAGTAAACCCACAATGTAATTATTCATGGTAAACTGCCTGTTTATAAAGTCAATTTTAGTCAAAATATTTCAGGCCATTTATTCTTTATTTTTATATCAATCGACGTATAATTAACAGAAGTTAAAAGGTCTAAATGTAGATAAACGGACACGCTTAATTACAGAGAAAATTCAGATATAAGTTGGCGAGTTTTATGTAAGCCAACAAGATGTTCCATGTGAAATCTGCAATTTGCTCAAGCGCCGATAATTTTAAGCAGGATTTTGCATTGTGAAATCAACAACTTTATGGGCAAGTTAAACAGGTTTCACATGTGACTCAGCACATTGGTTCTTCAAAAACCGGTCAAATTCTACCTGGAATTTCTCTGAAATTAAGCTTGCAAATTTGTTCAAATTTAGAGCTTTTTAACTTCTGATGATTGCGCATCGATTGATATAAAAGTCATAAAGACTGAACCGAGTTTTCGTTGACTAATACTGGCCTCACAAAAAAGCAGTTTACAACGTTAAAATAGCAGCTTGAGCTAATAATTTTGCCAACGAGTGTGTATATACGGAATAAATATTTGTAATACAGGTGAAAAATCTGTTTGTGAAATGCCTGCCTAGAGAAACCAAGCAAAGAAATTTCAATAAATTGTGCGATGAAATGTAAAACTGAATGAAAAGAACAACAACAACGAACTACTCTTAATGTCACGTGTGATGAAAGCCCTCAGCAGAAAGACAATCCTCAATACTCTTCTCGCACCACTCTTCTCGAAATTGTTTTTCAACGCACCAAAAGTAGCCCTAACTTATCATTCAACTGACAACGAACTACGGTAAAAGTATTTTAAAAATTCAGGTTCGACTGGCACTTTCCTTAACACAAAGCTATGTCGATTTGTTCACCACATTGATATTTTCTCAAACATTGTGCAAGAGTGAAAATCAGTTTTTTGTCCGATGAATCTTGTTCTACAGGGAACAATAAACTACGATTACCTAAACTAAAATACAAATTTATAACTAAATACAAACTAAATTTTCTACATGCACCGTTAGTTTTCTTTAACAAGAGATAAAACTGCAGACTCGAAATAATTATCTTTAAAACAAAACACTCGGTGTTAGTAAAGAACGAAATTGAACCAGCTGATAATGGCTATGCTGATATTTTCTGCTAGACGTTATTCTACTTTAAAACTCACTGTGTAGTCTAAAAACTAATCTGCAGCCTACAAACGTTTATTTTAAAAAATTAAATCTAGGTTTTAATAGAGAAGAGATGTCGACCAGTTAAAATTAGCACAATCAGCAACAAAATGAAGGTCTAAGCTTCCCAAAATGGACTTTCAAATCATGCTATTACGCCTCAGCGGTTTTGGAAGTCAATTACTACAAAAACCATAAAAACCAGAAGAGTCGCCTTTGTCAAAAAAAATAGAATCTTGAAATAGCTAGTATCTACTAGAACAACTCAAGAACACAAAAAAGCATCTAGTAAAAAAATCTTGATAAAAATCTGATCGATTTAAAAAATCAATTTCTATAAATAAGAAGAGATACAAAAATATTCTTTCCTCATGCAAATCGCAATATCAAACAGCTCACAAATTATTAATCAATCTCTAATTGGCTCGAAAACATACCTAATTTCAAAAAAGTAAACGAAATTGGCAAAATATTAACGTTTTTTCAATTTTCCAACAAAAAAAATGCATTATACCAACCAAACAGTAACCATTTCCTAAATATCTAACAAAAATAGCCTACGAGGAGAATGAGTCTATTCAATTCCCAATTAAAAGTGAAGCACAACACGCCTCAAACTGCCTATAAATCTAAAATTGGAACTACCTCAAAAGTAGATTAGAAATCATTTTAATAATCAAAAACATCAATACTCTCTTCAAATAAAAGTAAAGTAATAAAATCATTCTAAATAGCCTACTAACGTCGGGCAAATTCCTCTCAAACGACTAGAGAGAGGTTGCTATTGTCAGTAGCTAGCTACGGTTTAGTTAGACTAGTTTCAGCTTAATTGAAGGAGCGTAGGAGAGCTCACTGTGTGTGTGTGTGTGTGTGTGTGGGAGGGAGGGGGGGGGGGGGTTCGAGCACGGTGGCTTACGGTTGGAACAAAGTTCAGAGGTGGGGATTAAGTGTGAATGGTGGCAGATGTGGGGGGAGGGGTCGGGGGGGGGGGGGGGTGAAGTCGTGGGGCGAGGGGTCAAACTCTAGGAACTTTCCTTCACATCATAATTCGGTTAATTGCATATTTAGAGTCTAGTAAGCCGAAAGAGAGACTTTAATGACCTCCAGGCGTTACCTGTTTATAATATTTTTGAGGACGAAAAAAGGTTAAGACGAAAATCTGTCAAGTGAAAAATCGCAATAAAAAGACCACAGGACTATTATATTGCTAACTTTGTTCGAGAGCAAACTACAACCTTTAAAATATTCAAAATCAGCTAAAAAAGAAGAATGTTTGAAAAAGCGACACGCTAACAAAAAATTTCGATTGCTTAGAGGAAACGTTTTTACTCATAGAGTTCGTGCTCTTTCGAAAACAGCAGAAAACACCCTTATTTTCGCTCCGCTCCTTAAAGTTGTTAAACCACTACCATTGTTTCCACACTTTTCATTTCCTAGTGTGTGAAATGATTAATGCAGAAATATTTGTCAGGTAATAAAATCTTACACTTAATGGGTTGTTGCACCAAATCATTCGTGTGCGTACAATTGTTCAAAAACGCTGAAATAAATATATTTTGTCAATTAATGCTAATAATTGAACACGATACGATGACCAATTTATTCAATGATCTTAACAAGTCTAATGGAGAGTGCAAATTGAGTAAGCCTATTACACTTAAGACAATTTTGTCAAATAACCCACGTTCCCGAAACATACAACGCGGCCGCTGTTTTCAGGGTGGGGTTATATTCTACCAAAATTTTGACGAAAATAGGCAATTTCGCACTTAGGACTACTTGAAAACGTTTTCAGAATTAATTTAAAAAATGCAGTATACGTCCGCTGCTACTGAAAGCGGAAATCAACAATTTCATACTCACGTGCTGGCCTGATTCACTTTGCCCAAAATAAAACCGCCTTCTAATGAAATTGTACAAAGTAACACAGGTATTAAGAACTGAAGCTGATTTAATATAAAAAGAATTGATTTAATATATTCGTTAAACAGAAGGATCTTGTAGCAAACAGTTACCTAAAACAATCTAGTCTAAACTAATTCTCGATAACCCTGAATAAGTAATTACCCAAAATACAACAAATTTAGTTGATTCAATCAATTGTTAACTTCCAATGATTTGATTCTTTAGATATGAATACGAAGCCAGAACTATGATTATTTGTCATAGACGTGTGAGAGATGCTTGCGTACAATTTAGTCGTTCTTCAAGGCTTTGTTGTCTGAATTTAAATAAGCGATACTCCAGTTAAGAAAGGTTGCAAAAGTGCACCATGCTATATATGGATAGAGTAATCTACTGGCAGTCAGATCCAGAGGTTGGAATTCCTTGATGGTCCAGATTATGCTTCCACAAACACAAGTCGCAATCACTCCAGCCTGAAACTTAGACATGAGAGCTCTTGTCAACAATCTGCATGATCTCTCCCTTATAGAGCCATGAAAAAATGCGGTACTCACACTTAAAAATTTTAGATCGGTCAATTATTTCCGCATTTCGTCTAGGTTTTCGTGCGATCAAACTAATTATTTCGCTTTCTAAAATTTCCTATCTGGCAGAACTGGATTTTGATAACCGAAAAAATCAGAACCATAAATCGGCATCATCCAAATTAAAAGCAAGGGACCTCGTCCATTATTTATCCTAGAACCATATTACATAAACAAATTACGAA
Source organism: Convolutriloba macropyga (assembly GCF_964194025.1). Lineage (NCBI taxonomy): Eukaryota > Metazoa > Xenacoelomorpha > Acoela > Convolutidae > Convolutriloba > Convolutriloba macropyga. Next base: position 18,681,335 of record NC_134474.1, read on the forward strand.
CTTCCAACGAAAAGTGAAATACTGGAGCATTCAAGCACTATCTAAAATTAAATTCAATTAATTTCAAGATTGACAAAACGACAATAAAGACAACTCTTTGCTATAGGCAAGCTTCAAACCTGCGACAGAAATCCACAAAATAATCTAAATATAATAGCCGTAAGCAAGTCATAAACAATATCTGAAAAAGATATTTTGAAACATCTTACAGTTTTAATCTTGTGCAATGTGAAGAAAACTGGAGTCCAAGACATGTTCAGAGCCAGTTGGACCCCATAAGCAGTTAGTGCCATCGAAACGTCAGACGTCTCACGGAGACTCAGAATCCTGTAAGATGCATACCCCATCATTCCGTACAAAGTGGTCCACACAGGACCAAAAATCCACTCGGGAGGGTTACAACGAAGTCTCACGAGCTTATTGTTCCATTCTTTATTCTCCCGATTGCGACAGAACAGAAATCCGCTCGCCAAACCACCAAAAACTGGCAACGCTGTCATTCCAACCGCTTCCCAATTAATCATCAAGGTTAACTGAAGTTAATACAGCCGAACAAGGTTAACAAAAACATGCATAGAGAAAGCAATAACTCAAAAATAAGGGCTGTTGACGTTATTCGACATCTACTTCGATTCCAGTTGAAGAGTGATTAAGAAGTGACTTCAACTCGAAGAGCGCATTCTTTCTAACAAAAATAGAGTGCCATTTTTCTGCTGGAGCTCTCGATCAAGTTTGAAGTGGAGCGATCAAAGGCATCTGCAGCCAAAAATCTTTTTGATAGATTTCAGCTCAAATGGTTACACAGATAGACACATCGATCAAAATTGGATTTAATATGGGCTGCTAAAAAAGTTGACGATTTTCGAAGAGGCCATGAAAATGTTCGGCAATACATAAGAAGACTTGAGCAGTATAAATCATGTTTTATTTCCAAATTAACGAGGCTGGAAGCAAAAATTGAAGCCATAATCTTTAAAATTGCTCCAAATCCATTGCCAGGTGAAATGAGAGCTCTTTAGATACCAAAAATCACAAAGTGAAAAACCAGTACCATAACCAATTGCTGTCGAAAGATATACTCTCCAAAACAGATAACTCACTAAGAAACCAGATTTGCTTGAAAAGATATAACTTATAGTTTAAAATAACGCACGAAGCAACAGCTGATAAAATATACATCTAATTGCTCGCAGCATTATTTATATTGGTCACTCTCTTTATTTAAAAAGTAACCACCGACTTACGCAGCATGATTTGCTTGAAAACGACTTGCGAGGGTTGATGGTTCGGCTGTAGTTTTCTTAATCTGAGGGGGGTGGGGGGGGGGGGGCAAAGATGTTCAAAACCTAAAAATTGCTCTTCAAATTATGGAATCATGCCTCAGAAGAAAACGAATGACACAAACAATCGCGTCAAAACTAATAGGACCCAAATAATTACTATAAGCCTTGCTTGAAATAAGCAGGTAAGTAATAATTAATCACCACGTGTCAATTCCAGCTGGAGCCCAAAAACACATGATTGGCTTCAAAACTTTAAATGAGCTCTATGTGTATGCAATAATCGAGAAATTGCACGTGAAAAAGGTCACGCAACAAAAAATGAAACCAGTATAAAAAGAAAACACAGCCTGAACTCAGCAGAAAGGTAAAAATATGGTCGCCTATTTTTGGCGCAAACAGGCAAATTTTAGAGAAAATATCTTCATAAAATTTGAAAACTTTCGAGCTTGATAACCTACGCCATAATCATTTGCTAAAACTGAGCAGAAGAAAATACGAGGTTGTTCCTTTCAAGTTACTTGCAAAAATTTACCGGCATTTTTCGAATGGAAAACTGAAAGGAGTCCGGAAATGATTGGCTTTATCTTGAATGCTTTTATTTTCCTTGTTCTACTATAATAACATGCAAACAAACATAGGAGCACACTCGTGCTTTGGTTTTCCAAAGTTACTGGAAGTCAGTATAACTAAACGGTAATACCTTTTGATTGCCTACAATTGTCACTTCATTAATAATTTCCGCCGTTTAGTAGAATTACAACAAAGTTTTAAAAGGATATAGCTAAAATAGTTTCTAAGAGTGCTGTTTTATACGGCTATTTACTCGCCAATTATTTAAATACGGAACCGAGCGACAAGGTATGTTGTACAGGTGCCATTCCTTCTCCGAACAAATGGAGGGTAATCGAACCTTCTGAAAATGTGATTTTCGTTTATCAAACAATCGCGCTGTTTTTCAGCAGAGTCATGTTCTGTGGTGTCGAAAAAGTCAAACAATCTTACAGATATTATAGCAATTTTGAAAATAAGATCGGAACTTGCTGTGCGAAAGCACAGAGAGGCCATGTACGATTTCAATTTTGAGGCACTAAAACCTATGATGCTCATAAAGGTGTTTCGTAAGGGACGTAAGACCTCAACTTGGGGAAAAAACACGGTTCCCAGACTTTTAGCGCATTAAATTGTGTGATAAGTATTACATAACTACAAATAATTTGGCTTCATAATAACAATTTCAATGCAAACTACGTGAATAGTACTAAATATTACCTACAAGTGAGATTGCAATACGTAGTGTTAAATGATACTTTGCAGATTATGTATATAGATCTTTACTATTTGGTCAGTCATAGGTCCATTAGTTTTATTATATTGCCCCTGAGTCTAAATGGTTCAGTACTTAACGCAAAAGACAAGACCGTTATCGGCAACCAGTAATACAAAATTAAAATGATGTAGGCTCACACAATCGCAACTTGAATAAATCGCCAACGTAGTTCGTTGTTTAGTAATAAATCTATAATAAAATTGCCCACCAAAGTTCTTAATCTTCAAAATCCATAATCAAGGAGGAGTGATTTTAGTTATCAAAGTTATTCATCAAATTTAAATATCGTGAATAGTGTGGCTCCGTATCAAGTTGCGATTTTGACAATCTTGCGAAAGTTTACTGCTGAACAAATACACATGCGAGATACTATTTGCCAGCCAGTAGCGATAAAATTTAACGATCACACTATTACTGAGACTTAGTAAATATTATTGAAAGAGTTTGGCCATGCACTTCTTTGGCAATTCAGTCTTCAATCTTCGTTCGAAAAGAGATCACATCCTCTAATTTGGATTATTGTTCCTTTAGGGCTTTGTTATCCTCGTTCAGGTAAGCAACGTGCCATCCGAGGAGAGTTGCGAAGCTGACCCAAGCCATGGCTGGATACATGAGCTGACTAGCCAACTCATCAATCGGGGCAAACTCTCTAATGGTCATGAAGATTCCACCGGCGAATGCAGTCACTATGGCAGCCGACTGAAAATATGACACCAACAATTAGAAAACAAAAGCAAGAAGTTATTATGGTCATATCATTTAAAATGCATCCATTATTTGTCGATGTCCAACTGTCGATGATCTTACGAGAAGGTCTAGGCCAGGAGGAGTGCTAGGAGGATGATCTAACGTGGAGGAGTGCTCCAGATGACGTACGAGGAGGTCTAAGCCAGGCAACAGAGAAACGCTACGCTACAAAAGCAGGCTTCAATCCATTATTCAACGAATGGCAAGGTAGATGCAACGTTTTACCATTTTTCTAAGGAAAAATTTTCAAAAATAACAATGATTGATAGCGAGCAAAACCCTGGGAGAGAACATCTACGGAAATTGAGAGACTATTATGATCGATTCTGCCTCTGAAGTTCTGCGAGCACATAACTTTTACACCCAGGGAATTGGAAAAATTAATTGCAATTAATTGGCTGAAAAAAAGTAACAATCAATCAATTTAATTGACAATTATATCAATCAGTTATTAAAATAATTGCCATCATAAAGCAGTTAAATTTGACTTTCCATCAATAATTGTTCTGATTTTTTAACGAAAAGTGCGCAGATGGCTATACTACCTGTAGCCTTCTTTTTTCATTACAGACGGAAACCATTTATCTATTTACCCTTATTTCAACCGTATTGTCCTAAAACTACTTACAACAGAAATTCGTCATCAGGAAAGTTTCTCTCAAGTTTCAGGTTTGCGGCCGGAGAAAAAACTAATTCAATTTTCCTCCAATTGGGGGAAATATTTGTGTCGTTCTATAGTAACGCTCTATTCGAGCTCCTAGGAGGGTTCCTCCTAACGTTTAAGTGTCAAGTGCGGTCTTCATGTTTCCTTTTTTAAATATTTTTCAAGAGTTTAGGTACGCAAGCGTCCGATATTTTGCTAAGATGAGAAAATTACAAGTTCTGAGGATGGCGAATAGTTCTGAGTTTCACAAAATTCAATTCCAGAAATGAATAATCACTCAAGCAATGCATTTCTTGTTTATACTTTATATTTATATTTTGATCGAATCAAAAATAAGAGCGTTCTAATAATAGATAGGAAATATTTTCTCTGTTCTGTTTTAGTCTAAGTGTTTATGCTCGACATTGCGGCTAACTAGAAAAGCTATTAGCATCGGTTAGAAAGCCCATTAAGTGATGAGTTTGAGTCTCTTTTTCAAGTTTCTCGAGTTTTTCAATTGGAAAAAATGCTCAAGTTTTTGCCAATTTCAGTTCCAATTATTTATGGATCTTTTCTGCTAGCGCCCCCCCCCCGCTTAGTTAGGCACCCCCCATTTATAAATGTGTAAACATATTGTTAAAGCTAAGTAATCTTATACGTGAACATATGAGCAATATGCGCTTACTAAAAGCTAGCACAGCTATGGTTTGAAAGTATTACGTATTCAACCAAAATTTGTTGCATATAACGTAAGCATCAATAAAAATTTCTGTATTAGATCATTTCTGGTGTTATCAGCTACAATAAGGGCTTGATTTTTTAAAACTTCTTAAGGAAACTATTCAAAAAGTGCCGTCAATCTACCTAGACACTCTTGTTTCAATGAAATGCAAATATCGCTCTCACAATTCGCGAAAACTTAGACTTTGGGGGGGGGGGGGTGCAAATTTAACGGCTACATAAGGCTGGGGGCGCTAGTAGAAAAGATCCTCATTTATTTCAAACCTCTTTCACGCCCCATCCCAACATGATATTTATCTTTCAGAGTAAAGAGCAAGGTAACAAATAATTTGTAAGCGGGGTTCATAACAAAGACTGAGGGGCGAAATAGACTGACTATTTTATAATCATGGGGAAATCAGATACTCTGCTTTCGCCGATTTCGCTTTTCATAGTAGCGAGTTATTTCTCTTTTCTGCGCACAGATCAAATAAAATATCGCAGCCCTAGAATATAATTGCTTGATTCCGTTTGATTTTCGAACACTTCACAAAACAAGTGGTTGTGCTAAAAAGGTCAGTGAAAAACCATTACCGTTTTCAGGTGATGAGTTCCGAAGAAGACAGGAGTCCACATCATGCCAATGGCTAGTTGGGTACCATAGGTTGTCATGGCCCGAGTAACATCAACCTCGCCGCTCTTGCTCAGTATCCTATAGGAGGCAAAGCCCATTAATCCGTAGAGGGAAGCCCAAACTGGTTTGAAAACCCAGTCCGGTGGATTATAAGCCGGGAATATCAGCTTGTTGTACCAGTCGTTTTTGTCTCCAACTTTAGGACCGAATAAAGCCCCAGTAGTCGCAGCACATCCAATTGGAAAAACGGTTAATCCGACTGCTTTAAAGCTCATCATCTTGATCAAATCTGAAATAAACTCAAACCGGTAACACAGTTAACAAATTAACATAAGCTGACAAACGTCGGATGAATTGTTCTCCAATGACAGGCTACTTAATTCATTGGGGGCGAAGCTCAGAAATGTGTAATGGGTTCAAAAAAACTTCTTAAGGTACAACAGCTTTGATTCTCATTCTCTCGCAACAAACTATTTCATTATGAGAGCAACTTAGAACACTCAAAAATAAATAAGCGTGGAAAAAAAATTAAATAAAAAGACCCAATCACAGCTATACTGAACGGCAAAATTAATTTAGCAACTACTATTTGCACTAAAGAATTTCTTGGATCTTTTCCGTTTGTGCCCCCCATCTACAGAGCACGTGTCATTACACAGTAAATCAATATGTAAACATATTTCTGCTGGGGGGTGCTAATAATATGCGCCCACTAGGCTGGGGGGACAAAAGGAAAATAGCCGAATTTCTTTTGAAGTTAACTAGTTGAATTCAGAAAAGAAGTAAAATTCAGCTAGAAAACGCAAAAACTGAATTCATCTAGAGAAGAATTGATCTCACCATGAGTAAATAATGTAAAAGAAACCGATTGGTCAAATTAAATTTACTTCCGATATTTAAAACAAACGTTTTCGAACTTTTGTCAAATTTGTCAAATTAAATTTACTTCCGATATTTAAAACAAACGTTTTCAAAACTTAAAACAAACGTTCATCGTCAGGTTAAAACTGTTTTACAAATTGTTAAAAAAAATAATTATGTATTTACATTTGCCTGAGACCACACTTAAAACAATTCTAGGAACTATTCTAAAAATTCAATCGAAAATTTTTCCATATGTACATATAGCAGCCGCCCCTGCGCAATATGTATTATCTTTTGTAATTGAGCGTGGTACTTGTTTTAAATACAAGGATTGAAGTTTAATTAATAAGTAGATAAAAGCAGAAGAGAATGGTTTCAAATAAATGAAGACCTTATTGAGTGATTAACTCTAAGATAGGTTAATTGTTCAATTAATGAGTTTTTTCCTCAGTTTGGTCCGTACCCAATATCCGTTCTATCACCGCGGTAAAATAACCAAGTAAATACTGATATGTCACAATTGTTTGTATTGCCCGAAGCCCGAGCTTTGTCTATTTCAATCTGTCGACACCTATCAAGATTGTGTCACTCATTAATCAAGTAATAAAATAAAATTTAAACTAAATCTTTGACCTTGAAACCCAAGGTGTGTCTTTCCTTCGGCACTCACTCGTCAAGTACTGGTTATAGTTTTCCAACTGCTGAAGTTCTGACCTCAGTTGGTCATTCTCTTTCTCCATTTTCTCCATGGCGTCGCTCTTTTTATCAGTATTGACTTTTAGATCGGCCAACTCCTGCTTAAGTAAGTCGATTGACTGCTCTTGTTCGGCATTTCTAGCTGCCGCCGCCATTAGGTTATCTCATAGCGCCTCACACTCGGCGCTCAGTTTTCCCAATGCTTCTCTTGTTGCCTTTTTGGCTTTTTGGCAATGTTTGTCTAGTTTTTGTCGAAGCTCGACAAGATCCTTTCGGAGTAAAGAGTTTGTGCTCTTCAATTTCTCTAACTGCGCGCACTGGTTATGCAGTTCCACTTCAGTCTGCAGAGCTCGGGACTGAATATTGGCGAGTGCCAGAAGTTCTAGTGTAGACACTTTCCGAGTCCGTGACAGACAAGATTCCTCTCAGTACACTCCCGGGGAAATCTCCGAAATAACTTTCCACAACTCTGGCATATAGTACACCTTTTTTACATACGTGTGACACTCACACTGCCCTCTCTCAAAAAGAATAGAGCGTGCCACTGACTCACATAAAATCATAAAAATTTTACAGCTCTTAATGCATGAACGTTTTAAAGTTCAAAAAGTTTGTACTTTTCATATAAAAAGTTTAGTTATCAGTTTTCGTCATTCATGACTTTCTCTGCCTCCTCCAGCCCGAAAATGTTGTACGCTTCTCGCGCCCCATCGTTCATCAGTATTTGGTATGCTCGACTAATGGTCTTGAAAAACTCCTCTTCTCCACCAGCATCAGGGTGCGTCAACAAGCTCATTTTGTGGTAGTGTTTTTTGATCTGATCTTTTGAAGCAGAACTTTTTACCAACAAAATCTCGTACAATGTCGCAGGCCGATTCAATATATTTTTATTCCGAATCTCGAATAAACACTTTTCTGTGGCCTTCGTTTTGGCTTTCTCGTTCTTCAAGGATGCTTTTGTCTATCAATTACAGTGTCTTTCCTTCGGCACTCACTCGCCAAGTACTGGTTATAGTTTTCCAACTGCTGAAGTTCTGACCTCAGTTGGTCATTCTCTTTTTCCATTTTCTCCATGGCGTCGCTCTTTTTATCAGTATTGACTTTTAGATCGGCCAACTCCTGCTTAAGTAAGTCGATTGACTGCTCTTGTTCGGCATTTCTAGCTGCCGCCGCCTTTAGGTTATCTCTTAGCGCCTCACACTCGGCGCTCAGTTTTCCCAATGCTTCTCTTGTTGCCTCTTTGGCTTTTTGGCAAAGTTTGTCTAGTTTTTGCCGAAGCTCGACAAGATCCTTTCGGAGTAAAGAGTTTGTGCTCTTCAATTTCTCTAACTGCGCGCACTGGTTATGCAGTTCCACTTCAGTCTGCAGAACTCGGGACCGAATATTGGCGAGTGCCAGAAGTTCTAGTGTAGACACTTTCCGAGTCCGTGACAGACAAGATTCCTCTCAGTACACTCCCGGGGAAATCTCCGAAATAGCTTTCCACAACTCTGGCATATAGTACACATATTCACCAATTTGTGGGGTCTCACTGCCTGCTATGTTTAACAAAAACCATTTTTGCTTCTGAAGTTTCTCAATATTTCCAGTCTTGATCTCATTTTTGCTTTCCCCTTATTTTTGTTGGTCTTGACCTCAAGACAACGCTTTTTAATTTTTTTCTCTTTTTTTGGTCTTGAACTCAAGACAAGTCATTTTCATTTTTTTCTGTCCTGAACTCAAGACAAGTCATTTTCATTCATTTGTTTTGGTCCCGGACTCAAGACAACTCATTTTCATTTCTTTATTTGTTTTTTTTAACACAAACGAAACTTTCAAGGACTCTTTTTCTTCAATCATTTTCTTTTGTTCTCGGCGCTCATTAACTAATTTTAGTAGTTGATTATACATACGTGTTCCCGTTACAGGGTCGAGATTCCGCAACAGTTGTTGCCAGGAGGCTCCATTAATGACTAATCCTAAACGAAAAATCCTAAACGACTAATCTAATAGACGAAAAATTCTGACCCTCTACTAACACAGAAACTTCTTCTGTGCAAAAAGGAAGTTTAGTTATTGTTGCTACCATCTTTGCACATTTATGAACATATAACACAGATCCTGCTCTTTCGACGAGAGTTCCTTTCTCGAAGAGCGTTACCGATGGTCTAACAATGTTTTTTGATATTTCAATCATAGTTTGAATTTTTAGTCGTTGAATCTCGCATTGGAGCGTTCTAATTTTCATTAAAAAATTTCTCTCTCCTTGAGAAGTTCGAAATTTAAGGTGTCAACAACGCTTGAAAGAAACATTTCCATGGTTATTTTAAGTTTACCAGTTTTCAGTTCTGAACTTTCCTCGGAGTAAAAACACCTGGAACTCCAGTTGTTTTCACCTGCTGTCCACACAAACTAATTGCTTTTTCCTCTAAGATTTCTAATGCAAAATCTTCATATTTGTTTTTGTGTAAAATTTTTCCGCTGATAAAAGTAGTCTTGTTGTTACCAAAAATTTTTACAGGGTCCTCCTTATTAAAGTGTTTGATCGTTTGACATGTTTGCTCACCTTGTGGTATATGTGGTTTTGATAAAAACATCTTTCGAGAAACCTAGGGGATCCTTAAATCTTAAGAGGTTTCTTTATATCAGCGTTCCCCAAATTGTTCCGATGAAAAGTTTTGCATTGATCATCACATTTCCAATAAATTGTACTCCTGTAGGTGAAACCCACTCTACAGGCTTAGCATACATAGCACCTTCACGATTATTTTTTTTTTCATGAAGCTCTGGCTATGCTCATCGGCATAAGTAGTTTCACTTGCTCTATGTAAAATCTTTTTCGTTACTGAATTGTTGATTTTAAAGATTTTATCTCCAAACCCTGGTAAAGCAAATTTTTTGTTTTGCCAAATGCTCCTACAGGTTCCCTCGTTTAATGGATATATGGATTTTAGGAGTCTTTAGTTTTTGGTAATAAAGACAACATCGTCATATACATTGCTTTTTTTTAGTGCAGACACAGTATATTCCGCTTCATACATGCAAAATCTTAATTTTATCTCGAGCTGAACGTCAGCATATATCAAACTACCTTCTTCTATTGTTTTCGACACTCGAATTTTGTTATCACAGTTTGTACTGTGATCCAATGAATATATTTTTGTTGATACGATATTCGCCAAAACATAGCCGTAGAATTTAATACGAAGTGAAGGAGAAGCAAAAATGGCTAACAATGCCATATACAAACATAGTGACATTCCATCACACGATGCTCCAGACGAACTCGTCCTTCTTTTCGATTCCAATATTTCTTTCTGGGTTTTCCTTAGACAAAAACATCATCAGTTTCCTGGCTGCTAAAGTACTCCTCATCTTGCTCAGTAAAGTAATTTTTTAAAATCTCAGGCACCGATTTTAATCGACTGCTAGACCTTGTAGTCATTTTTGTTGCCTTGGGATTACTATTAATTTTTTTAGTACTTTTTGTTTTACTACTAGATTCCTCTGTCTTTTTTTCTGGTTTTGGAATTTTTGTTTCTGCCTTTTCTTTTCAGTGTAGCTTTTAATGAAGTTGCTACTCCTCCCTCGGGAACATTTTGTGCCTTCTCTTGCCCTTTAGAGGTTTCTTGCTCTGACTCTTTGCTTCATTCTCACACGTTTCTTTTGTAACATTTAGTGAATCGTTAGCATCCTCAGCTTCGGATTGATTTTCTGTGTTTAGATTGCTTTCACTGTCTGTTGATGATTCTATTTCAATTATATCGCCATCGTCTGAGCTGTTCAAATCGCTATTCTTCTGCTCCTTAATGGTTGTTTTTCGTTTCGCCTAAGGATCAGGCGTGAATGGTTTTTCTCGTGTTTTAAATTTCTTCATTCGGTCATAATGAACCTTGATAGCTTTCCTCGTCTTTTTATCTTCTACCTTGAAATTCAAATCGTTTATAATTTCAACAATTATGTCTGTTCCTCTAAAGAAAGAAGTAAATTTTCTTGTTTTTCCTTTTTTAACCGTTGGGTTGAAAACTAACACTTCTTCGCCAACTTTATAACTCGGCCCATACTTACTGCGATCATAATATGACTTCTGCTGTTCTTGTTTGACATCCATATACTCTCGCATCAACTGGTGCGTTTCCTGTGGTTTCTGTTTCATCGTGAAAACCAGGTCACTTTGCTGCATATTTTGTGGTCTGTGGTGTGCTATAGATGCAGTCTATATGTAGCGACAGTGGAAAACCCAGTACAACAAACGCTGGGTTGTATCTTGTTACACTATGAATTGATGATCGATATGCCATCATCGCTAAAGGTAGAAAATTAGTCCACTCGTGTTGTTATTGTCCTATATATTTGGAGAGGCATTCTTCTATTGTTCGATTTGTTCGTTCAATCATCGCGTTCCCTTGTGGATGGTAGCATGTGGTTGATGTCCTCTGAATTCCTAGTTCACTGTAAAGACTACGAAACAGTTTAGACATAAAGTTTGACCCTTGGTCACTGTGTAGGTTGACTGTACAGCCGAATCTTACTATCCAGTGTTAAACAAACGCTTTAGCCACAGTTTTTGCCTCTTGATTGGGTAACGCTACTGCTTCGTACCACTTAGTGAATTGATCACCGATAAGCAAAATGTACTTGTTTCTGTCAGACTCGGGAAGTGGACCCATGATATCAAGAGATACTTGCCAAAATGGGTGACTAGGTTTCCATTTTGTGAGTGAATGACGATGTTTCTGCTTAGTGCCTTTCCTTTTTAGGCAAACGTCACAACTTTCTATCCAGTTTCTTTCGTCCCTTCTCATGCACGGCCAATAAAACCTTTCGCAAGCTTTTTTGTACGTTTTCTCTATACCAAAGTGTCCTGCGCTAGGCGAATCATGCAACAGTTCAAGAACGTTGGTCACTCTACCCCCGGGGTACCAGCATTTGGTAATTAGTTTCAAAGTTAGGTTCTGTTTGGTGTTTTCGATACAAAATCCCTTCTATGAGAAAAAGATTTTTATACTGAACCCGGTATTTCCATAACTCCTTTGAAGCTCAGTTTCTCATTTGCCGTGGTTTGGGTCTTTTCTTGTTTATGACCCATGATTATACTTCTTTGAGTATATTGTCACTTTGCTGCGAATACCGCAGTTTTGCTCTCTGTAGTTTGTGTAACTGCCAACCTCGACTACTATTGTCGGTACCGTCTTGCTCTACGTCTAGCGCAATAGCGCTAACGAAATCTGTTTGGTCCTCATCTTCTGTGTTTATGCGCGAAAGACAGTCAGCTTATGGGATTTTTTTCCTGCTCTATGCTTGATGTCAAAATTAAATTGCCCAAGTTTCTCTATCCATCTTGCGGCCATAACGTATGGTTCCTTAAAACTATAGATCCGCACGAGAGCCCTGTGGTCCGTTATAATCAAAAAATGCTGACCAAGTAAATAGTTTTTAAAATAATAGGTAAAATGAACTATTGCAAAAAATTCCCGCTTAGTTGCTGAGTAGTTTCGTTGACTTTTACTCAAAATTTTGCTAGCATGTGCAACAACTTTATCCTCAGTTCCTTGTTACCGTGTAAGGTTTGCTCCGATGCCTGTCAACGATGCATCGGTAGTTAATGTATATTGATCCCTATCTTTTGGATATCCTGAAACTGGGGCTTCCAAAAGCTTTTTCTTCAACTCTGCTACCGCACTTGTGCGCTCTGTACTCCATTCAAATTTATTTGATTTATTTAGTAACCTGTAAAGAGTTTCTACTGTTTTTCCGAAACCCGGAATGAATTTTCGATAATAGCCCACAAGGCTCAGAAAAGCCCTGACGTCTTTTAGGGATGATGGTTCTTTCATTTTTTCTACCGCTCTTACTTTCTCTGGGTCGACCTCGACACCACTCTCAGATATAATATGTTCTAAAAAGCTGATGCGCTTTTGGAAGAAATTGCATTTTGATCCTTTAATCTTTAATCCGATAAACGATGGAAAACCAGCTCTAACCGTTTAAGATGTTCTTCGAAATTTCAAAAACGATAAGGTCGTCTAGATAAACTAAAACTATCTCGTAAGAGAGATCAGCAAAAATTATTTCCATTAGGTTTTGAAAAGCCCCTGGTGCAGAAGCTAGTCCCATAGGGAGCCTTTTCCACTTATATAGGCCCAAAGGTGTTATAAAAGCTGTTACATTTTGACTCTCTTCCTCCAACGCCATTTGAAAGTATCCCGACAGAAGATCAATGTTTGAGGAGTACATGTTTCCCTCCAGTGAATCAATAACCTCATTCCACCGAAAGTGTACGATAGAAATCAATAGCCGACTTTTGTAACCTTAACGCGAAATAATGCGGACGTTCATCAATTTCGGTCTCGGCGCCGTTTACTGTTTCTTTTCTTTGCCACTTTTGAAGTTGTAATAAGAGCTCAAAGTTTGTAATATAACATTCAGAATCATTTGATCCAGTAAACGGTTCCGGTGACAGCGTTTTTGAGGAGTGCCGCACCATCTTTATTTTATTTAAAAGCTGTTGTTATTCAAAATATTTCACTAATTCTATTCGCAACTCGAACTATTTTTCCGACACTCCAGTTAACAGCTTTTAAATATGATTGAAACTCTAATTCCCTCTTCAATAAATGCAAAAAACTCGAGTTTCGATGCTTGAGTTTAAGTCAAATTCAGTCAAATTAAATTACTGATATTTCTGAACGCTATTTTTTATCAAAAAAATATGTACGCCCTGATTTATGCTATTCGAATTTTTAGGGAGTCCTCACTTGAAAGTTCCAAGATGGCAGTTGTTCTTGTCGAATCCCGACAGCAGTCCACAATTCGTCTTCTGGGTCGTGATGTTAAGACGTCGAACTCGAGTTTAAAAGTTGGAAATTAGTACAACGCTCAATATTATTGGTAGGTGGTTTTCTATTTACTTTTAATCTCTGTCGCCACTATATCAGCCGCCCGTGCGCAATATGTATTATCTTTTGTAATCGAGCGTGGTACTTGTTTAAAATACAAGGATTGAAGTTTAATTAATATGTAGATAAAAGCAGAAGAGAATGGTTTCAAATAAATGAAGACCTAATTGAGTGATTAACTCTAAGATAGGTTTTTTGTTCAATGAATGATTTTTTTCCTCAGTTTTGTCCGTACCCAATATCGGTTCCATCACCGAGGTAATTTAACCAAGTAAATACTGATATGTCACAATTGTTAGTATTGCTCAAAGCCCGATGTCTATTGGCCCATGCTCAAAATGCCCCATGCTTTGTCTAATTCAATCTGTCGACACCTATCAAGATTGTGTCAGACATTAATCAAGTAATAAAACAAAATTTAAACAAAATCTTTGACCTTGAAACCCAAGGTTTTTAGTACACCTTTTTTTACATACGTGTGACACTCACATACAATATTTAGCCTATTTACAACTCATATTTACATCCGTTATCAATTTATTTAAAAACATTCCTATTCCGGAATTGTCGATTTTGGCCATGTCTTTTCAGGGTTATTTCGATTTTGCCCTAAACTTAGGTATCCCTATTGTGGAGGTTTTGCAAACTTCGTTTTGTCATGCACAAAATGTTTTTTGCCCTATGTATCCTCATCTAGTCAAAATTAAAATTTGAACTAATACTTTAACGTGAGTTACCGCCCCCTATATTTGTAATATCCGTGCACTGTGTACGGTTACGGGCTGGGTTGGGGGTTTTTCGAAAGCACTTTAAAACCTCGGGGTTACTGATGAAAATCTTCTAAGTCTAAGACTTTAATTAATTATGAAGATGTAAATATTCAAAACTGTTCAATATAGAGTTAGAATTATTGATCTAAAATACAACAAGATTCAAAAGATGAGAAAGTGTAGAGCTAATAAGAGAAAGACAAAATTTTGAACAAGTCCTCCCGACCACCCATGTTCGGATGACAGAGCATTGCGAACGTTTGAAATGTTTTTGGATAGTACTGGTTGTGGCCCCCAGTGGCAGGAATAGAAGCTCATAAAAGTTCGGAGGTAGACTGAACGGGCTCTGCGCTTTGATTGCCTCCAGTCTCTTCTGGATGAGTTTTCTGATATCTATATCGGCATTCTCAAAATCCCGAGCTAAACACTCCCGCTCATCCACCAAAGCGATAAATTCTCCTGTCTTTGTTTCGGCTACCTTCGTAACCTCCGCCAACTTTTTCTTCATTATTTCCACCTGCCTCCTGCAGAACTCCCGCTGATTCCCAGCGTACTCAAGCAGTCCATTGGTCTCAAGCAATTGATCGCTTAACCTTTCACTTTCAAGTTTTAACTGCCGGAGCTCCTCTTCGAGCCGAGCCCCGGCAGTTCCCAGCATTTCGCTGTTGTCAATCTTCTTTTACTGTTCCTCGATTCTCTGATGCATCCCATTTAACTCCATAACACTAATTGCGGCTCTATCTACTATATTTGGTGGTTGCAGCTGCGTCAATGGCACCACGTATCTTTTCTTTGAGGTTACTCCAACAATCAGATACACTTGGTGCCTGACTATCGACCTGACCTCGAACAACTCGGGTAGATAGTAGCAATAATCGACCATTTTTGGTTCTGCATTCCAACATATCATACATTTAAATTAATCTACCAGTCAATCTCAATTTCTGTCATATCTGGTACAGTTTAGCTTTTTTTGCTTTTATAACTACAACGTATGCATTACCATCACACAGTTCAACTGTCTTTTTTACTGTCAATTTTCCGTCCTTAGTACGTTGTTTTAGATGATGAAAATAACCTAGTTCCCCTATTGGGTTAAATAGTTAAAGAGAAATTACAGGATTCGTGCCACTGCGTAGCATATCGATTGAAAGAAACACACGTACTAAACAAAATATGATTTTCGATCCGAAAAAAATTGCCATCAAACTAATGGTTATTTCCCTGGCCACATGCCAGACTTGTTTCACTTCACTAACTAAAATTCAAAAATCAGCAATCCATGCCACTGGTGATTGTACTTCAAGTCCGTGTTGAAATACTCTAGAGTCTCATGCTCATATAAGCCTCCTTGTCCCAGGAAAACTTCTCCTCATGTAATCGTTTTTCTCAAATGCCTTAATCTTTGGGCCCTTTTGCTCAATTCTAGGCCTTTGTCATTGAAAAATTCTTCCATTGGCGCGGAGGTTGACCAATTGACGCTAGCTCTGTAATTAGGCATATCATTGGGTTTAACAATCAGTTGTATTCGTCTGGCATATGTTATCCATGACCCATTCTGCAATTCAAGAGCAATCGAGTACATGGGGTTGCAATTAATTAGTGTGAAATTTCAATAGAATACTCTAGAAGCAGGGTCCATGTATCTAATTCCTTCTGAACTGTTGTCAGAAGACACCCTAATTGGTACTTCCTCGGTACAAAACTGGTTTTCGACAGCATGTACGATAAATTTAGCGCACCTATGGACATAAAGTCTTCCTCCAGCTCTTTCTGCGTGTGTACCTAGAGCGTTTTGTTGGTTTAGGGAAATTTGGTGTGAGTTCCCGTTAATTGGTGTCGTTAAAATCATAGCTCTGTGCAGTGTTTCTATGTGAAAGTTTAATAACTCTATTTGTTTCAGATTTTCAAACATGCCTCAAAAATCCCACACAAAAAGTAGATCAAGTTTTATGTCCCTGAGATCTGTAAAACAAATTTCTGTGATTTGTTTCAAAATGCAGAAAATTGTCTATCTGTTTTGTCTTGTTTTTCAACTGAACATCTATATTTATTTTTCTGTCTAATTTGCTCTTCAAATATTTTTCGTTTCCAGCGCGGACTATTTTTGCTGTTATCGAGTCTGAAAATTTAACTATCGTTAAGATACTTGGTTTTTTGTCTTGGTCGAACAAATATTGTACTGAATCTATTTCAAATGTGTCTCCTTGATATAACAAGGTCTGCTCCTGTTTCAGAGGGTCTTTAAAATATAACCATTTTTTCAGAGGGTCTTTAAAATATAACCATTTTTAAAATATAACTGGTTATATGAAATATAACCAGTTTCTTCATTTGCTTCCCTAATTTCAATGAACAAAGTCCCGATGAAAATTTCAGCATTTATCATGATGTTACTTTTCTGTGTTATTTGTGCAACTTTTGGATTGATCCAATCCACGGGGTAGACATAATTCTTTCCTTTCTCATCTCCGCCTTTCATGAATGTTTTTGATACCTTTTGAAAAAACTCTGCGTCAGTTCGGTTAACATTCATCTCATCAAGGACTTCTTTAGGAGATTGAATTTAAAGTCACCAAGACACGGTAACCGCGTTTTGTGTCCCTGCCAAAGGTTTTGGCAGACTGATTCTTTTATTGGGTAAAACGTTAGAATTATTTGTGATTTTTTGTTAGGTAAGTTGCGTCGTCATACCAAACACTTTTTTTTTCAGCACAGTTACCGTATATGCAGCCCTGTACATGCAGTATTTTAGTTTACTCCTGCTGCCTTCGGCGTAGATGAGTCCTCCTTTGTTTACCTGCTCCTCATTTATATGTAACTTTTCGCATTTCGTTGGTTCCGTCATGTCAAATTTTTGCGTCTGCAGAATGTTCTCAAAATCATACCCCGCAATCTCCAAGGATTGTTAAGAACAAACTATGATAACCATTTGGAGAAGCTTCCAGTTCAGCTGCACGTTCCAATGTGGTCTTCACGCCCTCTGCATTTTGTCGTATCACCTTTTTAAAAAAATACATCATTGTCAAACATTTCATCGGAATCGTTATCCTTGAATAAAAAATAGTCTTTGAGTTACCGTGGTCTTGTTATTCCCGACGCACTTCTTGTTTGATATCATCGTTCGGTAACATTTTGCGAAGTAAAAGCCGTGCTTCTATTTGTAAAGTCTTCGCCTTCACTCCTTTCGGAGCTTGCCACCAAGCTATCCCGCTTTTGCTGTGTGGCTACTTTAGGCGCAGGTATCTCTGTGCTTCGGCTTTTGTTGTTTGCGTTAGTTGTTATTGATTCTCTTGTACTCCCACCCATTGGTATTTCAAACAATTCCTCTTTGACTGTCTCTTTGTGAGCTTCAGTACTATTATTCCCATCAGGCTTCACTTCTCTTCTTCATGTATCATTCAATTTTGGAGTGACTACTTCAATTTCCACAAAATCATTGTCCTCCGTAAGGTCATTTTGGGATATTCTCGGTTCAATCTTTGCCTTCTTAGCTTCTTTTTTATCAATGGTAGCACTTCTGCTGTTAAAACGTTCGAGTTGATCGTAGTGGACCTTTTGTTGTTTTTTCGTTTGCACATCCTCAATAACAAAGTTTAGATCGTTGTTTATTTCACGTTTCACGTATTAATTTCGATCCACTGGATTTAAATTTCTTTGTCTGACCAGTTTTTATTGTGGGGTTGAACACCATTACTAAGTCACCTACTTCATATTGTGGTCCAAATGTGCTACGGTCATAGTAGGTTCTTTTTCTTTTTTGCTCCCCATCCATGCTTTCCCGAACCAGTTCATGGCACGTCTGTAGTTCGTCTTTCAAGCAACCAACGTAATCACTCAAGATTTTGGTTTGTATTGTTTGATAAATGCAATCAATCGTTAGCGCTCATGATGGAGGTAAAAGGGGCTGTACTTGCTAACAGAGTGAATTGATGATCTGTACACCATCATTACTAGCGGAAGAGAGTCGCACCAGGTGTTGTGACGTTCACCCATATTTTTTGCAAGACACTTTTCGATTGTGTGATTGGTGCCCTCTATCATTGTGATTCCTTGAGGATGATAAGCTGTTGTTGATTTTCTGTTAGTTCCCAGCTCTTTACACATGTTCTTGAAAAGATTCGACATGAAGTTACTGCCCTTGTCATTATGGAGATTTGCTGGAAAACCAAACCTTGACACTCATACGTTTACAAAAGCCTTAGCTACCGTTGAAGCTCCTTTGTTGCTCATGGGAAATGCTTCATACCATTTTGTAAACTGATCTGCAGTTAACAGAATGTATTTGTTTCCACTTGACTCAGGTAAAGGTCCCATAATTTCCAAGGCGACTTTTTAAAACGGATGACTTGGTTTCCACGTTGTCAGGCTGTGTATTGGTGTGGAGACTTTTTTGACAGCATACTTGGCAAGAACTTACCCACTCGTCAACATCGTTTTTCATCTCGGGCCAGTAGAATCGTTCTCGAACCCGATCAAATGTCTTGGCCATACCAAAATCTTTGCAATGTTTTTGAAGAAAAGGTAGAATTGCTTTTATAAGTGATCTCTGAATGACTATTTGTGTCAAGTTATTAAATTCGTCAATACTTTTCTGTTTCTTGATTAGATAATTTTCAATTTGTAGGTTTCTGAAATCAGTCCAAAGTTTCCACAGGGCTCTAGATGCTCCTGTCATGTTTTTTTATTTGAGGGCGTCTCCAGTTCTCAATCCAGTTTCTTATTATAATGAAGTCGGCTGCATTTTTCTGATGTTCAACTAGTTGTTCAACAGATTTCTCTGGTCCAATGGACCAGATGTTTTTGTCTTCCGTATTTACTTGGTTCACGTGATCGCAGTTTTTAACTTGGTCTTCAATCTGTGGAACTCTCGACAGAGAGTCTGCGTGAGGGATCTTTTTTCCGCTCCGTGTTTGATTTCAAAATCAAACTCTTCGAGCTTTTCTATCCATCTGGCCAATAATCCATCTGGTTCCTTGAAACTATATAACCACGTGAGGGCCCTATGGTCAGTAACAATTGTAAACTTTTGTCCTAGAAGTTAATTTTTGAAGTGTTGAGTGAAATAAGTTTTGCAAAAAGTTCTCGTTTTGTCGCAGAATAGTTTCGTTGACTTTTGTTGAGCGTTTTGCTTGCGTATTCAATAACTCTTTCACCCCATTGTTGTCTTTGGGAAATAATTGCGCCAATGCCAAACAGAGAGGCGTCGGTGGTTAACGTATAGGGATATGTGTTATTCGGTTAACCCAATATTACCCAATATTGGTGCTTTCTGTAATGCTTGGTTTAGTTGTTCAACTGCTGATTCACACTCTTTGCTCCAAGGAAAACGTTCTGTTTTGTTTAATAGCTTATGAAGCGGCTCTGCTATTTTCCCAAAATTTTGTATGAATCTTCTCTAAAAACCAACTAGTCCTAATATTGCTCTCAATTCTTTTATTGTTCTTGGACTTTTCATTTTACTGACTGCTGCTTTTTCTCCGTATCCACTTCTGAGCCTTAATTTGATACAATGTATCCCAGGAATTGAATTTTTTCCTGACAAAATCTACATTTTGAGCCTTTTAATTTCAATTCAGCTTCTTTAAGTTGTCCAAGTACGAGATCGAGACGGTTGACAGGCTCCTCAAAGGATCTACCGAAGATGATTATGTCATCCATTTATACTAAAGCCACTTCATAAGAGTGTCCCGCCATGATCACTCCTTTTAATTTTTGGAAAGCTCCTGGCGCTGACGCCAAACCCATGGGTAGTCTCTTCCTCTTGTAGAGTCCCATTGGAGTTACAAAAGCTGCCATGACCTGTGACTCTTCATCCAGCACCATTTGAAAATATCCCGATGTCAAATCGATATTGGGAAAGTAACTATTTCCGTCTAGAGAGTCAAAAACGTCACTTATTCTTGGTAGCGGCCAACTGGTTTTCTCGATTTGTTTGTTCAAGCCTCTGTAATCTACAACTAGTCTGTAGCTGCCATCTTTGTTTTTCACCAATATTGATGGTGCTGCCCAATAAGAATGGGTTGGTTAAATTATTTTGCATCCTCTAGATCTTCGACAATTTTTTTCATCGCTTTTCTTTTATCTAAGCTCATACTGCAATAACTTTGATCGGCTGTGCTTCTTTGTTGAGTTTATGTTGGTGTTTAATTTTGTCACAAAATCCTAAGTCATTCGAGTTTCGGGAACAAACTTGTTGATGTCTCATGAACAATTCCTTTACTTTCTTTTTCTGCTGTCTATCTAAATTAGAACCTTCCAAATTTGCGTGTTTTCCCATTTGAAAAGTTTCCAAAGTTTTTGGCTTATTTTGATTTGTGAAAATTCCATTCGCAACTAAGTTCTGTTTTGTTTTCAAAATAAGTTCCTACTTTAGTGCTTTCTTACACGGTCACTGGTGCTTCCGTTAGATTTAAGACTTTTATCAAACTAGAACCATCGATATTGTTCATTGATATCAAACAAGCGGCTAAAAGCAAACCAGACTTTAGTTGAAAATCTTCAAAAGCTTCACGTAATCCTTCCACACCCGGAATTTCTTCTCCGTTTTCATCAGCTAATTTATTTCTCATTAGACTTTCGTTTTTACTCTGTATATAATTGTTTTGTCCCGCAACTGCAAAAACCTGAACACCTTGCGTTTTCTCTGTGGTAAGCGGGATTGAAATTTTAAAGTGACCGCTCTATAGTTTCTCCTCGTGTAAGTTCAAAACACATTTATTGGTTTTCAGGAAATCAATTCCCAGCAGAACGTCTATACCTTCGTCTGCCGTTATCACAAACTCTTGTTCAACTTCCGGTAGTCTCCAACAGCGTTACTCTCCCTAATATTTTGACAGCTGAGTTATTGGCTGTTAACACTCGATTTGTGTATGTTTGCACATTTCCCGGTTTGCCCAGTTTTTTGTATGTGGACCAGCTTTAAAGCGAAATGCTACTTCACTGTCTATTAATCCAACGCATCTGCTCCCATGAAGTATGATTTCTGCGTTTAGACATTTAATTGTGTTTGTCGAACAAACTCTAATGACATTACAGTTCTCGGTGGTTTTCTTTTTAAAGGACAGTTTCTTTTCAAGTGTTGGGAGCTTCGACATAGGAAACAATTTCGACAATTCCTCGAAATGTGTCCCTCTTGTCCACAGACTCTGCTCTTGAAACCATGCCTGCCCCTAGACGGTTCATCTCTTCCGAAAGATCTGTCTCGGTGACTAGGTCCTGGCGTTGGAAATCGCCGCCGATCGTTGAAACCACGATCTTGTTGCTGTCCTCTATCACGTCTGTCGTCACCCCACCATCCCCGGGAACTGCTTCGCTCCCTAGATTGGTTTCGGCGGTTCTCTCGCTGTTTTTCATCTACTGACAATTGGATCACAACCTTGGTGACGGCCTCCACTAAATCTTTCATTTCATCCCGTCTAATTACTGCAACTTTTGATTTTTGCTCGTCCTCTTCTATTCTTGTTACAGCTTCTAGATGCAATACTCGTTCCAAAACTGTTTCAATTTTCATATCCTTGTAGCCGATTTGCTTTCTGAGATCCAACCTCACCTGAATATGGTTGATTCATTCTAGAAATCCTCTCAGAACGATATGGTCTCTAATGTCCTGCAACTCCGTTGGGTAAGCTTTCAAAGCCAACTGCTTTGAATCTCCCAGAAAACCTGTCAATTTTTCTCCGGAATGCTGTAAGCAGCAACCTAGCCGTCCCCGGAAAACGACCGGTTTTTCGCTAAAGTGTTCTCAAAAAGCTTTAACGCATTCATCATTATTTTCTTTTGTAGCTTGTGGTAGAGTGCGATAGAACTCTATGGAAAATTTTTGTAGCCTAAGTGCACATTAATGCGGCCGGTCATCAACTTCGAGGGCGTGATCTACTTCAGTTCTTTTTCACTTTTGTAGTTCCGATAAAAACTCAAAATGCGTCACGTAGCTTTCCAAGTCGTTTGAACCGGTAAACGCTTCTGGTAATAGCATTCTAGAGGTCGAGCACGTTGCCATTTTACTGTTCCCCTACTTGTATCGTGCCCTTTTAAAACTTTGTTTGGTTGTTGAAAATAATAGTTTCTATAAAATAATTACCAAGTAGATCGTCACTGCTAGGTGTTTTCTAATTTCATCTTTGAATTTCTATAACACTCTCTTTATAATGTTGTTTGAAAAGTTTTGTTTTTAAAACCTAACGCTTATTTCAATGTGGTATTTCCTTTTTACCTATTTTTTTTAATTTCAACGAAATTTTAATTTACAGTCTGATAGATGACTGTCCCACCTAAATTCTTTTTATTATGTTAATATGTTACTAGCTGAACTCTGATTTTTCCTGTTTTATTGATGTTTATAATTAATTTTTTAAAAATTACGACAAGGATTTTATTAGGTTTTTTAATTTTCTTTTACTTTCTCCTGCTTATTGTTACCTGATCAACTTTTTTTCGCTTTTGTTTGTTTTTTTTCTAATTAGTGGTAGTTTCAGAAAAAGTCAATATATAAATTTCTGAGTATAAAACAATGCAATTGCTTTAATTGATTTTACAACGCAAATATCCTGCAGTTGTGTTTTGTTCCGATGGTTATGCCGCTCGTTATCTAAAAGTCAATTTCGCAACTAAGATCGAAAGAAAAAGAATACTTCCTAGACTAACAAGACTAACGCAGTGGCGATCGGTTTCAATTACCGAGGACAACAACTAGAGAAAACTCTTTATTTCTACTCACTTGGTATGATGTGGTGTCTCCACACAAGCAACTTTCTCTCTTCACCAACGAGTAAAAGTTAGCCACGCGAGTAAATTCTCACTTGTGAAAACTGATTCTCTGCAACGGGTTCCGCTCTGACTTCTCTAACTGACTCCCACAAAATTTGGTGGAAATTGGTGGAATTAGTGATTCATGATCCCAAATCTTGATTAATTCGATTTTCGGGTTCTCGGGATTAAAGCGCTTTTTATTTGCGTCTTCCAACCAACAAATTTTTAAAGTTTTAAAAATGTTAAAATTTTTTTTGAATTTCTGTCGCCAGTGTAATATCCAAGCACTGTGTACGGTTACGGGTTGGGCTGGGGGTTTTCCTAAAGCACTTCAAAATCTCGGGGTTACTGATGAAAATCTTCTAATTCTAAGATTTTAATTAATTATGATGATGTAATTATTCAAACTGTTCAATATAGAGTTAGAACTATTGATCGAAAATACTATAAGTTTCAAAAGATGAGAAGGTGTAAAGCTATTAAAAGAAAGACAGTTGAATTATATGAGGCTTAGTTTTGAATATGGTCTTTGTTTTCGGTCCTATCAATGGTTGATTAACCTTAGGTTATTTTTACCCATTTTCTTTTATCTTTTTGGGATTTTCTCATAATTATTTTCTACCGAACGGGTCCCTGTTAGTTAAACTAACAGACAACAGGTTTTCCTGCATGACGAATCCCGTCAAAAACAAACATTCCTTGACGTCTCCCGTTAAGATGTCATTCCGTGATGATTCCCATCATTATTTATGATGCTTTCATTATATTGTTGAAATCCGGTTTACTCTTAGTGACCATCTCTTTTAGTTCTCCCATTTATTGTGAAAATTTCAAATTGTGCGTTCACTATGTATTTTATGAGCATGTGGTACATTATTTTCTATGGTTTACTACATATTCATCGCGTGTATTTAGTGCCGGCTTCAGCTTGCTGATGTATACAGCTTCGATTATCATTAGTTTTTCTGCCGTCCGACAGGCGTCCAGAATTTTCCATTCAATGTCATTCCTAGCACCACGACATTCAACCAGATGTTGACCCACCTGTGAATCCTTCATTTGATGTTCTGTTATTCTTGTGGTAACATGCCGGCTTGTTTGCCCAACATAGATGGATCCGCATCCATTACATTCAGTCTCATATACCACGTGGGATTTCAGGTCTCTATCGAAAAGTTATTTCAGTGTGGGGAGGCATGATCTTAATTTCCGCGTTGTAAAAACCACTTACAATTCGCATAATTTCTTCAATTTGCTTGCAAAGATTTTATTAAGGTTGCCTCTGTATTGTAGAAAAATAGTTGGCTTATCATAAGATCTAGTCTTGTTTTTTGATGCTCTTTTGGTGTTGTTCTAAATTGGTCTTTACCGCCGCATATTATCTTTTCTAGAATCTGGTTCACTATTTTTGACGACCAGTCTTCTGGATATTGATTTTTGGTCCAGCAAATTTTGTTCTTTTCAAGAGCCTGATCGAAGGCCAACCAATTAAAAGTTGCATTAAAACCCTATGAACCGTCCCTTAAATCACATTTTTATTATGCTGAAGCGGCGCAGAGCTGCAATAATTTAGTATTTTTCTAGTTTCAGTTGATTTTTGATACCAATGACAGGTGATATTACTTTTGCTGCTCACATTTACGTTAATGTCAAGAAAAACCAAATTCCCCTCCATGTTAACTTTTTCTAAGGTAAATTGCAGGTTGCTGTGTAAAGAATTTGCAAACTTTAAATACTTGTCCGGGTCAACACGAACCGTGCAGATAATATCAACCACATACCTTTTAAACAATTTCATCTCCTCATAATGCCCCACTATCTGTTGGTTGTTGGAATAAGTACAAATTCAAACAACATCCTGCATGTTGGCTTATTCCTCATTAGATATCTTTCGGCATCTTGCATGAAACCAGTTTTTGCATGACTCACATTCTACTCCTCTTCCTCGGAAAGTCACTCTCCGGTTACAGTCTTTGCACTTCCCGTTTTGTTCGGATCTGTAAATATCAGTAAAAAAAATGAAATCATCGCTTATAATATCCGTGCACTTTATGCTGATACGGTTTTGGTCAGGGGGTCTCTGAAGCATTATACTTCTCGGGTGTAGGCTGAAGAAAATATTCAAAGTCAAAGAGCAAAATTTACAGAGTTAAATGAAATTAAAATTTAAAGAACAAATTTAAAAGAAGAGGTGTTATAAAGGTGAATATGCAGGATTTTGGATCTTTTCCTTTTGCGCCAACCCCCCCACCCCCCCCCCTAGAGTAGCCGCCCATGCGCAAAACTGTCTTTGGCTGATTGAGCGTGGTATCTTTTTAAAATGCAAATTTAGAAGTTAATTTATTAAGAACATCAATATGAAGAAATATTGGTTTAAATTAATTAAGTTTTAATCGAGTGGTTAGCTCTGAAGGTAAGTTTGGTGTTCAATGAACGAAGTTAATCCCCGCTTTGATCGGTTCCCAAAATCAGTTTTATCATCCTGATAAATTAACATGGTCAACAAAGATATGTCGGTTTCGTTGATTTAGCTCGAAGCGAGCTTTGTCTAATCAAAATTCTTTTTTCTTTTCTGTCAGCTATCAACCTTGTGTCAGCCATAAACCTGGCAATAAATCAGGTTTCAAATTAAATCTTTAACCGTGAAACCCGAGGTTTTTCATTGCATTTTTTTAAATACGTGTGACACTCACACCGCCCCCCTTTTAACAAGAATAGAGTGCACCACTCACTCAAAATCAAACAATATTTTCATTCACAGATCTTGTTATATGAACTTCTTTACATACAAAATTTTTTTAGATTAATATGGACAGTTTAATTATCAGTTTTGTTGTTCAAAACTTTTTCTGCCTCGTCAATCCAAACATGATGCACGCTTTTCGCGCCGCATCATTTGTCAGAATTTGATTTGCCCGGTTGATTGTCTTGAAGAACTCTTCGTCTCCACCAGCATTAAGGTGGGTCAACAGGCTCATTTTGTGGTAGTGTTTCTTGATCTGATCCTTTGAAGCAGATCTTTTTACCGTCAAAATCTCATATAGCGTAGCAGGTCGTATCATATTGTTTTTGTTTCGAATCCCGAATAAGCATTTCTCCGTGGCCTTTGTTTTTTCCTTTTCGTTTCTAATATTTATATATATATATATGTATATAATATATATGTATATATATATATATATATATATATATATATATATATATATATGTACACTTATATATATATATATATATATATGTGTTTATATATATACTTATATATATATATATATATATATATATATATATATAAATTTATATTTATATTTACATAATGAAAACTAAATTTTGCGTTTTACATACCTATTGCACTAAATTAGCAAAAAACGGCAAAGTATTAACTCAAGAACACCATCAAATGACTCAACAACAAATATAGCTTTCAATGGAGTTATCTAAATGGTGTCAACAATTTAAAGGGGTCTGGACAAGTTAACCGATGTAGACTGAAGATGCTTGTTTTTTTGTGCCATTTTTGAAGAAAAGAAGACTGAACTTTGAAAAATTTTATAAAAATTGTAGTTAAAAAATGATTCAAACAAATCAACGTTTCTATTTCGTTTTAAATATATATACATATATATATATATATATATATATATATATATATATATATATATTATGTATATATATATATATATATATATATATATATATATATTTATATGAATATATATATATATATATATATATTTATATTCAGATTTATATATATATATATATATATATATATTTATATATACACATAAATATATATATATATATATATATATAAGTATATATATTATATATATATATATATATATAAATGTATGCATATATATATATATATATATATATATATATATATATACGTATATATATATATATATATATATATATATATAATATATATATATATACGTATATATATATATATATATATATATATATATATATATAATATTTATACGTGTATACATATTTATATATATATATATATATATATATATATATATATATATATCGGAATATTTAAAAAGCTGTACTTACTTTAAAGTTTTTGTCAAGATTTTTACAGTTAGGCATTTATTATAGTGAGGCAATGTTAGCTGATAAATTTGTCTTCAGATTCTCTGTTTAATATTCGTTTTTGGCCCTCATAACCATGAAAATCTGTTGCACATATGTTAAGCTGTTAATATGTGGCGTGATAGCCGAGAAGTAAGGTGTGTGATTGGTAAGGCCAATAATTGATAGTTCGATCACCTGCCTCCGTGGAAATTGTCTGTGTGAGGATGTGCCCTTACTTAGTATCAAGGAACTTTTGTAATCAGAGTTCAAAAGTAGCCTCCAATTTCGAGAAAAGTAAGGTAAACCCATCTATATGACTTTGGTTGAGCTGAATTGCTTAAGCGTCTCCTAAGCTCAAAACAATTCACATTGCTATCTTAACAATTTGGTGTTTGTCAAATGCATCATATATTTTTCTCTTCTATTTGAAATTATAGTCTGCTTATAGTTTAATGACATAGTTTCATTGACTCAATATCTTATTTTACTAATAAAAGATTAATCGGGTATTTTGACTTTGAATCAGAGTAAAATTATAAACTTTGATAATCATTAAATTTTTGTAATAAGAACAAGAGACCCAAATTTAAAATCACCATTTTTGATATTTTTGGATTGTACATGTTCTGCAAACATTCGCCGCGTTTTATAAACTGCTGTTTTGCATTCGAAACAATCTTTGAAACAATAAACAATTCTCCATTCGAAAATTTTGCACGATTTAGAGAATGATTTAGTGACTACACGTGTGATCCGACGCTGCAGCGCATGAATAATTTATATCTACCCCAGAAAAGTGAAGTTTAAAAGGTTTATATATGAAGCATAGTAGAAAAACTGGTCTTCTATAAAGAGCCCTCTATACTTGGAAACGTTGGAACCAGGACTTCCAGAATCTCAACTTATCACAGACTTACCACAAATAATGGGGCAACTGCGAGACAGAACTTGAAATATGACCTGCGTAAATGTGAATGAAGGTGAAATGAATAGGGTTCAAATAATAATGAGGCTTAAACGCACTGATGCAATGAGTGTAGTTAAGAGATATTGCAATATTAGCTAGTATTTTAATCAAAAGTTGAACTTAACTTTGTTCAATCGGAATTAGCGGCATGTTAAGAACTGATTCAGTATTTGATAGATTTGTTAGATTTGAGGCTGTAGTCTTTTCATGTGTCTGGATTTAGCCCGCTCATAAAAAGAAGTATTTATAGAACCTATGCCAGTTGAGCTTCTTAGATTGCAATTGAGAGATGCTTATCAAAATTACCCATCGAATGAAATGTTGGCGACAAATAACAGAAGAGTTGCTTGAATTTACTCTTTTCAGGCCTCCTCCCCCTCTCAGCGTCGCTTATTGGGTACTACGAATATTATCTATGTTCCCCATAATAGAAAAAGATTTAAACAAAAAATAGAAGATATACAATGACACAAAAAAAACCGTTTCCAAAAAAAACGTTTATGGATGACGATATATACTGGAAAAAAGAAACAGTTTGGACATTTTTCTTGGTAAGAGGGTTGAAAAACGTTTATGGATGATGACATATACTTAGAAGAAGAAAGCGTTGAGAAATTACAAAAACTGGGACGTGGGCGATAAGCAAAAGAGAACTGCCGCGAATAGTATCGGTTAAAAAGAGATTGTCCTATCTCTCAAGATTTTACTTTATAAATAAAATCTTTGTGTGACTAAAAAGAAATGGTGACCCGTGTCGCCAATTATATATAGGGGCCTAATTTTGTTATCATTCTGATTACGGTATAAGCTTAGGGGCTATATTTATGAATAGACCGTACATATTTTTCCAAAAATAAAAACAATGCTCTTAGTTAAACAGTTCAAAACAATCCCCTAGCTTTTGGCATAACTTTAATCCCTGACCAGCTGCTGTGCCACGTGTCAAAACAAAAGCCATATTTTTCAATGCAGTGATGGAAGCATTAACACTCCCAATGTTTTTGCTTCAAATTCACGTTAGCTAATTTTAATGGGCATTGTCGTTATGGTTCTCACCAATATTCGGGGTAGTGATTAGGGCATCCTTTATCATTTAAATAATTTTCTTGCGCTCAGCAAACTTTACTTTGTTCACATATTATGTTAATTTGAGAACAACTACGAATGGAGTTTTTTGTGAATCTCCCCTCAATACGATGAGCCAATGCCTATGCAAAAATAAAGAGATCATTTGGTCCCTTTTAACTCTTTAATTCCATATAATGTGTCTTAATGCATGTAAGAGTGGCATCTGGCAACCGACGAACAACTATACTAATTGGTAATTGTACCATGCCCTGTTCGTTTGTCGCCAAATTCCACAAATCGAAGCAATGTTAGAAAAAGTAGGAAAGACAGGGACACGAGTATGTTAAAAGAACACCAAATAGGTTTCATGGATTGCTTACCATGATACCATTAGTAAATTGATTTCTTTCAACCTGCCTTAGAAGGCAATTTATGTTGCAGACCAAATCAGAGTCAGCTGTTTTGGATTTAATGACTAAACTTAAAAAGATATCACAGAAATTGGCAGTGCTTCTGCGGACAAATTGCAGAACCTCATATTCCATATTGAAAAAAGTCATCGGCACTCTCGAGAAACCACTTCCAAGCGAGAAAAATAAGGACAAACTTTGATGCACAAAAGAAAAACTGGTTTTCTATAAAGTGCGCTCTATAGTTGGAAACGTTGGAACCAGGACTTCCGGAATGTCTCAACTTACAACAGACTTACCACAAATAATGGGGAAAAAGCTAGATGTAACTTGAACTATAACCTGCGTAAATGTGAATGAAGATGAAATGAAATAGGGTTAAAATAATAATGAGGCTTAGGCACACTAATGCGCTAAATTTAGTGTAGAGATATTGCAATATTTGCTAGTAATTTAATCAAAGTTGAACCCTGTTCAATCGGGTTTAGTGACATGTTCATAACTGATACAGTACTTGATAGATTTGTTAGATTTGAGGCTGCAGTCATGTTTCCGGAAATATTCCGATCATAAAAAGAAGTATTTCTGGAATCCATGCCAGATGAGTTTCTTAGATTGCAAATGAGAGATACTTAGGAAAATAAATAGAAAGTAATGTTGGCGTCAAATCACTGCTTGAATCTAATAAATTGCTTGAATCTAATATTTTCAGATCTCTTCCCCCTTCTAGCGTCGCTTAATGGGTACGACGAACAAAAAATAGAAGACACACGATTAGACAAATGAACTGTTTCCCTTTTTCTTGGTAAGAGGGTTGAAAAACTTTTATGGATGATGACATATACTTAGAAGAAGAAAGCGTTGAGAAATTACAAAAACTGGGACGTGGGAGATAAGCAAAAGAGCACTGCCACGAATAGTATCGGTGAAAACAAGATTGTCCTATATCTCAAGATTTTTCGTTTAATATAAAATCTTTGTGTGACTACAAAGAAATGTTGATCCATGTCACCAACTGTGCATAAGGACCTCCTATTGTCATCTTTTGGATGAGGGTAAAAACTTAGGGGCAATAATTCTGGATAGACTTATTTTAACAAAAATAAAAACAACGCTCTTAAATAAATAGTTCAAAGCAGTCCCCTAGCTCTTGGCATACCTTTAATACCTGACCAACTGCTGTGCCAAGTGTCAAAACAAAAGCCATATTAGTCAATGCAGTGATGGAAGCATTAACACTCTCATTTTTCTTGCTTCAAGTTCACGTTCGCTTAGCTGATGTTAATGGGCATTGTCGTTATGGTTTTCACCCGATTTGGGTTATTGATTGGGACATCTTTTATCATTTAAATAATTTTCTTGCACTCAGTAAACTTTACTTTGTTCAAATATTAAGTTAATTCAAGAACAACTACGCATGAAGTTTTCTTATGAATCTCTCCTCAATACGATGAGCCAGTGCCTATGCAAATTTAAATAGATTATTTGGACCTTTTTACCTCTTTAATTCCACATATTGTGTCATAATGCATGTAAGCATACATGTAAGCCATAAAGAGTGGCGTCTGTTAACCGAGGAAAAACGATACTAATTGCTATTTGTACCATGCTCTGGTCGTTTGTCGATAAATTCCACAAATTACCGCAATGAAAGTAAAAAGTTGGAAATACACGGGCACGAGTATGTTAAAAGAACACCAAATAGGTTTCATGGATTGCTTACCATGATACCATTAGTAAATTGATTTCTTTCAACCTGCCTTAGAAGGCAATTTATGTTGCAGACCAAATCAGAGTCAGCTGTTTTCTATTTAATGACTAAATTTAAAAAAATATCACAGAAATTGGCAGTGCTTCTGCGGACAAATTGCAGAACCTCATATTCCATATTGAAAAAAGTCATCGGCACTCTCGAGAAACCACTTCCAAGCGAGAAAAATAAGGACAAACTTTGATGCACAAAAGAAAAACTGGTTTTCTATAAAGTGCGCTCTATAGTTGGAAACGTTGGAACCAGGACTTCCGGAATGTCTCAACTTACAACAGACTTACCACAAATAATGGGGAAAAAGCTAGATGTAACTTGAACTATAACCTGCGTAAATGTGAATGAAGATGAAATGAAATAGGGTTAAAATAATAATGAGGCTTAGGCACACTAATGCGCTAAATTTAGTGTAGAGATATTGCAATATTTACTAGTAATTTAATCAAAGTTGAACCCTGTTCAATCGGGTTGAGTGACATGTTCATAACTGATACAGTACTTGATAGATTTGTTAGATTTGAGGCTGCAGTAATGTTTCCGGAAATATTCCGATCATAAAAAGAAGTATTTCTGGAATCCATGCCAGATGAGTTTCTTAGATTGCAAATGAGAGATACTTAGGAAAATAAATAGAAAGTAATGTTGGCGTCAAATCACTGCTTGAATCTAATAAATTGCTTGAATCTAATATTTTCAGATCTCTTCCCCCTTCCAGCGTCGCTTAATGGGTACGACGAACAAAAATAGAAGACACACGATTAGACAAATGAACTGTTTCCCTTTTTCTTGGTAAGAGGGTTGAAAAACTTTTATGGATGATGACATATACTTAGAAGAAGAAAGCGTTGAGAAATTACAAAAACTGGGACGTGGGAGATAAGCAAAAGAGCACTGCCACGAATAGTATCGGTTAAAAAAAGATTGTCCTATATCTCAAGATTTTTCGTTTAATATAAAATCTTTGTGTGACTACAAAGAAATGTTGATCCATGTCACCAACTGTGCATAAGGACCTCCTATTGTCATCTTTTGGATGAGGGTAAAAACTTAGGGGCAATAATTCTGGATAGACTTATTTTAACAAAAATAAAAACAACGCTCTTAAATAAATAGTTCAAAGCAGTCCCCTAGCTCTTGGCATACCTTTAATACCTGACCAACTGCTGTGCCAAGTGTCAAAACAAAAGCCATATTAGTCAATGCAGTGATGGAAGCATTAACACTCTCATTTTTCTTGCTTCAAGTTCACGTTCGCTTAGCTGATGTTAATGGGCATTGTCGTTATGGTTTTCACCCGTTTTTGGATTATTGATTGGGACATCTTTTATCATTTAAATAATTTTCTTGCGCTCAGTAAACTTTACTTTGTTCAGATATTAAGTTAATTCAAGAACAACTACGCATGAAGTTTTCTTATGAATCTCTCCTCAATACGATGAGCCAGTGCCTATGCAAATTTAAATAGATTATTTGGACCTTTTTACCTCTTTAATTCGACATATTGTGTCATAATGCATGTAAGCATACATGTAAGCCATAAAGAGTGGCGTCTGTTAACCGAGGAAAAACGATACTAATTGCTATTTGTACCATGCTCTGGTCGTTTGTCGATAAATTCCACAAATTACCGCAATGAAAGTAAAAAGTTGGAAATACACGGGCACGAATATGTTAAAAGACCATCAAATTGGTTTCATGGATATCTTCCAACCTGCCTGAGAAGGCAATTTGTTTTGCAGACCCACTCACAATCAATTATTTTGAATTTAATGACTAATTTTCAAAAGGCATCACAGAAATTTGCAGTGCTTCTGCGGAAGAATAGCAAAATCTCATATTTTATATCGAAATAAAAACACCCGTACTCTCGAAGGGACCGGAGCCAGCTCAGCATTTTATAAAAATGGGAAAAAGAGTTTGGGAATTTGTTTGGGAAAGAGTTTGAAAAATATCTTCTGCTAAATTTGATGTGGAAGGGTAGTTTTGATCAAAAGGGGATCCTCAACGATAAAAATACCTTGGAATAAAATTTCTTGGTTAAAAACTCTTAGATACTTTATTTTTCGTGGTTGAAATCTTGCGATACGAATCGCTATATGAATCTTCGTTGAGTGCACTTGTGCAGCGAGTGCACTTAAAACAGTAATCTGAGACTTGTCTAGACTACTCAGATAGAAAATACGACTGACAAGAAATAAGATAAATTGAGCAACTATACTCGAAGTGCAAAACGAAAAGAATGAAAAACTATAACAGTTAACGATTCAAAAGTCATAGCTAAATGTGAATACATAATCCCCAGGGCGGGATTTTGGGTAACAGACAAAATATGTGAACTAAAAGTGGTAGATACTGAACTTAAAATGACTTTAAGATACGACCTTCAAAAATATGTACAACATTAAATAAGTACATCGTATAACAATTTTACTGCACCAAATAAAATGAAATAAGTTGATTATGTACAACATTTCTCTCTTTTTAGTGAAAAACAAAAATTGCATAAGTTGAAATTTTAATAGCAAAATTTTATATATAAGTACTTATTCACCGGTTAGATAGTTATCAAAAATATGTTTACTGGTTATCATAGCTAGTTTCAAGTAATAATATATCGAGTTTTGGACATTTAGAGTTTTGTTTACATATCTTCTTCTTGAAATATGCGCTCATCCGGAGAACTCTATTCTGCTGGTCGAATGCGGGTCTCAGTAGGTGATACTTCTCCTTTGACGGGCGAGGGGAGTTGATTTGGAATTGGCTCCACTCGAGTTGCAGTATCCACAATTGTTTCTACCACTGAGAGTTGTACAGATGCCACGTCACCTGCACGGCGTTTCTTGGGCCGTTGTGTAAAATTCAGTGGGCATGAATTAGTCAATTCTCCAGACGAATCATCATTATCGTACTCGTAAAAATTTGGGCTCTTTCGTGTCTTTTTAGTGGAACGTAGATGGACTTGATGCATTGCTGAACTAGGGGGTATTAACAATTCCGTATGTTGTCTGGTTGGGGGAGGTGCAATTATTACTTCGGAAGTAATATTTTGTTGTTCGGGTGTGTTGTCTGGCTGAGATGTTGACTCTGGCGGTAGGAAGTTTGCCGGCACTTTTGGCATACGTACTCGCATTGCGCGAGCAGTATTTGATTTGCTGGAGGAGACTCCGCTTCCTGTGTTTCGTTTTTGGGGTTTCATTTTTCTGTCTCCTTTCTGAATTCGCGTGAATTCTTTGATGTGTCTGTTAGTTTTCTCCTCCGTAGATTTTTCGTGTACCCGTGGCCCTCTGCAATTTACATAGTCCATCAACTTCGTTTTTCGCTCATTGCGGGTGCCGAATTCGGCGATGTTGTTATTCCTGACCGTGACTTCTAATTTTCCAGGTTCACGAATTACAGAAGTATATTGGTCAGTCTTTTGGACCACGGATCCTGGGGCTAGCACCTCGTAAGGTTCTTTTTTGATCGTCTATTTGGGTGTTTCTTACGGGCGGTGTTGAGTTGCAATGTGTTTTCCTTGAGGGGAATAGGACGATGTTCCTTCGTGGTGCGCAGGAAACGTGATTCATTATCTCCTGCCAGTCGTTCGCGGGAATGAGCGTCCTTGTTAGCCTTGCACATGCTCTTTTCAATCTCATCGTCATCACGACTATTCCCCCAATGTTTTCCTGGTAACAACCCATTTGGTGTGACCATCTCTTCGTCAAAATAATGATTTAAAATATTCTCATAACTTAAATCAGAAGAATTTGGTTTAGTACTTATGTTGCTAAGCGGGGTATTGGCTTGTCGCCCAAAGTGTGATTCTATTGGCGAAAGTTTAGTTGCTTTATATTTACATATGCGGAGCTGGTAGATGACTGATTATAGTGCTGCTTTCATGGTGAAGGAATTTAATTCTTTATTTGCTTCTCTTATACATGCCAAACGTTGTTTAATTGTACTAATTAATCGTTTTACTAGAACGCGATGATCGTTTGCTGGGGCTGTTATTAGGGAGAAATTATTTTTCATACAAAAGTTTTTTACTTGATTTCCTATGAGGCAGCGAGCTTGATCTATTCGTAAGAACTAGGAACTCCATGAATATTTAAATAGTTATCTAAAAATTTTATGACATTAGAAGCCTTTGCATTATCAAAAATTTCAGCAGAAGGAAGTTTAGAAAATCTATCAATACATGTCAAAATATAAATTTCATGATCTTTCTCTTTATTTATAGGTCCTGTCAAACTCTATTTTATTAGAGTAGAATTTCGTGGTGCGAGTGTGCGTAGAAATTATTGCTTAGTGATTCGCGGTGCGAAATCTTGATTCAATTTGTTCGCGCTTACTCGCGGAGCGGAATTCAAGAAGAGAAATTGTTGAACTGATTTTGAATTGCAAAAATAAAGAGAATGAAGATTAAGGAAATATGAAGCACTTGTAAACAACGTGAATGCGTGATCAGACATGTCTGATCACGGGGCGGGAATCCAAGCAGAAAGTTAGCAGCAGATTACAAGACGCGATTTGAACAAAATATGAAAGGCAATTAAATGAACTAAATTTAGGGCAACATATAAGATATACTGCATCAAACAAATTTATGAATAAAGATACATCAGGTATCACATACCCCTTGCATCGAGAAAGAAAATTGTAAACTACAATTTTCGAATGTATAAATAATAACAATATTTACAAATTAATACGAGGTCCCCGGTTAAATAAATAATAACGATAAATTTATTGGTTATCATAGCTAGGTTATTAATAAATTATGAAATGTTTTGCAGTTTTAAGTACAGTTTAGATATCCCACTCATCATTATCAGATTGTTGTTCTTCGGCCTCGAGTGCCGTCATTGATTGTACGAGCGTGGGTGTATCTATCTCGAGTAAATGTGGATTACGTGGGGCGGGTGGTGACACTTGACGAATAAGAGGTAGATATTCTGCTCTTCCGGCTGGTTTTCGGCTATTTGTTGTATCGACTCTACAATCGAAGTGGGTGGGGGTTGAAAACTTTCCACATCTCCCGCTCGGTGGGGTCATTTTGGTGGAGGCAGAATGGTAGACTTGGGTAGAGAACTTTCAAATCCATAATATGATGGACGGCGCCTGTTACGATCTGATGTGCGTGTCTGTTGTGCCGCCGCGGCCGGTGCATTAGATGAGGACAACGCGGGATGTTCGCTATGCGAAGTTGTCACAATTGCCGGTTGTTGATTTCGCATGGCAAGAAAGTTTGGAACTTTCGGAATTCGTCCCCGCATCGCGCGCGAAATAGTTGATTTGCACGACGATACCCCGCTGCCCGGTTCTCGTTTCCTATGCTTCATTTTCTTATCCCCTTTCTGTTTACGAGTAAATTCCTTGATGTGGCTGTGGATAAATTCTTCTACGATCCTTTCACCGGAACGAGGCCCTCTACGGTCTACATAAGCTTTTAGGGGAGTTTGTTGCTCCAACTGGGTGCCGAATTTCGCATAATCACTATTGCGCACTGTCACAATCGGCTTTCCGGGTTCCTTAATGGTGGATGTTGGGCTGACCTTTAGAATGTGTGAGCCAGACGCGAGTACTTCGTACAATTCCTCGAGGTTATTTTTGGAACGTCTCTTGCCATGCTCTTTCCGTGCGAGATTAAGCTCCAACGCACGTTCCTTCAGTGGAATGGATCTGATCGCCTTCGTCTTTAGAAACTGGGATTCTCCGTCAGTACTCGCCCTCTCTCTATCTTTCGCTTCATTCGAAGCCCGGGTCATGCCGATCTTCACCTCGATATCACTACGGTATCCATTCACCCACTTGTCATCAGGAAGAATTTCTTCCAGCATCACTGTGTCCTCGTCTAAATAATGTTTTAAAATATTTTTATACGTTAGATTTGACAAATTAGGCCTGGTTGCTATCACGTTTAGCGGGTTGTTAGGCTTTCTTCCAAAGTGTGCTTCGAAAGGCGAGGTCTTTGTTGTTCTGTGTTTACATATTCGCAGTTGATGTATTATTATCTTTAATGCATGCTTTACATGAAAGGCGCGTAAAGGCAATTTCTCCTCTCTAATACATGCGAGTCTATTCTCAATAGCTTGAATCAGTCTTTCCACCAACCCAATAGCACGATGGTCATTTACAGGAGCTTCAATTATGTCGATATTATTCTTATTACAAAAAGTCTTTACTTGATTTCCGACTAAACATTTGGCTTGGTCTAAACCAATAGATCTTGGAATTCCATGAATTTCAATGTACATATCCAAAAACTTTAAAACGTTTGGTCCATTAGCTTTATCGTAGATATATGCAGTAGGGTATTTAGAAAAACGATCAATTGCTGCCAGAAAGTAAACTTCATTACCCTTTCCATCGAAAATTGGACCTCCAAAATCAATTTGAATTTCTTGATTTGGCTCTACACATGGTATATGGGGATTGAATTGCTTAGCGGGAATGACAGATTTAAAATTCTTACCGATCACCGTGCAGGGTCTGCACTCGGTGGCTTTGACGATAAGTTCGCGGTGCATGTATGGCCACCAACAATGTGTGGCCATACAAATCATTCCCCAAGTGCCCGTGTGACTAGAGTGAATATCATCGATTAGCGCCTCGCGTAATACGTTAGGGATTGCCACTTTCTCGTCGATGCAGACGCACCCGGAACGCACGTGGAGATCCCTCCAATAGGAATGTATATAAGGATTGAGAGCTTTTAGGCGGCTCTCATTATTCGTCAAGATACAGTCCCTGACCTCCTTTAGTACTGCATCCTTACTCGTCAGAGAAGCGATTAACGACTTATTGAAAATTTCCAATACTATGTATTCGAACGTCGGAACGTGCGGACTTGGGGTTAGCGGAGTGCTTGCATTTGATGAATGGGTCGGGGATGTAGGTGTTACATTAAGTGGCGAACTTGCTTCGCAAGGGTTACTTGTAGATTCAACTTGTTGATTCGCCGAGCGGGAGTTGCTCGACAAGTTTGATCGCTGACTTGCGGGGCGAGTTGCATTTCCAATTGTGGATTGCTGTTCCGCTGCGCGGGAGGAATCATTAAATCGAACGCGAGTTATACGCTTCGTAGAAGGCATTTTATTTGTGATTTTATTGACGTATTTTAATTCAGGCAATGAGTAATTTAAATTTGCATTTTGAGAGTTACAAAGATGCGACTTGATTGTAGAGTAGCAAGAGGCAAAAAGCACTGATTTTTGTGGGTGATGACTTTTAGAGATATTTGTGGAATGTGAATTAACTCCTGGGATTCGTGATTGAATAATTTGAGGCTCGCGCTGCGCAAATGCTACTTTATTCCTAATTTGGATTAATTGTTTAATCTTGTTGGTATTTTGCTGGTCGAGAGAAGTGTGAATTGGACTTTGCAGCGCTTGTATTGCATATTTTAAGTTGTTTAGTTCACTAGTAACATTTGAGGCTTGTTTTCGCGGAGCGAGTGAATTGCTAAAGACATGTTCGCTTACTCGAGTTGCGTGTGAGCTAATTAAATTTATTGATTTAGTACTGGCCTCAACTTTAGATGTGATTTGTAATACGGGATTATGTGCCTCAATTTTAGGTGTAATTAGCAATGCGAGATTGTGGTTTGTTAACAAATGATGTAAATGTGATTCGGAATGTGTGATGTTTAACTCTAAGTGTTAATGGATTTGGAGATTAACTTCAGTTTTGCAACAATAAATTCCTCTTCGTATGCAGAAACCTTTTTAGTTTTTTGAGACGGTTTTCGAGGAATGTAATCGACCAAACCCAATTTTTCCCCGGAAAGGTGTTCGATATCAAATTGAAAAGGAAGTAGGCGATCGACCCAGTGGGTCAATCTACTGTTGTTTGACTTATTAGATCTGTGCTCTTTCATAATTGAGAGAAGTGCGCGGTGATCCGTAATCACTTTAACGTGTTTTCCGTACAGATAATTTTTAAAATATTCAATTGACCAGACTACACCCAAAAGTTCAAGTTCGTTTACACTATAACGTTCTTAGCAAAAATTTAAAAATCGGGAAGCAAATGCAATTGGTTTCCACCCATCTACTGTTAATTGTTCAAGAGCTGCACCGAGGCCGGAACGGGACGCATCACATTTTACGCGTGTTTCGATTTGCGGGTTGTAGTGGCTATTGGCGGTTGCGTTCGCAATGCGATTCTTAATTTCTGTAAAACAGTTCTCATGTTCCGATGTCCAGAGGAATTTTGAAGACTTTTTCAGTAGTGGTCAGAGAAGATGACTTATTTGAGCAAGATTAGGAACAAATTTTCCAACATAACGAACTGATCCCAAAAATGAACGGAGTTTCTTCAGAGTTTTTGGGGCCTCGAGTGCTAAGATTGCAGCTGTTTTACTTTCGAGGGGCGAGATACCCGATTGCGAGATATGGTACCCAAGCCAATCAATTTCTAGTTTTCCAAAACGACCTTTAGGAAGGTTTATACCAAGATTTTTGTCATCTAATCGTTGGAGGGATTTTATTACATAGCTTTTCTGTTCATTCAAAGATCCTTTACTAACTATCAAAATATCGTCCAAAAAAATATGTATTTTGTAAGCCAATTAGAGTGTAATCCATAGCTTTTTGGAATTCAGCTGGCATATCAGTAAGTCCGTAAAATCCTGTTTGAAATCTATAGGTGCCAGTCATATCGCCGCTAACGATATTCAAATTACAGTGATTAGCTGTAATAGCATCCAGATTTAACTGACTGTACGCGTATTTCAAATCAATTGTAGAAAAATACGTTGTGTTTTGCGGCGCAGGAGCACTTATTTGTTGGGATATAGATCCAATTAACGTATCAATGTTAGGCATCTGATATTTATTCTTGTGAATGGCTTTGTTTAATACTTTTGAATCCAGTGCAAGCTTTATCGTTTGGTCTTTTTTTACCGTAACTAAAATGGGTGAACTGAAATTTTTGTCGGGGCAACTTGAAAGTTTTATGATGTGTCTTTCGGCTAGCAATTTCTTGAGTTCAGTATTGACTTTGTCTTGAAGATTAATAGGGATACGTCTAACTTTTTGATGTCTACATTGAAAATCTTTGTGAAATTTAGATTTTGCTACATTAGTTTTTGATCTTCCAATACTTTATACCAAACCAGGAAAAGTTTTGGCTATCTGTTCTTTAAATTAGGGAGATGCAATGTTGTTGACACGGTTACCTTTAGAAATGTAGATTGAGTTACTGCAAGTCCAAGTTAGTCAAACAAATCACGACCTATTAAGGACTTTAAACCGTCAGCTACAACTGTGAAGGTGGCTGAATCACATGCCCGGCCTTTGCTTGTTACTGGGGCTTGAATCTTTCCTTCAACTTGTATGGGTTCATTTGAGGAAGTCCGCAGTTGTGGGGGCACCGTTTCATCGATCCAGAATGCATGAGGGCTGCTTTGTACCACCTGCGACGCGAGTGAGCGGTTGAGTATACTACACGCGCTCCCGGAGTCCACGAGTAGTGTAGTATTGATATTACCAATCTTGAGAGGCATGTTGAGTGGTTCAATTTTCTCTACGGCAGTCTCGATCATTGCGACTGTATTATCTTTCTCTCCACTACTGTAGTCCGATTCGTAGAGTTTAGCTGGTTGGAGAAAATTCACAGAGTCCTCTGGGTGTGGCTCTTCTTCTACGACACGTACCATCTTTTTCTAGGGATCCTGTGGCTTTGTATTCGTGTTCTTTTGTTTGCGGCAGACCTTTGCAAATTGTTTTAGGAGCGCACAATTATTACAGGTTTTCCCCTTCGCGATGCATTTTTTACGATGATTTGGGAGCCAAGTACCGCCGCAATTCGAACAGTAAAGTGTCGAACGATTGTTTTGTTTCGAGGCATTATTCGTATTCTGCCATTACGGTTTTCGTGGATTATTGTTGAACTGAACCGCATTAACATTTGCAGGAGCAACGATCTTGTTTTGCTGCTGTATCTGATGTTGATTCCGCATCCCGAGTTCCATATTAATTGCCAGCTCTAAAGCCTGCCGTGGTTCAACAGTTTGTTTTAGCAGCTCCTTTTGAATTTCAGGATCCATCAGATTAGTGATGAAGACATCTCGTATCAGGGTCTCTTCTTTATTCTCAAAGTCGCAATTCTCAACCAATTCCTTTAGTTTACCATAGAAGTGTTCTACAGTTTCTCCCCGAAGTTGGTTTGTAATCAAGAAGACATGACGATCGAAAGTTATGTTACGTGGAAGGATGAATGCACGATCTTCCAAAAGTCAACAGTAGTGAGAGTGTCGATCATGATGTGCGGGTTCTTACAATTGAGAATGCGGCGGCCTTCTATCCCGATGCTTAAATAGAGTAGGGAAACTATTTTGCGATGTGCCAACAACCACGGTTAATTGCCACACATGATACCCACTTCAATGAGTCGTTGGCATTTTGTTTTGTCAGTTCATCTTTTGTTGCGCGTTGCGCGCGTTCTTCTCCCTCTCTGATTGTGCAGATGCACCCACTATTGTCTGTTCGTAAATAGGCTAGAGGGGAAGTTCTACCATCTCAAGTTTAGGCCCGAGTAGCGTATCCTGAATTATATTTTCTTTGGCCAGCAGTGCCAATTTGTACTCTCCATTTCTCCCAGCGAAGAGGAGGATCGGGTGTAGGTTTGTCCCAAAAGGGGTCAATTCCAAGGGGTGTTTGTTTGGTTGCTGGCTGCGCCATGTCGTACTCCATTTTATTAGAGTAGTGATTCGTGGTGCGAGTGTGCGTAGAAATTATTACTTAGTGATTCGCGGTGCAAAATCCTGATTCAATTTGTTCGCGCTCACTCGCGGAGCGGAATTCAAGAAGAGAAATTGGTGAACTGATTTTGAAATGCAAAATTAAAGAGAATGAAGTTTAAGGAAATATAAAGCACTTGTAAACAACGTAAATGCGTGATCAGACATGTCTGATTACGGGGCGGGAAACCAAGCAGAAAGTTAACAGCAGATTACAAGACGCGAACTGAACAAAATATGAAAAGCAAATAAATGAACTAAATTTAGGGAACCACATAAGATATACTGCATCAAACAAATTAATGAATAAAGATACATCAGGTATCACAGGTCGTTCAAAAATCTATTTGTATCTCTGATTTGTGAATCTGTAAATCTGATTTGGGACTATAAATGGTTTATGGGCTTGGAGTTGCTTTGCAGGAATTATAGATTTTAAGTTTTTACCGATGGCAGTGAAAGGTTTGCACTC
This sequence comes from Convolutriloba macropyga, assembly GCF_964194025.1. NCBI lineage: Eukaryota > Metazoa > Xenacoelomorpha > Acoela > Convolutidae > Convolutriloba > Convolutriloba macropyga. The sequence continues at coordinate 18,724,148 of NC_134474.1, forward strand.
TATTGCTTGGACCAAGAGGTCGCGGTTCATGTATGGCCACCAGCAATGCTGGGCCACACATACCATCCCCCGGCTACACAGGTGACTGGCATGGAGGTCCTCGACAAGCGCATCCTTTATTTAGAGCGTTGGGGATGGTCACCTTCTCGTCCATGCACACACAACCATTGCTGACATGCAGCTTCCGCCAGTAGCTGTGCAGGTAAGAGTTTAAGGCTTTTAAGTTTTCCTGGTCAAAGCGGATGATGCAGTCCCTGACTTCTTTGAGCACTGCATCTTTGCTCGTTAGGGATGCTATTAATCCTTTGTTAAAGACCTTGCCAAATACTTTGTCAAAGGAAAGGATTTGAGGGCTATCAATGAGCGGGGTACTGATATTTGAATGCGATGAGGATTGGCGTGGCGTGTTTGGAGTAGTATTTTCCGTAAAGCAAACGCGCGGCGAAGTTCGGTTTAGACGAGTTGAGGTTATTTTGCCTTTCATTGCGGACATTTGTTGGCTCATTTTTGTAGAGATTGTTGAATTTTCAATTAAATTAATTGAATAGGAGAAAGACAACTGAATTTCACATTGATTTTGGGCAAAAAAGGGCCTTTATTGTTTATCAATTGGGCACGTGAGTTATTTAAGGTATGTGACTTTTTAGTGCTACTTAAGAAAGAAATTGTGATTGACAAGTTAGAGTGGTTCAATTTGGTGAATTGATGCCGGTTTCGGTAAGCGAGTGACGCCTTTCCGGTATTTTGTGTCTGAGTTAGTGCTATTTGAGGCTCAAATTGTATTGGTGTAATTATGGTATTTGTATTATGCGACGCGAGTTTGGATGTAATTTAGTGTTTACTAGTGTGAGCTGCAAATAGGGCATTTGAGGTATGCGAATTATATTACTGGTTAAATAAAAGAGGATTATGCCCGGCAGGTGTGAATTTATTATGAGTAAAGCGTACTCGCGGATCAAAATTGCAATCGGAAATATTATGATTGAGTGTGTTTGATTTTGAAGTATGAAATTCTGGGGCAAGTGCTAATTGATTTGGAGGTAAGTGTACTTGCGGTGCGAGTGTGCTATCAAGTTTTGTACAAATATTGTGGTTGAAATTTTGATTCGGCTTTTGCTTCCTGGCGAGTATTGAACTATTCTGTGTGAAGCGTACGCGCATTGCGTGTTCACTATCTGAATTAACCGAGTTAAAAAGGGGCAGATTGAAAAGATACATTCGCGTCTTGTGTGCTGAAATATTGTCTGTTAAACGTACGCGCTTTGAGGAATCATTATTAAAATCAGGATTGTATCTCAAAAATAATTTTGAACTAGAATTTTTCGGAGCAGGTGACATATTGTCTTTTGCTGCTAATTTAGGTTTAGCGAGATTTATATTCAATACTTGTTTTGTATGTTGGTAAAGACAATTTTGTAAATCATATTCATTATCGTGATAATATTTATTGAATGTAAGTGCGGAAATATGTTTTTCTTGATTAAGTAATATTGCATCAGTATGTATACGTGATAATGTCGGGACTAAAAATTCTTTGTCATATTTAGAAATACTTTTTGCCGGTTGATAAGGATTGCGGGATATATAATCAAAAAGTCCCATCATTGCGCCTGGCAAATGTGCTATTTTAAATTGAAAGAGTAAAAATCGACCAACCCATCGTGATAAACGAATGTTGTATCTTTTGTTGGATCTGTGCTCTTTTAAAATTCAAAGAAGGGCTCGGTGATCAGTTATAAAAGAAATTTCTTTGCCGTAAAGGTAATGTTTAAAATATTCTATGGACCAAACTACTCCAAGAAGTTCAAGTTCATTTAAGCTATAACGTTCTTCATTACTATTTAAGAATCTAGATGCATCCGAAATCGGTTTCCAACCATCAGCTGTTAATTGTTCTAATGCTGCTCCAAGGCCAGAGTGAGGAGCATCACATTTTATACGTGTTTCGTGTTCCGGATTATAATGAATGTTTTCTGTGTTATTCACGATTTGTGTTTTTATAGCATTAAAATGTATAGTGTGTTCGTCAGTCCAGATGCATTTTTTAGATCTTCGAAGAAAGGATCTTAAAGAATGGCAAAGTTGATCCAAATTTGGAATAAATTTACTAATGTAATCAACTGAACCAGGGAATGAACGTACCTTTTTAAATGTGTTAAGTGGTTGCAATGAAAGGATTGCCGAAGTTTTAGCTTCTAGAGGCGATGTCCCTGACTTGGTGATATAATATCCTAACCTTGCGAAATCTTGCTTCGCCAAATGACATTCAGGAAGATTCATTCGAAGGTTATCCGCGTCCAGTTTTTTAAGGCAATTTACAACAAGATTAAAATGATCTTCTTCAGAACCTTTACTTACATGTTTTTTTGCATGTGTTTTTAAGGCTGATTAAAGTATAGTCCATCGCCTTCTGAAACTCCGCAGCAATGTATGCAAGTCCATAAAATCCTGTTTTAAATCGGTACAAGCCTGTCATATCAGCACTAACGATATCAAAATTACAATGTTTGGCTGTTTCAGGTTGAAGATTCAGTTGGCTATACGCATACTTGAGGTCTATTTTAGAGAAATAAATTTTTCCGCTGGTTCTGTTTGGTAATCTGTTTTTATTTGTGATATGGAGTGTATAAGTGTTTCAATATTCGGCATTTGGTATTTGTTTTTATGTATAGATTTATTAAGAATTTTAGAATCCAAATCTAATTTTATTGTTTGGTCTCTTTTACCTGTAGTTACTATAGGAGATATAAAATAATGATCAGAACATTTATTAAGTTTTTCTATGTGGCCCTCATCGAGAAGTTTTTAATCTCACAATTAACTCGGTCTTGTAAATTAATGGGTACTCTCCTACCCTTTTGATGTGTGGGTTGGAAATTTTTGTGAACTTTAGATTTAACAAATTAACTTTTGATCTACCAATGCGTGAGACAAGTTGTGGAAACTGATTTGCTATGCGTGTTTTGTATGGGCGTTGAGTTGTGACAGAATTGACAATACTACTTCCATCCGAATAAAGAGTTTGAGTGATTGCAATAACCAAAATTTCAAATAAGTCTCTGCCAATCAGTGGTTTCAGTCCGTCTTTAACAACCACAAATTCAGCGTCTTCGATCCGCCACCCATTGCCTTCTATTGGTGCTTGCATCATTCCAATGACAGGTATTGGTTTATTAGAAAAGGTCTTGAGTTCTTGAGCAGGTGCTGTTGTCAACCATCTTGCAAGGGTAGAGTTGTTGACTACTTCTATAGCGAGAGATTCGTTCAAAACGCTACACACACAACCAGAGTCAAAAAGTAGTCCGACTTTAGTATTTCCGATCTGTAGAGTTGTATTTTTCGGTTCAATTTGAATTGTGTTAGTTGCAATGCTAGCTACATTATTATCAACTGAACTATCATAATCGGATTCACATTGGGGGTTGTAATTTGTATTTTGGATTGCATTGAAAGACTGTTCAGTTGTATTCTCCTCTATTGAGTTAACTTTTCAACGAGTGGACTTAGTGGGTGAAGACTTTGGCTTACGGCATACTCGTGAAAAATGGTTCTGTAAAACACAATTATTGCACGTCTTGCCTTTCGCAATACATTTGTCCCTGTGATTTGCTGACCAAATCAAGCCACAACTACGGCATAGTTGGTTTGGCTGTCGAGTAGAAAAAGGGGTGTTTGGTCGTTGATTTGATTGGCGAAAAGGCCGTTGTGGAGTTGTGGCATTGACATGGGCTGCGGGTTGTGTATTTGAGATCTGAAATTGATTCCGCTGTCCTAGTTCCATGTTTATGGCCAAACGTAAAGCCTGGGGTGGTTCGAGAGTTTCTCGAAGTAATTCTCTTTGAACTTCAGGATCCTGCTTATTTGCAATAAAAAGATCTCTCATTAGTGTATCTTCTTGACTGCCAAGTTTTTCCAGTTCAATTTTAATTATGCATTTCTTGCTAGTCGTTCTTGTTTGCATTGGGATGAGGAGCCTGTTATTGTATTCTCATAGATCGGTTCTAACGGTAGTTGAACTCTTTCGGGCTTTGGTTCCAGCAAAATGTCTAATGCGATGTTTTCCTTCTCACGAAGAGCCAGTTTTACCTGCATCTGCCATTTCTCCTACTTCAACGTGGGGTCTGCACTCGGTTTTTCCCAGAAAGATTTATGCCAAGTGGGGTTCGTTTTTGCATTGCTGACTGCGCCATGTCGTACACTATCAATGTTATGTTCTTGATCTTTTGATGCGAATCGCTATTTGAATCTTCGTTGAGTGTACTTGTGCGGCGAGTGCACTTAACACAGTTTGTTCTTTGAATTTGCTTAGGAAATCGCCTATCTGACACTTGCCTAGATTACTCAGATAGTAAATACGACTGACAAGAAATAAGTTAAAGTGAGCAACTATTTTCAAAGCGCAAAACGAAGAGAATGAAAAGTTATAACAGTTAGCGGTTCAAGAGTCATAACTAAATGTGAACACATAATTCCTAGGACGGGAATTTGGGTAACAGACAAAATATGTGAACTAAAAGCGGTAAATACTGAACTTAAAATGACTTTAAGATACGGCCTTTAAAAATAAGTACAACATCTCCTACCCTTTTGATATTTGGGTCGGAAATTTTTGTGAAATTTTGATTTAACAAATTAACTTTTGATCTGCCAATGCCTGAGATAAGTTGTGGAAACTGATTTGCTATGCGTATTTTGTATGGGCATTGAGTTGTGATAGAATTGACCACACTACCTTCATCCGGACAAAGAGTTTGAATGATTGCCATACCCCAGGTTTCAAATAAATCTCTGCCAATCAGTGGTTTCAGGCCGTCTTAAAGAACCACAAATTCAGCGTCTTCGAACCGCCACCCATTGTTTCCGATTGGTGCTTGCATCATTCCAATGACAGGTATTAGTTCAGTAGAAAAGGTCTTGAGTCCTTGAGCAGGTGCTGTTGTCAACCATCTTGCAAGGGTAGAGTTGTTGATTACTTCTATAGCGAGAGATTCGTTCGAAATGCTACACACGCTACCAGAGTCAATGAGTAGTCCGACTTTATTATTTCCTATCTGTAAATTTTTGTTTTTCGGTTCAATTTGAATTGTGTTACTTGCAATGTTAGCTACAATATTATCATCTGAACTATCAAAGTCGGATTCACATTGGAGGTTGTAATTTATACTTTGGATCGTATTGACAGACTGTTCAGTTGTATTCTCCTCAACTGAGTTAGCATTCGAACGAGTGGGCTTAGTGGGTGAAGACTTTGGCATACGGCATACTCGTGAAAAGTGGTTCTGTAAACCACAATTATTGCACGTCTTGCCTTTTGCAATACATTGGTCCCTGTGATTTGCTGACCAAGTCAAGCCACAACTACGGCATAGTTGGTTTGGCTGTCGAGTAGAATTAGGGGTGTTTGATCGTTGATTTGATTGGCGAAAAGACCGTTCTGGAGTTATGGCATTGACATGCGCTGCGTGTTGTGTATTTGAGATCTGTAACTGATTCCGATATCCTAGTTCCATGTTTATGGCCAAACGTAAAGATTGGGCTGGTTGGAGAGTTTCTCGAAGTAATTCTCTTTGAACTTCAGGATTTTGCTTATTTGCATTAAAAGGTCTCTGATTAGTGTATCTTCTTGACTTCCAAGCTCGCAATTCTTGCACAATTTTTTCAATTTGCCAAAGAAATGTTCAATAGATTCTCCTTTTGACTGTTTGGCGGCAAGTAGCATATACCTATCAAAGGTAATGTTTCGCTGACGACTGAACGTGGATTCCATGATATTCCAGAGCTCCACTGTTGTCGGTATGTCCATCTAGAGATGTGGGTTTCTGCTACATATGATACGTCTTCCTTCGGTGCCCAAACTCAGATATAGCATTGATACTGTCTTACGGTCTGCCAGAGTCCATTGTCTGTCTCCACACATGGTCCCAATCTCCACCTGTTTCTGACATCGGTTTTCCAAGTTCAATTTTAGTTGCGCATTTCTTGCTAGTCGTTCGGATTGGGCTGAGGAGCCTGTTATTGTATTCTCATAGATCATTTCTAACGGCAGTTGAGCTCTTTTGGGCTTTGGTTCCAGCAAAATGTCTAATGCGATGTTTTCCTTCTCACGAAGAGCCAGTTTTGCCTGCATCTGCCATTTCTCCCACTTCAACGAGGGGTCTGCACTCCGTTTTTCCCAGAAAAATTTATGCCAAGTGGTGTTCGTTTTTGCGTTGCTGACTGCGCCATGTCGTACACAATCAATATTATGTACTTGATCTTGCGATGCGAATTGCTATTTGAATCTGCGTTGAGTGTACTTGTGCGGCGAGTGCACTTAAAACAGTTTGGTATTTGAATTTGCTTAGGAAATCGCCTATCTGACACTTGCCTAGATTACTCAGATAGTAAATACGACTGACAAGAAATAAGTTAAATTGAGCAACTATACCCAAAGCGCAAAACGAAGAGAATGAAGATTATAACAGTTAGCGATTCAAGAGTCATAACTAAATGTGAACAGATAATTCCCATGACGTAAATTTGGGTAACAGACAAAATATGTGAACTAAAAGCGGTAGATACTGAACTTAAAATGACTTTAAGATACGGCCTTCAAAAATAATTATAACATTAAATAAGTACATCGTATAATAATTTTATTGCACCAAAAAAAATGAAATAAATTGATTATGTACAACAGACCGAGTGAAGAGATGAATTTTTTTCTACTGATTTTGACAGTAACAAAAAGTTAAATGCAGCAGATCTTCCACCAGTTGATTTTTTTTGAGCAAACGGATCTGGAGCAAACGTATCTGCTGATTACGTCCGGTTCATGGGTTGCAAAAACAGATACACCGACGAAAAGGAAGCCTTAAAGTTTTGATACTAATAGTGTTCTAAATATTTCGTAAGAAAATTATAATGAAATGCAAGACAATGGTTAAAAAAGAATTTGAACATATTTCGAGGCTTTTTCAAGTATGAATTGAACTCAATCTTGATTGATAGCCTGACAAGACTGATAAACGCCTATCACTGAAATTAAGGAAATATGTTAAATTGGGACACACAATTCCCTAAAAGGCAAATAGATTTCTCCATTCTTAAACAGATGTTGCCTTTGTACCATCTGTGAATTAAGAAAACCAAAGAAATTACACCAACACATGTTTGACAAGGGGTCCTCGACTTGCGCAATAAATGCAACAAGTTAGAAACTCCAAAGATTAGAGATTTTAAAATTGCGCTCTATGCTTTAATATCAATGGATGAGAGTGAGTTTTATCAGTTCTCATTGACAAAGGTAGTTTCAGCATTCGAGACTGTTTCAGCATTGGCAGTTTGTAATTGTTTTAAAAAAAGAAATTCTGCCATAGACGAGCCATTAATAAATTAACTGCAATTATTAAATTACTTGCAGAGCATTTGTCCAAAGAGTACAAGATATGCGGAGTTTTGAAACAACTGCCAATATTGGAGGGTTTTTGGTCTATGGTTTCTGCGCTCATTGCAAGACACTATCTGAAGCAACGGGATGTTACATTAATTTTTCCTCGTCCCAAAAAGACAGCTGTTGAAAAATTATATTGAAAATGGAATAAAATGGCGAAAAATAAAAAAAAACGAGTTTGCGCAGAGAACAGTATCTACATGGCTGTTGCAATTTTAAAACATCAGTGGAACAAATTGAAGACGTAGAAGACAAATAAATTATACGCATATCTCGTTCAGCCAATTTTTTCCCCAAAAACACTCTCTTTGAAGGAATCAACTGAACAAATCTGTTGGAAGTGCTAACTTGAAGTCCCAAAATACTGAAGGATTTGTACTCTTAACACAAAGAACTCCCACTAAAATTCTGGAATTGTAAAATTTTGACAAAATATTGGGGACATCACATGAAGGAGTTTGCCGAGCGGCATAAGTTGCTATCAAATCCAGAGAAATTGCTCATTTGCAGATTGCAGGTTTGAATGAAAATCAGTTATCACTCTGCTGTTGTTATTTTACATTGAGAAATTGTTGGTCTTGAAGGATGTCTGCTGGTTCCAATAATGCACCCTATGAGAAAAAAATCCAGTCTCTTAGGCAAACAACACGTTTTGCAGTGATGACAAAGTCTATACAATATAACTTATAAGATTGTCAGATAGTTGTTCGCAGTTGGCTTAAAGCAAAAAATAGGCCTGGGGTCTGCAATTTCATTGAAATTTCATTCAAAAAAATTTATGAGCTGCTGGAACAAATTATTGGAGTAGAGTAAAAGAAACATCGCGTTTTCAACATAGAGACCGACAATTGTCGTTACGTCTGTCCTCCTGCGTGGTAAATTCACTTTGCTTGGACTGAAGTACAACTTTTTGTCATATCTCTGTTAGCAAAACAAATAAGACTTGATTGACAGGGATAAAGACAGTTTACACATTAAAGAAAGTGAATGATGCTTGAGGATAAATTGGAGCAAAGATCTGCCCTGAGGTATTGAATTAGACAAATACATCCTCTGAGAGCTTAGGCCCATTCAAAGAGAAACATCCTTCCCCGAGAGTGCGAGAATCACCATGCTTCCTTCGGCCAGGAATTGCATGTTGGATGAAGAATTTTGATGTTCGAGATGGTTGCTTATTATCAAAATATTACAGCTGCCCAAATTGGTCATCACTTACTGTAAAATCAACCAGCAATCCTTTCAACAAAAACAACAACAAGGAACTCTAAAGCCAGAACGTCGATGTCTACTCAACGCATCGTGGCTTCTGAGTTGTACGCAAAAAATAAGTGTTCAGTTATAAACTGTGTCAAACATGCAGTAAAACAAGTAAACGTCTTAAGTTAGTTCAATTCAATTGAACCCTCAATTTTAACGTTCCTTCTTGTTTTATTTGTTCGTTCACTTTTTCCCGCAAGGATGATTAATTGTGTGCTCACGTTTTCATTCTGACTTACAGCACTGAATAACTTTCATAATCCCAAATCTAAATTCAAATTCGGTGGACAAAATTAAGATTTGCTTTTGCAACGTTTAAAGCGTTTAAAAAACAAAAGTATCACAACTCTAAGCGCGCTTTTGACCTCTGAGAGTGCAGCACGATTCCACTCCTGCTGGTTTGCTCTCACTATCAGCGGGAGACGAAGAATTCTGGCAAAAGCATTTTAATTACTGTTACACTGCCTATTGATAACCAGTAAGTTTTTTGTTGATAATATTTAACCGGGGATAAATAAATATTAATTCCGTATATATGTTGTTGTTGAAACTTTTAATACTGCTCATTTTAACTCAAAAAATAAGATGGTGTGTTATAAATACAGTTAAAAATGTTAAATGTCCCATTTTAGTTGAATTCGTTCAGCCCCTAAGTTTTGCTGATGATTTATTTTTTATTTATCCATTTAAATGACTTCACTACTCCCCTTATTGATAAAAAATCTCTGTTCATGTTTTTATACTGACCTACAAAACTATACTATTAATAGCAAATCTGAATTTCAAGCTCAGTTGAAAAACTTAAGCTTTAGACTCACACCGCGTTTTCAATAAAAAAATAAGCCCAAAAACATTTAGTTTTCGCTCTAGTAGTATTCGCTCTGCGAAGCTCGCCCGCAATTATTCATAAGTGTTCCCGCCTATCAAAAACACATCCAAAATTCTCCTGAACAACTAATTAAAAGTTTGCCGTTCATCTATGTCCCAGAAGTATATTTTGTCCCAGATGTATATTTTGTGAAGATGGTTTTTACACAGCTGCTCTATATTTAAATTTTAGGTTCAGTTTCCTTCCCTTGGGTTTTGTTCATTTTGTTACAATTTTCCAAAAATTTGTTTATATGATTCTCCTTTTCATAGTTTTGCTCATAAATGTATTCATCTTCTTCGGATTTTCTAACTTCTATGATTTCAAAAAAATTAAATGTGCAAAAATTTAAGAATAGATTTTGCAGATTTTATTTAAAAATTTTTCAAAACAGTAAGAGTAATATCCTCTAAAAAAATTAAATAGATACTTTGATTTTTACAACTTGCATTAACAGTACCAAAAATTCAAAATAAGTAAATCATTTAAAACTTCAAAAACTTTGAAAATGCGTCAGATAACCCGTGAGGAAAACAAAACAATATTTAATCTGAGCCGGCTGAGTGGAGGAATCGTTGTAGATTATACAAAGTGATTTTGTAAGTAAATATCTTGGCTAAAGTCGGTAAAAAATGGACCAAAATTTTTGAGGGTAGGTGAGGAACCTACTGCTAAAGTGAAAAAGATGTGGTTACCAATTAATGGTAACTGATCCCTCTATACAAAATTCAATTGAAAAACAGGTTAATACATTTTATGGTATTTTTTAAATTGTTAGCATGTTAGAACTTCTAAAGCATGTTTGCGAGTGTTAGAACAGGAATATGTACTGTTGAAGTATGATAAAGACTATGAGATACAATTTTGGAAATTTTTGTCTGGAAATTTAGGACCCTAGTCATCATATTGGATTGCTTGCATTGTTTAGGCATAGGCTCTTACTTGCATTTTCAAATTCCAAGTAAAATATATTTTGATTTGCTAGCACAGTTTTAACTTGTTGGACAATAAATCTAAGGAAAAGGAATGACATTGGGTAGTACTTTTCACTGAAATTCTTGTTATGGTTAAACGCAATGTCAACCATATGGCGTGGTTTGTTTGAGAGTTTAATTTTTTCATGAAACAGTTCTAAAGTGAGAATAGCGGGAACAGCGTTTCTGGAAGTTCTTCTTTGTATTTACAAATGGTGAAATTCCAAAAATGTCTGTTTTTCAAAACTCTTGTCCAAATATCTCAGATTGCTAAATGTCAAAAAAAATGCAAGTATACACAACTAAAGCTTCAAAGTCTTTCCGCTTATCAAAAACACATCCAAAAAACTCCTGCACAACTAACTAAATGTTCGCCGTTCATCTATGTCCTAGATGTACATTTTGTCCCAGATGTATATTTTGTGAAGATGGCTTTCATATTGCTCCTCTACATTTAATTTTTAGGTTCAGTTTCCTTTCCTTTGGTTTTGTTCATTTTGTTAGAATTTTCCAAAAAAAATTTTTTAGATAATTTTCATTTTCACAGTTTTGCTAAAAAAAATTATTCATTTTCTTCGGATTTTCTAACTTCTTTAATTTTAATTCTGTGATTTCAAAAAAAAATTAAATGTGAAAAAAGTAAAAAATAGATTTTGCAAATTTTACTTAAAATTTTTTCAAAACAAAAAGAGTAATATCCTTTAAAAAAGTTGAATAAAAACTTTTTTTGAAACTTGCATTAACACTACCAAAAATTCAAAATGAGTAAATCATTTAAAACTTTATAAACTTTGAAAATATGGTAGATAACCCGTGAGGAAAACAAAACAATATTTAATCTGAGCCGGCTGAGAAGAAGAATCGTTGTAGATTAAACAAAGTGATTTTGTAAGTAAATATCTTGGTTAAAGTCTGTTAAAAATGGACCGAAGTTATTGAGGGATATGTGAGGAAACTACTGCTAAAGTGAAAAAGATGTGGTTACCTATTCATGGTAACTGATCCCTCTTTACAAAATTCAATTGAAAAACAGTTTGATACATATTATGATATTTTTCGAATTTTTAGCAAGTTAGAACATCTAAAACATGTTGGCACGTTTTAGAACTGAAATATACACTGTTGAAGTATGATAAATACTATGAGATACAATTTTGGAAATTTTTGTCTGGAAATTTAGGACCCTAGTCATCATATTGGATTGCTTGCATTGTTTAGGCATAGGCTCTCACTTGCATTTTCAAATTCCAAGTAAAATATATTTTGATTTGCTAGCACAGTTTTAACTTGTTGGACAATAAATCTAAGGAAAAGGAATGACATTGGGTAGTACTTTTCACTGAAATTCTTGTTATGGTTAAACGCAATGTCAACCATATGGCGTGGTTTGTTTGAGAGTTTAATTTTTTCATGAAACAGTTCTAAAGTGAGAGTAGCGGGAACAGCGTTTTTGGAAGTTCTTCTTTGTATTACAAATGGCGAACTTCCAAATATGTCTGTTTTTAGAAACTATCGTCCAAATATTTCAGACTGCTAATTGTCAAGTAAAAATGCAAGTTTACACAAATAAACCTTCAAAGTTATGCTAAGCAGGGTCCTTCATACAATACGGAGGAGATGAAAAAATTAATAATTGTCTGAGATTGATCTTTGGAAGGAGTCAATTTTTGCCAACAGACTGCAAAAACTAAGTTTGAATGACTTTTCAAGAATTCACAACAGTAAATGTAGTTCTACTGAAATCATTTGACTCAACATCATATCAAAAAAAATAGCGTTGTGAAATTGTTCATTGATTAAGTAATTTTAGCAGAGAGTGAAAAAAAGAGCAACGTTCATAGCAAATTTTTTTTCCTATAGTTCATAATTGTTCAATAACCCTTAACAGTGCTCGCTCTGTTGGAGAATTAATCAGATTAGAAGTCTTTGGAAACATAACGATCAGTTTTCAAATGAATTTTCTGTGGGTTATTCTAGTGAATTTGTTGGAACGTTTTGATACTCATTGGAGCGCTGAGTATGGTCAAAAATCTGAATTTTAACAAAATAATTTCAGCTTATTGTGGGACGTGAACTCAAATGCAGTTTAGCTCGCTTATTTTTAAAGTGTTCAATAAAATCTCGATTGTAGAAAAAGAAGGCAATTTGACTTAGAGCACTAAAAAAGAATTGTTTTCAGCTGCTTTCTGTTATATGACATACAAGTTTTGGAAATTATAATTGTTCAGTTTTGGGAAAGTTAATGGTTCGGAGCTGCAATTTATCAGAAACTCTCCAAGATTTCATTGTTCCAAAAATTTCATTTTTTGATCGAGAAGGAGAGTAAAAGTGGAAAATACACATCAGAAAATGGTTCAACTGTGGCCAAACAGGGTAATATAAAAACAATCAAACTTTCAATGATAAACGCTCAAGATTCTTTGTCTTTGCTCGTGAATGTTATCTGTCGCCTTAGTTTGTCTAAATTGGTTGAGAAATAAGTGTCTATGCTTTTGACAGCCGTGATTTTTTGACAAAATCTTGCGGATTTGTTTGACATCATTCAGAGAGTTCAACACTCCTGGTTTAATGGTAAAAAAATAGTTATTTTTCTCATCATTGTGAAATGTCACCAATCCTACTTTGATGCTATAAAAGAAACCTGGATATGATTTAATTAATCCTGTGATCCAACAAATTCATTTTTGTCCTGAAAAACTAAAATTAGTCATAGAGATCAATGCAATATCTGGATAAAGTTGTATGGAAGTCTGGAAGCAAATCTAGGATTAAATAAATAATTTTTGATTGTTTTTTGTGACCACTATTTGCAAAAAATTGAAACTTTCTGAAAACATTTTCTTCAATTACTTGGTCTAGTGTTTGTTCTTTTTTACTCTGCTAACTTGATTTCTTAGCGTTGAGTTTGCAACGTGTTGTACTGCTTTCCTAATCAAATGGTGGCTAGGAAAATCTGCACAACTTTCATGAATAGCTGATATAATTACATCTAAGTTTTTTTGCTGCACGTAAGTCATATGTTTGTTTTGAAAATGAGCTATGCTAACAAATAACCCAAGCAATGCTTGTCAGCCGCGCCCCTATGCCAAAAACTTGTTCGAAAATAAATTAGATAGTGAAGGTCAAATAAAGTTTAACAAAAATGATCTCTAATTTTTACCAATTAATGGTCATAAATAAATTGAAGTAATTATTTTGCGAATAAATAAATATGAGCGTTGTGAAAATTTTATTATTTCCGAAATGTTTCATCTGCTGATGATAACCGTAGTTTATATTGTAGTTTTCTTTGATTGACTTTAGTGAAAAAAACACCTACAAACGCTTTCAGATCTTTGATGTACTTTATGGTGTTGTTTTTTTTTGAGACAACGATAAATTTTGTTTTCGAGTGTTTGTATAGCCCTCTCGCCGAAAAGTTTTTTTCTTACTGTAAGTGTGATAATGATTCATTCTCAAATCCTCCCAAAGCGTCCAAAAAACTCTTTTGTTTGGTCAAGTCAGCTTCCTGGGGAAGTTAGTTTCCATTCAACACACTTCAGTTCACACTTATTTTATGAATTCTGCCTCGTCCCGCTGTCAAAATTTTACTTGCTGAGAACAACAGAAAATTTAGACACCGACGAGTAGAAACTTGATAGTTCACTTCAGTTGTAATATATTGACCTTTTTTGTGGAATCTCAACGTCTTTCCCCGGTACAAAATCAGCAACTTTTTTCACAACTCAGCTTTTTTGTTACATTGTTAATGGATCCGAAAATTGCTGCCACTGTGTGGGAAATAAAGTTAAGATTAAAAACACTCTCATCGAAACAGTTGTAAATGGTCTCAAATCAAACGTAAAACGTTCATATGGAATTTGTGTTGCGCTACCAGACCACTGCTTTGGTTTTTTTCCAAAACCAAGCTGACATTCTATTTTATCGGTCTTCCATACAAGTTTAGGTGATTTAAAGAAAACAATTTGAGCGGTCTGTAGCTCTCAATTAGGACTAATGTTGTTTCTGAGGGTTATATTATGTTTGAAGTACACTCAACTTAGGCTCCAGTGTCTGCCAAACGTTAGAATCGCGTTGAATTCTAAAAGTTGGTAAATGTTACTTTTTATATAGTGGAAAATCTGTGCAAATTTTGAGCCATTCGCTGATAAGCTATATAAGTTTAATCTAAGTCAACACCCGGATTGATTTCTATGCTTTCAATTGATAGAGAGCATCAAACTACAGGAACATCTTTTGAGATGTTTCTTTAAAAAAAATCGATCAAACGATCAAGCGAGGGTTAAGAAACGTTCATTCGAACACAAATATAATGAAAACAGTTCTTTCTCATCTGGCGTGAGCGGCAGGATAAATCAAAATGCGTTCATTGAAAAATATCATTTAGTTCATCTTAGGTTATGGGATTAGCAACTAAACAAAACCAACAACAACAAAACACAAACAAGATAGTTCGTCTTTCACTTGTTTTTCAAAAATGAGGTTCCTAATCGAAAAAAATTAGTAATATCAACGACACATCAAAATATTGAAAAATAGCTGATATTGCGTCGAAAAAATGTCCAAGGTGTATGTTCTTGATTTTTAATATTAAATAGAAAGTAAGTCAGTTGCGTGATTAAGATGATCTGTCATTAGAGTGCAACTGATTCTCATTTATTCTTTCTTAAAAAAGATTAAAGCTTTGATTATTTGGAATCTTGATCATATCTTCCAACTAACAACAATATGGAAAATTTTCGATGGACCGAATTAAACAAAATCATTCTTGAGCAAAACGCTACTATGTAACAGTATTCGGACGGATGTTCTGATTTCTAGTGAGATAACTTTTGGCGTAATGACCAGTTTCACATAAATGAAAAATGTTTGATCAAAATAAGAGTTCTCTACTCATGAATCCTCAGCGCTTATGAGTTGAGTCCATCCAACGGGGCCTCTTAGCCGCGTTCCCTAGATCTGACACCAACATAAACGTCAATTACGTTGTTAAATTATGAATCAATTTCTTTATCCTTTTTGTTTTTTACGTCTCTCAGCAATGAGAGATTAAGATGATCTGTCATTAGAGTGCAACTGATTCTCATTTGTTCTTTCTTAAAAAAGATTAAAGCTTTGATTATTTGGAATCTTGATCATATCTTCCAACTAACAACAATATGGAAAACTTTCGATGGACCGAAATAAACAAAATCATTCTTGAGCAAAACGCTACTATGTAACAGTATTCGGACGGATGTTCTGATTTCTAGTGAGATAACTTTTGGCGTAATGACCAGTTTCACATAAATGGAAAATGCTTGATCAAAATAAAAGTTCTCTACTCATGAATCCTCAGCGCTTATGAGTCCATCCAACGGGGCTTCTTAGCGGCGTTCCCTAGATCTGACACCAACATAAACGTCAATTACGTTGTTAAGTTATGAATCAATTTCTTTATCCTTTTTGTTTTTTACGTCTCTCAGCAATGAGAGATTAAGATGATCTGTCATTAGAGTGCAACTGATTCTCATTTGTTCTTTCTTAAAAAAGATTAAAGCTTTGATTAGTTGGAATCGTGATGATATCCTCACAAAAAGCAACAATATGGAAAAGTTTGGATGGGTCGAAATAAACAAAATCATTTTTGAGCAAAACGCTACAATGTAACAGTATTGGAACGGATGTTCAGATTTCTGGTGAGATAAAATTTGGCGTAATGAACAGTTTCACATAAATGAAAAATGTTTGCTCAAAATAAGAGTTCTCTACTTTTGAATCCTCAGCGCTTATGAGTCCATCCAATGGGCCTTCTTAGCCGCGTTCCCTAGATCTAACACCAACATAAACGTCAATTACGTTGTTAAGTTATGAATCAATTTCGCTTCTTTTTTGGTTCTATACGTCGCTCAGCAATGCAATGTTTTCATCCGCCACTGTGTCGTATCTGAAACTCTTCATTTCTGGCCAACAACAATTTTGGTCCGGAGCATCCACTTGGATCGTCTTGTTAAAACGTTCTGGTCAGACACATTTTTTTATCGAACATTAAATTATCATTTCCCAGAACGCAGCCAACTTAATTTCCTTCTCTTCTTCGTTGTTTGGGACACTGTCTCGTCAACCAGCAACTGCGTAGTGCCTTCTTTAGAATGAGACTTTGGTGTTACTGTCGACGTCTCAGGTAATTTAAAAATTAGACAGTCTGAAACAAAAATTAGATTATTGTTTTGAAATTATATCGAATTTTGTATATTTTTTCTCGACAAAAAAACGTAGTTTTTAAAATTATGAGAAAACAGAAACAAAATAAAATATCTTTGCTGATTTTAGTGGGCAAATCTTTTGCTATAACGCTTTGTGAAATCAGGAGTCAGGCTAGTATTTTTTGTTATCCTAGTCCAATCCGCTATTGCCATAGTCTAGTGCAATCCACCTCAAAGATAACTGATGCTAATATTGTTTCGTTTATATTTCTTTGCTCCACTGTTTGGAGCACAATCAAAATATGAAAGGATGAAATGAAAAAAATTCTGAAAAGGAAGAAAAATACCTATGTGTATTATGGAATGTTTTCCGTTTGTGCCCCCCCACAACTTTTTGCTCCCCAGGTATAGGGCACGTGCCATTACATAGTAACTGATTATGTAAAAAATATGGCACAAGCGTTTTAGGGTACAAATAAGATGCGCCCACTAAGCTGGGGGGTGGTGAGCACAAACGGAAAAGATCTGTAATGTATAACGGAAGCAAAACACAAAATGGGAAGAGAAAATTTTAGAGTCTCAAGCCCTTCCAAAACTAGATCTGAGTTTAACTGCTACGTTGATTTTAAGCTATGTGAATTTAGAATGTGAAGTGTGGTGACGTCTTAACAAATAGACGTACCAAAATGTAGAATTTTAAACGAATGTGATTGGTGGAGAAAATTAAAACACTGTACTGTGTTTATCTCAGATTTACTCAGAATTATAATTCTGGCAGATGCTGTACGTATAAACGTTCATGTCTCCACAAAGCATTTGCTGTTGGACATATCAGAAAACGCGAGATTTTCTCTTTGTGCCCCTCCCAGTTGAGTGGGCGCAGTGAACGCAAAGTAAGCCGACATAAAAGCAAGCCAAAAGTTATAGCAAGCCACATGTAATAAATTTGTAATCTACCAGAAATAATACATTGTTAGCCGTTACAATCAACACTGCGCGTAGTATTGTAGTGCATAATGTATTCCAATGCACCAAATAAACAAAAATACATCAAACCACAGGAACTTCTTTTGAGATGTTTCTTTAAAAAAAGTCGATGAAACGATCAAGCGAGGGTTAAGAAACCTTCATTCGAACACAAATATAATGAAAACAGTTCTTTCTCATCTGGCGTGAGCGGCAGGATAAATCAAAATGCGTTCATTGAAAAATATCATTTAGTTCATCTTAGGTTATGGGATTAGCAACTAAACAAAACCAACAACAACAAAACACAAACAAGATAGTTCGTCTTTCACTTGTTTTTCAAAAATGAGGTTCCTAATCGAAAAAAATTAGTAATATCAACGACACATCAAAATATTTAAAAATAGCTGATATTGCGTCGAAAAAATGTCCAAGGTGTATGTTCTTGATTTTTAATATTAAATAGAAAGTAAGTCAGTTGCGTGATTAAGATGATCTGTCATTAGAGTGCAACTGATTCTCATTTGTTCTTTCTTAAAAAAGATTAAAGCTTTGATTAGTTGGAATCGTGATGATATCCTCACAAAAAGCAACAATATGGAAAAGTTTGGATGGGTCGAAATAAACAAAATCATTTTTGAGCAAAACGCTACAATGTAACAGTATTGGAACGGATGTTCAGATTTCTGGTGAGATAAAATTTGGCGTAATGAACAGTTTCACATAAATGAAAAATGTTTGCTCAAAATAAGAGTTCTCTACTTTTGAATCCTCAGCGCTTATGAGTCCATCCAATGGGCCTTCTTAGCCGTGTTCCCTAGATCTAACACCAACATAAACGTCAATTACGTTGTTAAGTTATGAATCAATTTCGCTTCTTTTTTGGTTCTATACGTCGCTCAGCAATGCAATGTTTTCATCCGCCACTGTGTCGTATCTGAAACTCTTCATTTCTGGCCAACAAAAATTTTGGTCCTGAGCATCCTTGGATCGTCTTGATAAAACGTTCTGGTCAGACACATTTTTTTATCGAACAACAACTTATCATTTCCCAGAACGCAGCCAACTTAATTTTCTTCTCCTCTTCGTTGTTTGGAACACTGTCTCGACAACCAGCAACTGCGTAATGCCTTCTTTGGAAGAAACTTTGGTGTTACTGTGTCAACGTCAGGTAGTTTGTCAAAAAACGTCACTCCGAGACCAAAAGCATCAGAAGCAGGCGAAAAATAAATTGGCCAGCGACGTTTTTACGAAAGATTTTCAGGTGCGTTCAGTTCCATTATGTTTTGATTGATTCATCTGTGATGCCAGTTCAAAATAGCAGGATAGGAGGATTAATTTATCTTCGTTAATAACATTGAAAATATCTTTACAATGAAGACTGGTTCAGAAACAATGAAGACTGCAGCAAACAATTAACTTTGCAGCCCATAGGATATTCTACAAGACTTTGTTTAATCAACGAAAATTAATTGTACATCAAGACAATAGTTAAAACGTTTGTATTTTTGTCTTCATTACGAAATTTCAAGGATGTTTTCACTATAATCAGTAATGTCACTTGGGAGAATATTCAGCCAAGAAAATATTATCTTGCTCCTTAGACAAGATCATCTTCAGACTATGGTCCAGCCTGTAGTGCGCTCGAACCGACCCTGTAATTTCGGTCTGGGAACACACGGGTGTGCGCTCGACTGGGTCTGATCATAAACCAATTTGTGTCTGGACCTCAACCTGGGTACTGGAGTGCAAAAATTTGTTTGAGAAGGAGCTTTTTGATGAAATGATTGAATTTCTTTATTTTCCAAACTTTTTAGATAGGAGGAAAAACAAGCTTAAAAAGTGGATAGTCTGAAAAATAAGATTATTGTTTTTGAATTTATATCGAATGTTTTTTATTTTTTTCTCGAAAAAAACCGTAGTTTTTAATATTACGAGAAAACAAACAAAATAAAATACCTTTGCTGTTTTTAGTGGGCAAATCTTTTGCTGTAACGCTTTGTGAAATCAGGCTATTATTTTTCTTTATCTTAGTCCAATCCGCTATAGCAATATTCTAGTGCAATCCACCTCAAAGGATAACAGATGCTAATATTGTTTGCTTTATATTTCTTTGCTCTACTGTTTGGAGCACAATCAAAATATGAAAGGTTGAATTGAAAAATGCTGAAAAGGAAGAAAAACACCAATGTGTATTATGGAATGTTTTCCGTTTGTGACCCCCACTACTTTATGCTCCCCCAGAGCACGTGCCATTACATAATAACTTATTATGTAAAAATATGGCACGTGCGTCTGAGGGTACAAATAATATGCGCCCACTAAGCTGGCGGTTGGTGGGCACAAACGGAAAAGATCCGTAATGTATAACGGAAGCAAAACACAAAATGGGAAGAGAAAATTTCAGAGTCTCAAGCCATTCCAAAACTAGATTTGAATTTATCTGCTAGGTTGATTTTAAGCTATGTGAATTTAGAATGTGAAGAGTGGCGACGTCTTAACAAATAGACGTACCAAAATGTAGAATTTTCAACGAATGTGATTGTTTGAGAAATTTAAAACACTGTACTGTTAAGTGTTCAATTAGCCTAACTTGGACATAGCCTAAAGCTAGATTATAGTTTTGTCATACATTTTTTGGCACTCAACTTTGGTTTTTGCATAGGCAACTTTTGTGTCATTTGCGAAAAAACAAATTTCCATCATCCAAATTGCAATCCATGACGTTTTCGGTGAGTGACTTTTCCTTCATCATCAATAACAATTTTTGACAATGAATTACGAAAAACAATGTCTTTTCTTCGGTCATAGAACCCTCTCTGTCTTGAAACAATTTCCATCATTTACCTTTTCAGTATCAAAAGTTTTTCTGTCAAAGATCGTTTTCCGAAACCCTTTATTGAACGACTAATTGGCCAATGATTTTTTCGACACTATTCTCCTGGTTAATTGAAACACGGATTACTGTCTTTTTCATAAATTGTGCTAACACGCTTTTTCGCAAAGCTTTTTTCGGTAGATGACACGACCTCTTAGCAACATTTTGTGTCAATGACCTTTTGGCAAAACTTTTCGGTCAATGACCTTTTTGCAACATTTTTGGGTCAATGATCTTTTAGAAACATTAATCGGTTAATGACTCTAAAGCACACTTTTTCGGTCATTAACCCCAATTAGGCAACTGCTTAACCGTGCTCTTCGGCAGTAGTACTGTTAAAACATGCTCATCAGTGATGCCTCTGAAACATGCCGCCTCATGTGTTCACGCGATTAATATATAGATTGTCTCACCCCCACCCATTTTAAGGCAAATGGGGCAGGTACACGTGATGCTGTTTTATGTGGTGCTTGGGAGGCTCAAGTTTCATGGGAGGCAATAGTTGGTTTAGACCGGAACCCGGTAGCTTAGCTAGAGTGATTACATATGGTGGCGGTAAAATTTAAATTAAAATTTGTAAAACGTAAAACATTCAGTTCAATAGCAAATCAGTTTAAATGTCAGAAGACCAAAACAAACTCATTTCTCAGATGGCTTGATCTTAACACAAACAGCCAATGCTCTCCGTGACCTTGGCAACAAGTCACGACTGTAGTTTCGGTCAGTGGTCGTGAAAAACCAGCCATGTTCCAGTCTTAGAGCAGTCTTCATGTCCTCAATCTTCTTGTTCAAGCGGGGCAGAACAAAAACTGTCTGGTGGAAAACCTCGTCGATTTTGTCATTCACTTCCAAAAGTTCCTCAATCTTCAGCTCCATCCTATCCATGGAGTCTTGCCTTGGATCTTTCGAAATATCTAATTCTGGCAGGTGCTGTACGTATAAATTGACGTATGTTCATGTTTCCACAAAGCATTTGCTGCTGGACATATCAGAAAACGCGATATTTTCCCTTTGTGCCCCTCCCAGTTGAGTGGGCGCGGTGCACGCAAAGTAAGCCGAAGTAAAAGTATACCGACATAAAAGCAAGCCGAAAGTTATGTAAGAGTTATGTAATCTCTCAGAAATAATACATTTTTAACCATTACAATCAACACTGCGCATAGTATCATAGTACATAATGTATTCCAATGCACCGAAGAAACAAAAATAAGTAAATTTTTAGACATCTACTGGGTACGGTCCTCAGCGGACAGCTGTCCATGGCCATGCTTCTCATCCGCTGTCGGATGTAATCCGGAAACCGCGGGTT
Source organism: Convolutriloba macropyga (assembly GCF_964194025.1). Taxonomy (NCBI): domain Eukaryota; kingdom Metazoa; phylum Xenacoelomorpha; order Acoela; family Convolutidae; genus Convolutriloba; species Convolutriloba macropyga. The sequence goes on from NC_134474.1 coordinate 18,746,017, forward strand.
GGTTATCGCTGCCAAGCCGCGAAGCGCGCACACCGCCCCCCCCCCCCAGTGGCCACTTAAAATACGGGTATCCCAAAATTTTTCGGCTGACGTGACCTGATTCGGCTTGCTTGCCTATCGGCTTGCGTGACCGCCACGAGTGGGCTCATAATATTTGCATCCCCCAGAAGCACATGCCATTACATGTCGATTTACTATGTAATTGCACCTGATCTCTGGGGGCGCATAACGTTCTGGGAGGGCACGGAAAGGATCAAGAGGAGAGGACGTTTATTATAGCGTCTCATAAAACAACTAAAAAAAGCCTAAAAACAAAACTCTTCAAAATCAACTGCCATGGGTTCCTCAGAGAGTACCTCACCTTCAGAGTACACGGATTGAGGTTGGACTATCAGGACCAATGACGTAAAAGCGTGTGCTTATTATTGCCTTTCATGTTTAACAAAAATGTCTTCTGAAAGTATTTGTGTGAAGTTTTTTTAGACTTAGTTTTTTGGATCTTTTCCATTTGCCCCTCGCCCCAGTGTGTTATATACACCCCAGTTAAAGAGAACTTGGCAATCTAACATTGCTGAATTATTGCACGTGGTTCTGGGTAGTGCAAATATGCACAATAAGCGGGGAGACAAAACGGAATATATCCTATTTGTGTTCAGCGCAGATGTATTTGTGATCAACGTTACATTTTTAGGTTAGCGCAGATGTATATGCAAAACTTAGGACTGCATGGATCAATAATATTTGCACTATAGTGTTATACGTTCAACATTCACCTGAACTAGCAGGTCCGTAAAGGCTATCTGAATGCATCTTAACTTGAAACTTTAACTATTGATATTCCGTTGAAAACTTATTCGTGATAACTGGTGTACATGCAAAAGTTTCGATGAATTTTTTTGCAAAACTACTTTGGACACACTAAAAAAGTTTTATGCGAGTTAAGAGTAATAGACGTTCTCACAGAGCATTAAAAATCAAAACAGATAAAATGAGGTATAAAGAGGGAGAGAAAGAGATATCGATATCAGCAGAAATATATAATGAGTGGAGAGCAAATAGGATTAAAAGTACGAAAAAACCAAAAAGACAGAACAAAAGAAGGTTGAAAGCAGTGAAGGAACTCAGAAAAAAACAAGAGTCTGGGAGAAAGCAAACGGGAGCCAAATGAGAATTAACGAGAAAAGAACGAAAAATCGAAATTAGCGAAAGAGGAAAGAACAGAAAGAATATAATGCAACAGAAACCATAATAACATCAGGAACCCACCCCAAAAAAACAATAGGACATAAAAATCTGAATCAAAACCAGACAAATAAAAAAAGTTAGCAAAAAGCCCAGAAAAGAAAAAGACAGAAATGAGGAAAAAGGAAAGTGATCGAGAGAAAGAACTCAAAAAAACCGAAACCGATAGAATGAAGGCAAATGGGACAGAAAAAAGATGGAAGCCTCAATCATGAGAGAGAGAAAGTACAAGATCAGCGAGATAGTGAGCAGGCGCAAAAACGAAAGCAAAAATTTGAGTTCAAAAATATTACAGTTAGAGAACATTTGAAGAGCAACAAAACAGAAGATCAAACAACAGAAAAAAGAAAGATAGATGAAGGAACTGAAGAGATGGAGAGACACTACAGTTCAAAAGAAGAGAAAACAGATGATCCTGGGTGAGACAATGAATTCTGGTTCTCATAAAAAGGATGAATGTGCTAGTGACAACACGGTGGATGTGCTCAAGACAATAAATGTGCTCAAAAGTAATCGTTGGCAAGCCTTTGCGAATGCTTTTAAAGTTAAGGTGCCTGCTAATGCCACCAACAAAATTTTCTTCGAAAAAATTAAAGAAGGTAGATTATAATTTTATCATGTTTTGTATGCAATAACTTTTTAAAAACAACCCTTAATGTAAACAAGTCTTCTACTGGGTGCAAAAAAATTTGTAATTATTCAAGACCTCAGTTTTGTCATACATTTTTTGGCACTCACTTTGGTTTTTGCATAGGCAACTTTTGTGTCATTTGCGAAAAAACAAATTTCCATCATCCAAATTGCAATCCATGACGTTTTCGGTGAGTGACTTTTCCTTCATCATCAATAACAATTTTTGACAATGAATTACGAAAAACAATGTCTTTTCTTCGGTCATAGAACCCTCTCTGTCTTGAAACAATTTCCATCATTTACCTTTTCAGTATCAAAAGTTTTTCTGTCAAAGATCGTTTTCCGAAACCCTTTATTGAACGACTAATTGGCCAATGATTTTTTCGACACTATTCTCCTGGTTAATTGAAACACGGATTACTGTCTTTTTCATAAATTGTGCTAACACGCTTTTTCGCAAAGCTTTTTTCGGTAGATGACACAACCTCTTAGCAACATTTTGTGTCAATGACCTTTTGGCAAAACTTTTCGGTCAATGACCTTTTTGCAACATTTTTGGGTCAATGATCTTTTAGAAACATTAATCGGTTAATGACTCTAAAGCACACTTTTTCGGTCATTAACCCCAATTAGGCAACTGCTTAACCGTGCTCTTCGGCAGTAGTACTGTTAAAACATGCTCATCAGTGATGCCTCTGAAACATGCCGCCTTATGTGTTCACGCGATTAATATATAGATTGTTGTCTCACCCCCACCCATTTTAAGGCAAATGGGGCAGGTACACGTGATGCTGTTTTATGTGGTGCTTGGGAGGCTCAAGTTTCATGGGAGGCAATAGTTGGTTTAGACCGGAACCCGGTAGCTTAGCTAGAGTGATTACATATGGTGGCGGTAAAATTTAAATTAAAATTTGTAAAACGTAAAACATTCAGTTCAATAGCAAATCAGTTTAAATGTCAGAAGACCAAAACAAACTCATTTCTCAGATGGCTTGATCTTAACACAAACAGCCAATGCTCTCCGTGACCTTGGCAACAAGTCACGACTGTAGTTTCGGTCAGTGGTCGTGAAAAACCAGCCATGTTCCAGTCTTAGAGCAGTCTTCATATGTCCTCAATCTTCTTGTTCAAGCGGGGCAGAACAAAAACTGTCTGGTGGAAAACCTCGTCGATTTTGTCATTCACTTCCAAAAGTTCCTCAATCTTCAGCTCCATCCTATCCATGGAGTCTTGCCTTGGATCTTTCGAAATATCTAATTCTGGCAGGTGCTGTACGTATAAATTGACGTATGTTCATGTTTCCACAAAGCATTTGCTGCTGGACATATCAGAAAACGCGATATTTTCCCTTTGTGCCCCTCCCAGTTGAGTGGGCGCGGTGCACGCAAAGTAAGCCGAAGTAAAAGTATACCGACATAAAAGCAAGCCGAAAGTTATGTAAGAGTTATGTAATCTCTCAGAAATAATACATTTTTAACCATTACAATCAACACTGCGCATAGTATCATAGTACATAATGTATTCCAATGCACCGAAGAAACAAAAATAAGTAAATTTTTAGACATCTACTGGGTTCGGTCCTCAGCGGACAGCTGTCCATGGCCATGCTTCTCATCCGCTGTCGGATGTAATCCGGAAACCGCGGGTTGGTTATCGCTGCCAAGCCGCGAAGCGCGCACACCGCCCCCCCCCCAGTGGCCAGTTAAAATACGGGTATCCCAAAATTTTTCGGCTGACGTGACCTGATTCGGCTTGCTTGCCTATCGGCTTGCGTGACCGCCACGAGTGGGCTCATAATATTTGCATCCCCCAGAAGCACATGCCATTACATGTCGATTTACTATGTAATTGCACCTGATCTCTGGGGGCGCATAACGTTCTGGGAGGGCACGGAAAGGATCCAGAGGAGAGGACGTTTATTATAGCGTCTCATAAAACAACTAAAAAAAGCCTAAAAACAAAACTCTTCAAAATCAACTGCCATGGGTTCCTCAGAGAGTACCTCACCTTCAGAGTACACGGATTGAGGTTGGACTATCAGGACCAATGACGTAAAAGCGTGTGCTTATTATTGCCTTTCATGTTTAACAAAAATGTCTTCTGAAAGTATTTGTGTGAAGTTTTTTTAGACTTAGTTTTTTGGATCTTTTCCATTTGCCCCTCGCCCCAGTGTGTTATATACACCCCAGTTAAAGAGAACTTGGCAATCTAACATTGCTGAATTATTGCACGTGGTTCTGGGTAGTGCAAATATGCACAATAAGCGGGGAGACAAAACAGAATATATCCTATTTGTGTTCAGCGCAGATGTATTTGTGATCAACGTTACATTTTTAGGTTAGCGCAGATGTATATGCAAAACTTAGGACTGCATGGATCAATAATATTTGCACTATAGTGTTATACGTTCAACATTCACCTGAACTAGCAGGTCCGTAAAGGCTATCTGAATGCATCTTAACTTGAAACTTTAACTATTGATATTCCGTTGAAAACTTATTCGTGATAACTGGTGTACATGCAAAAGTTTCGATGAATTTTTTTGCAAAACTACTTTGGACACACTAAAAAAGTTTTATGCGAGTTAAGAGTAATAGACGTTCTCACAGAGCATTAAAAATCAAAACAGATAAAATGAGGTATAAAGAGGGAGAGAAAGAGATATCGATATCAGCAGAAATATATAATGAGTGGAGAGCAAATAGGATTAAAAGTACGAAAAAACCAAAAAGACAGAACAAAAGAAGGTTGAAAGCAGTGAAGGAACTCAGAAAAAAACAAGAGTCTGGGAGAAAGCAAACGGGAGCCAAATGAGAATTAACGAGAAAAGAACGAAAAATCGAAATTAGCGAAAGAGGAAAGAACAGAAAGAATATAATGCAACAGAAACCATAATAACATCAGGAACCCACCCCAAAAAAACAATAGGACATAAAAATCTGAATCAAAACCAGACAAATAAAAAAAGTTAGCAAAAAGCCCAGAAAAGAAAAAGACAGAAATGAGGAAAAAGGAAAGTGATCGAGAGAAAGAACTCAAAAAAACCGAAACCGATAGAATGAAGGCAAATGGGACAGAAAAAAGATGGAAGCCTCAATCATGAGAGAGAGAAAGTACAAGATCAGCGAGATAGTGAGCAGGCGCAAAAACGAAAGCAAAAATTTGAGTTCAAAAATATTACAGTTAGAGAACATTTGAAGAGCAACAAAACAGAAGATCAAACAACAGAAAAAAGAAAGATAGATGAAGGAACTGAAGAGATGGAGAGACACTACAGTTCAAAAGAAGAGAAAACAGATGATCCTGGGTGAGACAATGAATTCTGGTTCTCATAAAAAGGATGAATGTGCTAGTGACAACACGGTGGATGTGCTCAAGACAATAAATGTGCTCAAAAGTAATCGTTGGCAAGCCTTTGCGAATGCTTTTAAAGTTAAGGTGCCTGCTAATGCCACCAACAAAATTTTCTTCGAAAAAATTAAAGAAGGTAGATTATAATTTTATCATGTTTTGTATGCAATAACTTTTTAAAAACAACCCTTAATGTAAACAAGTCTTCTACTGGGTGCAAAAAAATTTGTAATTATTCAAGACCTCAGTTTTGTCATACATTTTTTGGCACTCACTTTGGTTTTTGCATAGGCAACTTTTGTGTCATTTGCGAAAAAACAAATTTCCATCATCCAAATTGCAATCCATGACGTTTTCGGTGAGTGACTTTTCCTTCATCATCAATAACAATTTTTGACAATGAATTACGAAAAACAATGTCTTTTCTTCGGTCATAGAACCCTCTCTGTCTTGAAACAATTTCCATCATTTACCTTTTCAGTATCAAAAGTTTTTCTGTCAAAGATCGTTTTCCGAAACCCTTTATTGAACGACTAATTGGCCAATGATTTTTTCGACACTATTCTCCTGGTTAATTGAAACACGGATTACTGTCTTTTTCATAAATTGTGCTAACACGCTTTTTTGCAAAGCTTTTTTCGGTAGATGACACGACCTCTTAGCAACATTTTGTGTCAATGACCTTTTGGCAAAACTTTTCGGTCAATGACCTTTTTGCAACATTTTTGGGTCAATGATCTTTTAGAAACATTAATCGGTTAATGACTCTAAAGCACACTTTTTCGGTCATTAACCCCAATTAGGCAACTGCTTAACCGTGCTCTTCGGCAGTAGTACTGTTAAAACATGCTCATCAGTGATGCCTCTGAAACATGCCGCCTTATGTGTTCACGCGATTAATATATAGATTGTTGTCTCACCCCCACCCATTTTAAGGCAAATGGGGCAGGTACACGTGATGCTGTTTTATGTGGTGCTTGGGAGGCTCAAGTTTCATGGGAGGCAATAGTTGGTTTAGACCGGAACCCGGTAGCTTAGCTAGAGTGATTACATATGGTGGCGGTAAAATTTAAATTAAAATTTGTAAAACGTAAAACATTCAGTTCAATAGCAAATCAGTTTAAATGTCAGAAGACCAAAACAAACTCATTTCTCAGATGGCTTGATCTTAACACAAACAGCCAATGCTCTCCGTGACCTTGGCAACAAGTCACGACTGTAGTTTCGGTCAGTGGTCGTGAAAAACCAACCATGTTCCAGTCTTAGAGCAGTCTTCATGTCCTCAATCTTCTTGTTCAAGCGGGGCAGAACAAAAACTGTCTGGTGGAAAACCTCGTCGATTTTGTCATTCACTTCCAAAAGTTCCTCAATCTTCAGCTCCATCCTATCCATGGAGTCTTGCCTTGGATCTTTCGAAATATCTAATTCTGGCAGGTGCTGTACGTATAAATTGACGTATGTTCATGTTTCCACAAAGCATTTGCTGCTGGACATATCAGAAAACGCGATATTTTCCCTTTGTGCCCCTCCCAGTTGAGTGGGCGCGGTGCACGCAAAGTAAGCCGAAGTAAAAGTATACCGACATAAAAGCAAGCCGAAAGTTATGTAAGAGTTATGTAATCTCTCAGAAATAATACATTTTTAACCATTACAATCAACACTGCGCATAGTATCATAGTACATAATGTATTCCAATGCACCGAAGAAACAAAAATAAGTAAATTTTTAGACATCTACTGGGTACGGTCCTCAGCGGACAGCTGTCCATGGCCATGCTTCTCATCCGCTGTCGGATGTAATCCGGAAACCGCGGGTTGGTTATCGCTGCCAAGCCGCGAAGCGCGCACACTGCCCCCCCCCCCAGTGGCCACTTAAAATACGGGTATCCCAAAATTTTTCGGCTGACGTGACCTGATTCGGCTTGCTTGCCTATCGGCTTGCGTGACCGCCACGAGTGGGCTCATAATATTTGCATCCCCCAGAAGCACATGCCATTACATGTCGATTTACTATGTAATTGCACCTGATCTCTGGGGGCGCATAACGTTCTGGGAGGGCACGGAAAGGATCAAGAGGAGAGGACGTTTATTATAGCGTCTCATAAAACAACTAAAAAAAGCCTAAAAACAAAACTCTTCAAAATCAACTGCCATGGGTTCCTCAGAGAGTACCTCACCTTCAGAGTACAAGGATTGATTACAAAAATGTCTTTTGAAAGTATTTGTGTGAAGTTTTTTTAGACTTAGTTTTTTGGATCTTTTCCATTTGCCCCTCGCCCCAGTGTGTTATATACACCCCAGTTAAAGAGAACTTGGCAATCTAACATTGCTGAATTATTGCACGTGGTTCTGGGTAGTGCAAATATGCACAATAAGCGGGGAGACAAAACGGAATATATCCTGTTTGTGTTCAGCGCAGATTTATATGTGATCAGCGTTACATTTTTAGGTTAGCGCAGATGTATATGCAAAGCTTAGGACTGCATGGATCAATAATATTTGCACTATAGTGTTATACGTTCAACATTCACCTGAACTAGCAGGTCCGTAGAGGCTATCTGAATGCATCTTAACTTGAAACTTTAACTATTGATATTCCGTTGAAAACTTATTCGTGATAACTGGTGTACATGCAAAAGTTTCGATGAATTTTTTTGCAAAACTACTTTGGACACACTAAAAAAGTTTTATGCGAGTTAAGAGTAATAGACGTTCTCACAGAGCATTAAAAATCAAAACAGATAAAATGAGGTATAAAGAGGGAGAGAAAGAGATATCGATATCAGCAGAAATATATAATGAGTGGAGAGCAAATAGGATTAAAAATACGAAAAAACCAAAAAGACAGAACAAAAGAAGGTTGAAAGCAGTGAAGGAACTCAAAAAAAACAAGAGTCTGGGAGAAAGCAAACGGGAGCCAAATGAGAATTAGCGAGAAAAGAACGAAAAATCGAAATTAGCGAAAGAGGAAAGAACAGAAAGAATATAATGCAACAGAAACCATAATAACATCAGGAACCCACCCCAAAAAAACAATAGGACATAAAAATCTGAATCAAAACCAGACAAATAAAAAAAGTTAGCAAAAAGCCCAGAAAAGAAAAAGACAGAAATGAGGAAAAAGGAAAGTGATCGAGAGAAAGAACTCAAAAAAACCGAAACCGATAGAATGAAGGCAAATGGGACAGAAAAAAGATGGAAGCCTCAATCATGAGAGAGAGAAAGTACAAGATCAGCGAGATAGTGAGCAGGCGCAAAAACGAAAGCAAAAATTTGAGTTCAAAAATATTACAGTTAGAGAACATTTGAAGAGCAACAAAACAGAAGATCAAACAACAGAAAAAAGAAAGATAGAGGAAGGAACTGAAGAGATGGAGAGACACTACAGTTCAAAAGAAGAGAAAACAGATGATCCTGGGTGAGACAATGAATTCTGGTTCTCATAAAAAGGATGAATGTGCTAGTGACAACACGGTGGATGTGCCCAAGACAATAAATGTGCTCAAAAGTAATCGTTGGCAAGCCTTTGCGAATGCTTTTAAAGTTAAGGTGCCTGCTAATGCCACCAACAAAATTTTCTTCGAAAAAATTAAAGGTAGATTATAATTTTATCATGTTTTGTATGCAATAACTTATTAAAAACAACCCTTAATGTAAACAAGTCTTCTACTGGGTGCAAAAAAATTTGTAATTATTCAAGACCTCAGTTTTGTCATACATTTTTTGGCACTCACTTTGGTTTTTGCATAGGCAACTTTTGTGTCATTTGCGAAAAAACAAATTTCCATCATCCAAATTGCAATCCATGACGTTTTCGGTGAGTGACTTTTCCTTCATCATCAATAACAATTTTTGACAATGAATTACGAAAAACAATGTCTTTTCTTCGGTCATAGAACCCTCTCTGTCTTGAAACAATTTCCATCATTTACCTTTTCAGTATCAAAAGTTTTTCTGTCAAAGATCGTTTTCCGAAACCCTTTATTGAACGACTAATTGGCCAATGATTTTTTCGACACTATTCTCCTGGTTAATTGAAACACGGATTACTGTCTTTTTCATAAATTGTGCTAACACGCTTTTTCGCAAAGCTTTTTTCGGTAGATGACACGACCTCTTAGCAACATTTTGTGTCAATGACCTTTTGGCAAAACTTTTCGGTCAATGACCTTTTTGCAACATTTTTGGGTCAATGACCTTTTAGAAACATTAATCGGTTAATGACTCTAAAGCACACTTTTTCGGTCATTAACCCCAATTAGGCAACTGCTTAACCGTGCTCTTCGGCAGTAGTACTGTTAAAACATGCTCATCAGTGATGCCTCTGAAACATGCCGCCTCATGTGTTCACGCGATTAATATATAGATTGTCTCACCCCCACCCATTTTAAGGCAAATGGGGCAGGTACACGTGATGCTGTTTTATGTGGTGCTTGGGAGGCTCAAGTTTCATGGGAGGCAATAGTTGGTTTAGACCGGAACCCGGTAGCTTAGCTAGAGTGATTACATATGGTGGCGGTAAAATTTAAATTAAAATTTGTAAAACATAAAACATTCAGTTCAATAGCAAATCAGTTTAAATGTCAGAAGACCAAAACAAACTCATTTCTCAGATGGCTTGATCTTAACACAAACAGCCAATGCTCTCCGTGACCTTGGCAACAAGTCACGACTGTAGTTTCGGTCAGTGGTCGTGAAAAACCAGCCATGTTCCAGTCTTAGAGCAGTCTTCATGTCCTCAATCTTCTTGTTCAAGCGTGGCAGAACAAAAACTGTCTGGTGGAAAACCTCGTCGATTTTGTCATTCACTTCCAAAAGTTCCTCAATCTTCAGCTCCATCCGATCCATGGAGTCTTGCCTTGGATCTTTCGAAATATCCCCGCCGGACGACATTACTTCCTCGACCATTTGACAACGAAAGTCGCCGATTACCTGTAAATTGAGCAGGTTCTTGGATCTGACCCGTCTCAATCGTTTCTCCTCGCGTTCAAGATCCCGAGTTACTTCAATGAACTCCTTCAGGTCCTCGGCCAGTTGCGAGCGTACATTCTCCCAGTGGCTTGCAACCTGCGTCACCTCGATCTTGCACATGCCAGCATATCTAAACCCGAATAAAACTTTTATAAGCAGGAAACTTGGGGTTCCTTTACATTATTTATTGGCGTTTCTATATTATTTCCTTACTAACCCCAACCCCTGTCATTCTACCGACTTTTACCCAACTGATTAAAGACACATACCGTTCAGCCTTCAGCCTTGCGAAGTTAGGGTCCTCCGCAAACACGCCATCCTCGTTGACCCGCTCTGTAGCATGGAGTCGCCGCATGACGAGCCTTCGAGGGGCGCTTTTACCTCGCTTGCTGTTACTGACAGAAGCAATAACACTGGTCCTGCGTCTCTTGTGACCAACTGCCACAGAGCTTGCTCGTTCACGCCACATTACCTCGGTGCGAATCGCCCTGAGGGATTCCGAATCATCACTTTCTGGGTATCGTGGCAAATCGGCCTTCCGCTTTACTGCAGGGAACACGAATACATTGGGAACGTTATTTCCGTTGGATTTACTCATCTTCCTAGCTTAGTTCAACTAGTTTACCTGTTTTGGGATTAGTTATGTGTATAAATCAATACAATACAATTACAACGCGATCAAGGGATTTTATCAATCGGAGCGAATATGAAGTTAGATTTTACCGCTTTTTTTACCATATTTTGCGAAGTTGCGGTTCTGGTGGTTGACGATTCTTTGATGTTCATTTTGGGGTTGTGAGTTCTGAGTCAGATGTTAGAAAGCAGAAGTCAAGTTCAGGTGTCATTGATCACAGAATAAATTATTGAAATCCCTCTTTTCTTTTCCATTCTAAGCACTTGCAATTGAATAGAATATAAGGCCTTACCCATTATAGTCCCCAATACAAAATTGTCCCCAATATGTTTACGGTAACGGGGGTGGGCTATAATGGGAAAGACCCAAAATACCGAACGGCGTTTCTGGGATCTTTTCCGTTTGTGACCCCCAAACGTAGTGGGTGCATATTTGGGGTCTTTCCCATTATAGCCCCCCATGAAAATATAGCCCCCCCCCCCATTATGGTATATTTACCATGATGGGGGGGGGGCTATAGGTTATCTGACCACTAAGCTGGGGGGGGGGGGTGGGCTATAATGGGAAAGACCCCATATTTGCACCCCAAGCGCACGTGCCATAATTCTATTGGTGTATTATGTTTTGGCACGTGTTCTCTAACTAGGGGCGCATAACTAACTGGAAGGGGGCACAAACAGAAAAGATCCCGTTCCTGAATGTAGGATTGAAAAACTCAGTTTACAGCGAGTACAGTGTGGGTATTTGTTTTGAAGCGTAATGAACAACTGTGCGTTGTACCCCCCCCCCCCCCATTGCCGAACCTCCGCTATCATTTCGAACTAACACCTTGCAGCGACAATTAATTCATGGCCAAAAATGCTGCAGTGGCATAATAACTGTATCGTATAGAGGGGCGTCAAAAGATTAACAAAAATGGGAGCAATGAATACTTTGATCTTTCAAAAAGTTATTCCCATTAAGTTACAACGCCATCGAACGTTTCAAAGGTCAGAGTTCACAATTAAAACATGCAGAAAACCACACTTGGATGTTCATTTGCATGCCGAGAATTTTCGAACTCTTGCATGCATTGCAATTTTATAGAACTTGATTAACTATAGTCAGTCCAGTTTTTGTAAAAATTCAACGAAAGGAAACGTTCGAAAAACTCGAGGCATGCAAATGAGCATCGTTTTGCAAATTTGTCTGGATCTTTTGTCCCCCCCCCCTGCGTTGCTTATACCCCCATTACAAATTTATGCCGTAATATAGCACGTTACTATGTCACAAAATAGCACGTGGTCCTGGGGGGGGGGTAAAAATATAAGTCGACTAAGCTGGGGTGGGGGGGGGGGGGGCAAAACAATAGATCACATTTTTTTAATGGAAGGTTAATGCATCCCAACTTCTTACTTAATTCTAACTCCACCATGTTTAAGCTCCAATCTTCACATTTTAACGGTCCTTAAAAGCGCAGCCAAGCGTAAAGTTTGCTTTTTGAGATGTGCTATATCGCCATGTTTGTGCTCCTAACTCGCTGATTTTTGCGCTCATAGCAATTCGCATACAGTTGCAACGCAAGCGAACGCTTAAAAAGCTCGGGCTTGTAAAGGGGCAGTGTTTTGCTAGATATCTGAACGTTTTAAATTTGAACTTTGACTTTTGAAACAATCGATAGCGGGCTGACTAAGGAACATGCCGCATAGCAAAAACAAACGCGCCAAATTGCCACTAACCAAAATTTTGCTGATTAGAAGGGCAATAGAGGAAAGCAATAGCTATCGATAGCGTGAAGGATAACACCAATGCATGAAAAGTGAGGGGAAGTGGTTCGTGTCCAATTAGGGGCGCAAAAAAGCGTAACTTCCTGGAGTGCAACTTTGGTGAAATCACTTACCAAAACACTGCTGATTGAGAATTAATAAAATCACAGACAAATGCAGTAGGCATCGGTATCGCAAGGATAAGACATGGCTGTTAAGCGATGGTATGGGTTCTCAGTTCGCACCCAATTTAGTTCTGAAAGTGCTTATTCAGCTCTAGACCCAAAAGTGAGTTAGTCATCTTTCATCCGCTATTATCTTCATTCAGTTATCTCTTCAATTCCTTGGCTTTCTGCTTTACATGTGTTTAATCAACCAATTCTATTAATTTAAGTTGCACTTGAGCGCGATGGTTAACAGGGCTTCTATCGTCACATGTTAACTTTCCTTACAGCTGTAGCCGAGCGTAAGACGTGCGCTTTGAGAAGCGCTATACCGCTATTTTTAGGCTCCTAGTCTTTACATGTGTTTTTGCTCATAAAGCGTGTCGCATATGTAGGCATGCCCATAAAGCCATTGATCATAATTTTGCTGATGTAGAAAGTGCAAAAGACAAAACGCAATACGCATTCGTAGCGCAGGGAATGAGACCTATGACTCTTAAGGGAGGGGCATCGGGTCATGATCAAGTTAGTGCCAAACAAAGCTTAATTTTGATTGGCCTACTAAAAATAGTAATAGCTGTTTTTCCTACTCCTTTGTTTCCTTTCCTCCTCTTTCTCTTTCTATCTTTTTTATTTTTCTGTTATAGCGCTATGTCGCTATGAATAAAGCTTTGGTTTAAAGTTTTTCAAAAATGCAGCGTTGTACATGCATCTTGAGACGGGCTATGCAACCATTTAGAATCTCATCCGCACAAGTCTTACCGTTCCGGAACCAAGCGACACAGTAAAGTCAAAAATGTTGAACAAAAGGTTGCTGCTACATAGGGTAATAGACGCAAACAATAGGGATTGGTGGCGTAACTGGTAGGAGTATTGGCATTCAAATGAGGGGACTGGGTTCGAACCCGGGTTGGAGAGAAGCAATTCCTAATTTATTTTCAGATTTCTTTTCTGTTAAGTAGTTTTCTCGCAATGTTTTTGCGGGCCTGTTGGTAATGTTGCAACGCTATGGCCCATTTCAAGGATCCAATTTTAAATTAAAAAATTGTATAGTCTGTCCCATAAAGTTGAAATAAGCGAACGTTCGAAAAACGCCAAAAACGTGAAACTGAGCATCAATGTGCTCATTTGAAGGTCAACGTTTTCTCCATGCAGTTTTCATTCATCAATTTTTTCGACATGTTTTAATTTTGAACTTTGACCGTTGAACTCGAATCCGTGGCTTTGAAACGTTTGCTTATTCCAACTTTATGGGACACGCTATAAATGCCATTAAACTGCAACGCAAGCGAACGTTCGAAAAACAGGCAAACAACAAGTGTTCATCTCTGCACTGCATGTTTTAAATTTGACCTTTGAAACGTTCGATAACGTTGCAACTTTATAGGACTAAAGAGATCAGCACTTTGTTGTTCATTTGCCTGTCAGGAGGTATTCGGACGTTCACTTGCTTTGCACTTTTATTGGAATAACTACAGTAGGTCCCATAAAGTTGCAACGCAAGCGAACGTTCGAAAAACTCGAGGCATGCAAACGACCATCTTTTGGCCAGATATCTGCATGTTTTAAATTTGACCTTCGATCTTGAAACGTTCGATAGCGTTGCAACTTTATGGGACTGACTATATATAAAGTATAGCGTGTCCCATAAAGTTGAATTAAGCGAACGTTTCAAAAGCCCCAGGTTAGAGTTCAAAGGTCAAAGTTCAAATTTAAAACATGTAGAAAAAAAATTGATGATTGAAACATTAATGGAGAAAACGTTGACATTCAAATGAGCACATTGATGGTCAATTGCGCGTTTTTGGTGTTTTCGAACGTTCGCTTATTTCAATTTTATGGGCAGACTATAGTTAGTCCCATAAATCTGCAACGCAAGTGAACGTTTGAAACGCTTGTGACATGCAAAAAAGTCTCCATAGCTTAAATTTTGAGCTTTCACCTTTGAAACTTTCGATAGCGTTGCAACGTTACGGGACTAACTATAGTAAGTCCCATAAAGTTGCAACGCAAGCGAACGTTCGAAAAGTTAGGGGAATGCAAATGGACAGTGTTCTGCTAGATATCTCCATGTTTTAAATTTGAACTTTGACCTTTGAAACGTTCGATAGCATTGTAACTTTATGGGACTGACTATATATCTAGTCTGTTTCATGAAGTTGAAACAATCGAACGTTCGAAAAACTCAAAAACATGCACCTGAGCATCAACTTGGTCATTTGAATGTCGAAGCTTTCTCCATCAATCTGCATTGCATCATTTTTCTGGATGTTTTAAATTTGAACTTCGACCTTTGAACTATTTGTTGTGGCTTTTGCACCGTTCTCTTAATTCAACTTTGTGGGACGCGCAATAAATGCATCGAATATGAAGCAAAACGCTTGATGCAATAGCCAGTCCGATAAAATTGCAACGCTAGTTTCATCAAACGTTTCAAAGGTCAAATTTCAAATTTAAAGCTCTCAGAGATCAGCATTCCGCTGTTAATTTACATGTCGAGATTTTTTCGAACGTTCGTTTTCGTTGCAACTTTATGGGACTTAATATAAAGTAC
Source organism: Convolutriloba macropyga (assembly GCF_964194025.1). Classification (NCBI taxonomy): domain Eukaryota; kingdom Metazoa; phylum Xenacoelomorpha; order Acoela; family Convolutidae; genus Convolutriloba; species Convolutriloba macropyga. Next base: position 18,761,310 of record NC_134474.1, read on the forward strand.
TGAAAGGCAATTGAGCAATTTCATCACAAACGTTCGCTCGCGTTATGTTTCAGACGAATCTTCAGCTCTGTTAAATTAGCGCCACCGTTTATAGATGAAAAAAATAGAGGAGGGTAATAAAAAACAATGAGGATCAGAAACAGAGGAGATTTGTTATTTTGGCATGTCTGCTTTGAATTAAGCATGCTGATTGCTTGTCCCAAATTTGTAAAAGCACTTAATTTTTATTAATAGCAATTAGCACTGTTTACAAAAAAAAATTGGATTGCGATTCAATTCAATGAGGTATAGATAGTGTTGCAATCATATTCATCTTTCTCAAGTCGTGATTTGAGCCTTATATCTATAGAGTTTAAATATATTTGCCGTTTGTATTAGCGTATATTTCAAGGTGCTAGGACAATAGATCGAAAGACAACAGATCGAAAGCGAAAATTGGGACAATAGATCGAAAATTAATTTATTCAAGTTGAGTATTGGCCAATCAGATTTGAGCGCTCAATTATTATACAGCATATAACATGTTCTGTTGTGATATTTTGTTCGGTTGTGATATATTCATATCAAGTCCAATGGGCCGCTAAGGCATGGCCATGGCTCGCGAGGCATGGCCAAAATGTGGTAATTATATTGCAGCTCACAAATAATGCTTAATTTCAACCAATAAGAACAGCGATTAATTTTCGATCTATTGTCCCAAATTTTCTGTTTTCGATCTGCTGTCCTTTCGATCTATTGTCCGGTCACCATATTTCAAATGTAGAAAATCTGACAATTGCGGCTACAAAATTTTACTATTCATTTTATTTGAAATTTGACTTCCGCTGTCTATTTCAGATTTCGTTATTCGGAACAGTACACTGTATGTGGTTTGATTTTTTTCGTTTTGATGATTGATTTCAGAATCTTACTAATTGCCGTGCAAAGTTTGTTAAAAGTGCCGCAAATTTAAGTCACCAAGGCCACCCACAGTGTTGCCACACAGGTCAGGCCCTAATTTTTTGGATGTCTGGTTTGCCGGATCTTTTCCGCTAGCGCCCCCCCCCCAGTAAATTAGGCACCCCCCATTTGTGTATGTTTTAACATTATGTATGCATATGGATTATTACATGTGAATACGCGTGAATGGGCATTTAGAAATTATTAACAGAGCGGTAGTTTGAAATTAATACGTTCATAATAATAATGAGCTGCATATAATGTAAACATCAACCAAAAACTTGTACTTATATTGCATTATTAGGAATTGCGTGCTTTGTAAAAGGGTCTACTACTTTCATTTTCCTGAAAAATGTTGCAAATGTGTCTGTTGATGTATTATACTAGGTACGTAATCATGAACACAAGTAACCTTTCCGGAAAGTAGCAAAACAATGATATTTGGGGGGTGCCTAAGTTTCGACTATATAGGACTGGGGGGCGCTAGCGGAAAAGATCCGGTTTGCCTCAAAGAGTGTCTGTTTAATAGTGTCGGGTAGGGTCAGATTTTCTTTGACGCACGTGAACTGCGAAGGTACCTTAAGATTTTAGCATAGCAATGTTTATGGATGCAGGGCTTAAACATCCTTGAATCCAAACTAGTGAGTAGCTGAGCGTGAATGCAAGCTTCCTAGATATGTTGTTTTAGGTCTATACAAGTTTTGCAGCTATAATGCTCTTTACCAACCACTTACGGGTCTTTCCCACTATAGCACCCAATGAAATTACAGCCCCCCTTAAGGTGTAATTACCATGTTTGAGGGGCTATACGTTATCTGACCACTAAGCTGGGGGCTATAATGGGAAAGACCACACGTTACATTTCGGAATTTGCGGTTCACTTTTACTTTAAATCAATTGAAATGTTAACTTGAATTTGGCATCATTGCTGATTCTGATAGTGGTGAATGCAGCATGGCTGCTTCTGAATTCATGTGCTTACAATTACTAGATCAAATTTTGAGGTGAGGATTGTTTTAAAGTAATGATACCGGTTCATGGGGTTTAAGTGCTTGTATTAACTGATTAAACCTCCCTCTCTCAAAATACTGATTTTGCGTTACGAGAAGTTCGTTCCCATGATAGTTTGGTGCTAGGACAATAGATCGAAAGACAACAGATCGAAATCGAAAATTGGGACAATAGATCGAAAATTAAATTATTCAAGTTGAGTATTGGAGTAACCAGACTTGAACGATCATTTATACAGCATATAACATGTTCTGTTGTGATATTTTGTTCGGTTGTGATAGATGCATATCAAGTCCCACGGGCCAATAAGGTATGACCATGGCTCGCGAGGCATGGTCATAATGTGGTAAATATATTGCAGCTCGCAAATAATGCTTAATTTCAACCAAAAAGAACAGATTAATTTTCGATCTATTGTCCCAAATTTTCTGTTTTCGATCTGCTGTCCTTCCGATCTATTGTCCGGTCAACTGATAGTTTGTCTAAACGAAAAGCTGGTAAGAAGTTAGTTAATTATTGAACGAATGCTTAATTTGTGAGGGTAGATACATGACTTCGCATCTTTTCCTTTTGTTTCCCCAGGTTAGTGGGTATGCATATTATTTGCAACATTGTAACAGCATGTGCTCCGAAGCTAGGGGTTGCATAAAGTACCGAGGGCATAAGAGGAAAATATCCTGAATTTTATACTTCGTGGGTTTGTTTACAACAAATCTCAAGTTTGCAGCTCGTATAAATGGTAGCAGATGATAAGATTAGTAGGCGATTTACCCAGTGTGTTAGAAGAAATTTATAATTAATAGGGCAATGAGTCTATAATTAAGAGAAGAGTAAGCCACAATGATCAGCCATGACTTTAAATTGTTAGCCTGCTTTTGAAATAGTTTTTGAAAATAAAGTTGATCATAACACAAGTCGTTAACTTTGTGATGTTCGCGATTGGGGTCTGTTAATGCAATGTAAAATATGTGAGTTCCCTTCGCTTCTTCTACCGTTAAGTTTTCTAGAGAGCCACAACTAAAGTATACCTTGACCCAAAATTTTTTATTCCAGTACCAATTGGTTTGAAATGCCAATTACCTGCTGAATTTCATTGATTCAAAGTTGATTCTTGTTGCTTTCTATCAGTTTAGATTTTTCAATTTTTGTAAGGGACGCAGATGCGGACAAAGTTGTGCAGGAGTATGAATTTGTTTATTATCATGACATACCAACCTAAGATAGAACGCAATTTTTGAATCGTATTTCACACTAGAGTGACATGATTGCTCGAGATTTTACCGCCAGAGACAAATTTTCAGCTTCAGTAAATTTCGGAAGACTATTTTGAAAAGTTGATTCGTAAATTGTTCTTGCCTACTCTATTGGATGTGAATTTTTTTAAACATCTTCTCGAATTCGGCAACTCCAATTTTATGATTCAAACTGTAAAATATTGCTCTTTGAATTTTAGTCGGTATGTCAGCGAATTCGTTAAAAACAGTTTTGAAACAGTATTCGAGTCTCATTTACCAATAAAAATATTGAGTCTCGGGATTAAGAACTATTCGACTACAAATCATTTCGTTTCGATTCTTTAGAAGTGAGCTGCATGTAGCGACGCGGAATCAATAAAAACTCTAGTCGATAAAACTGATATGAGCAGCATATTCAATATTTGGCATGAGATTTTTGTTTGTCAATGCGGCTTTAAATTAAATTTTAAAGTTCGGAAAGCATGCGCTTTTTCGTTGTCTGCTGGTATTTTTGGGGAATTTTGAACAACCACAGTTGCCTTTGAAATTATAAGTTAATTTAGGCTATGCAAATCTTTATGAAACCTTGTTGCTTACCTTGCAAACAGAGTAAATTGAGAAGTAGAGGACAATACTAATATTGACAATCTGACGGCCTGAATGTTTTGTAAATTCAGCGTCCTAATTTCGCCAGCTGTTACTTTCCGAAGATGTGCGGTTGTGCTCACGCGTCTCATGTAGATATTTTGAAAATGTTTTATTTCAAAATTTTCTGATGCATTTTTTGTCGAATTTCACCAGCATTTGTTACAAGTTTTATTTTTTGCTGAGTAATATTAAATTCGGCTTTACTTATTCATAAATGTCCGTCCGCACAAATTTGCAGAGTATCCGTTAGATAGGTTGCAGTTACAAAATTCCAGGTATTCGCAGATGAATTGGCTGTAGAATGAGGCCCTACCCAAACGTGATTCAACTTTTTGTTTCCTGTCTCTCGCTCCATTTATTTTCTGCTTATTCTGGAGAAATGATGATCCTCATTGATAATATTTCTTTCCTAGTGCAATGCATTTTTATGATTGAGTAGCCATTGCAAACTGCAATTTCTCAAGTTTATTGACTAAGCAAATTGAGAACTAGGATTTTGTACACCATTGGCTTTGGGGATCTACTTTGACGATAAAGTTTTATTTCGTTTACGTTCATTGGAAAGCTATTATTGGGTTGGCTTTACAAAAAGCGACTGATTCCCCGAATCGAGTTTAAGGTTAAAAGTGAGATCTAAGGCTCGTAGTGATATGACTGTTTCCCTCAGAAGTTTGCATTGAAAATCATTTTGCAATTCTTGCCATTCTAAAACTACACGAATAAATGTTTAATCATGAGTTTCCAACTCAACTTTCATCTGATTTCTCTATTTTACCATAGAATATTTTGATTGACTCGTTCTTCATTTGATTAATTTTAACTAACTCAAGGCCTTATTATGAAGGCTACGCTACCTCCATGAGTTGAAAAGATCTGCAAACATATTTCATGGTGCGGGTTTCTATTATTGAATTCTCCACGTCCTTGCGTCCTACAATGTATAGTAGTTTTGACTTTTTGATTCGATAGTTGATCACAAAACAGTTCTAACTTTCTTGAAGTTTTGTCATCGATATTTCAAATCCAGTGTTTTTTGTCTTTCTCGGGCTACTTTAATATTCTGGTTGTACAGCTGAGCCGGAAACGCTCGCTTCACTAAGAGTTTTAGGGGCAATTGGAACCCATTAGAAAGAAAATCGAGATTTTCTAGAATGATTTGAATTCCTTTTGTGGATACCTTTGCTGTCTGGTGTCTGCTTCATGTTATGCTCAATTTTTGAGAAAGTATTGCTCTAGGCAAACATACTAGTTAAATATTATAAACTGAAAGCATGGAGTGAATGATTTGTTTTTTTTTTAATTTGAGAAAGAAAACACGAAACAAAATCAGAATTAAATATTCAAATTTTACACGAGAAAACCAAGAGAAAAAACAGATTTATAAATGAAAGAACAAAGAGGTACTTCAGAGAGGGGAAAGTACCTTTGAGATTTCATTTGAGAAACGAAGAGGAAATTGCAGAGAAAATATGATAGATTATATTGAAATAGGAAAAACCAAAGATAAAACATCAATATTGTCCGCTTTCCGGCATCAAATATAATTGGAGAATACTAAGTTAATCTGTTCATCACAACCTCAAAAAAACTGTGGAAACTAAAAAACTTGATAAAAATAAATTCAGCATCTTTTTTAACCATTAGGAGAATATTCTGAAAATTGGAAAAAAATGTGTGTTAATTGGAAAAGTATTTGACTAGTATAATCGGATCATCACTAGTAAAATCAGTTTGAAGACTCTACATGAAAAAAATATCGTTCTTTGACGGAAATCAAGGGTGCAAAATGACATCTACTTTTCACTGAAAAACATTGGCCACTAGTTGACTAATCTCACTTTCAAGCGATCTTACAAAAACCACACAACGTGCTGCTGATCATTGAAAAAAACTAACAAAATTGGTTGACTTCTGTCTTCTCTTCAAGTTTGAGGGCAATAAAACCATCAGTTTTATTTCAGTATAACAAAATTATCTCACTTGAAAAAAGCGTATTGGCGAATGTCACGCTGATTTCGAAAACATTAGTCTATATGCTAAATGAATGCTGATTTACGTTAGTGGTCGATTTTGTAATTGACTGCAACAATTTGTTACTACTTTTGCGGTATAGAACCTTATTTACTAAGTTTAGACAGTTTTGACAGGCGAATCGGTATCTCAAAGTCCAAGCAGAGACCACGGATTTGGACTTTCTTTGCAGCAGTTTAAGATAATTATTTTTATCAACACGTTTGATGAATCTCTAAATACGATGTATAGAACAATCGTAGAGACAATATAAACAATCTCAATAAGTAAGGATTCGACTTGCTGCATTTGCAATGCGGAAAACAAAACAACATAACTCCAGATATCAGGTATGCATACAGCCATTTAAACTGGAGCTAGAAGAAACGGTATATCAGTTCTCCTTTGAAAAAAAACAAGAACATACAAGGAATATACATAGTTATGCATGCTTCCTTTCAAAGATATGGGAGTCGTAAAAGGAACGTATTTATTTACATGTAAAATAAAGTTTCACAACTTGCTCGTCACAAATGATGAAAAAGATATTAATTAGTTTATGTGTTTATACTATTTAACTAAGGTATTAGAATGGCTTGATGAATTGCACTAATACAACGCTAAAAAACAGTAGCCAATCTCAATAAAAACTACGGAGTGTTTTTTAGATTTCCCGCAGAAATTTTTCTTTATTGTAGATGCTTCCGTTTTAAGTTCACTAGACAACTAAGTCTCTTCCAACAGCTCAGGATGATCGGCCACTAACATTTCACCCTTTAAATATCAAAAATTTTTTGGTTGGAAGAGAAAAATTTGTGCAGGTTTGTTGATTGCTCTCTTTGATGGCTTTTCACTGATATTAATAGTGTCCTAGTGTGTGTAGACGAGTTCAGTTGCTAGGCACAAGGAACGAAGGTAACGACAATTTATGTTCTAATGTATGTACAGAAATAAAAGCTAGGAAACTTTGTTGGGCAAATCAGTAGAGTAAGCAAAATAGGACTTATTGGTCAAAAAATGAAAAAAATTTGTGGCAAATTTTATTGCTCCGTACGTGCGTTTCTTATACTTTTTGCGTTTCTATAATTAAATTGCACAACAATTGACTAAGTTAGTTGCCTCTAGGTTAAGTGCCCGACTATCAAACCTTTTTTATTTTAAAGCATTGTTTTAGAAGCTTGAGAATTGATATAAAAACTTCATTTCCATGTCTTTGGCTATGAAATAATTTAATATGAATTGTTTTGGGGCGCTGTCTTTTTTCGTTTCTTCACACAATTTCATATTTATGAAGTCAAATTCAAGTGAATTTGATCCCGCCGAAGCATGAAGTAGAGCAAAAAAGAAAGTGGTTTTGTGGCTTGAATTTTTTTCACTATAATTTTAGAGCAGTGAGACAACAGTGCTTGAGCAGACATTCACTTTCCAGACTGTGAGTTTTTTTCACATGCAACATGTTGACTCTAATTTTTTTACAGATTTTTTAATTTTTGATCGGATAATTCTTGTGCAATAACTTGTCCTGCTATGTTTTTTTTGTCATTTCAATGTGTGGATTGTTATGTTATACGCATTTATCTCTCAATCGATGTATTGACAAGTTTCACTGCGTGTCCAAATATGCTTATTTCATTTTTGTTGAAGCGCTTAGTATGCATGCATTTCCGTTGAACTTCGAAAACTGTTTCTGATGGAAAGTGTTAACGAGTGCTTGCGCATTTCCCTTTTTCGTTTATTGTTTATTGTTTTCGTTGTATTGGAGGATAAATTAGACAATGGTTTAATTTTCGGCCCCACCAGAGGATTAAACGCGTGGTTTTGATTAATGAATCTGATACAAAATTTCGTATAATAAAACTTTGCTATTTTTGTTTTAAAGTATCTTCGATGTACCTTAATATCTATTCACCCTGATTTTGAATACTTTCCAGGGACATTTAATTTTTAAGTATTTTAAAAGAAAAATCGCAGGTGTTGATTTGTTGTTATTATAATAAATTAAATCTTTTAAAATTTTTTTTAATTCTCTTTTCTTTATTTTCCTCAATTTAGATTTCGAGAGCCGTATGTGTTTTTGTGGTTTTTAATTCCAAAGAATTTTCTGACACTGAGGTTAATCATGAAAATTTTTTGTTGCTCATTCTTTGCGTTATAATTTGGTAAGTACAAGGTACCGTAATAGTCTCGAAACGCTTTTCTTTATTTGGTTTTCAACGAAGAATAAATTGGAAGACGAGTGCTTGAACCCCCTAGCTTGCTGGTATGCATCGCAAAGTTTTTGCAGGTAATAGTATTTTCATCAGAATTGATTTTTAGAATAGCATCAATATTAAATTGGTTACGTAAACAAATATTCCATGAAAATTGTCATGTCTCTATTCAACAGAGTCCTTCGTTATATAGTTTCCCAAATGTTTGCTCAAATAACAAGCGGCGAAAAACCACCAATCAAGTGCTTTTCAATCTGAAGTTTGTCGCTAAATTTGTCCAAAAATTGACTTCTTAATGAATCTTCATGGAGATACATTAACTTTATATAAATTGAATCTGCGGATCTATTCTGTTTCGCCCCCCCCCCCCCCCCCAGTTTTTTTTATGTATTATGACCCCCAGTTACGAATTATATGTTACATGGCACGTTACTGTGTGAGAAAATAGCATGTGCGCCTGGGGGTCATAAAAGATTTTTGCTCACTAAGCTGGGGGGGGGGGGGGGGGGAACAGAATAGATCCGAATCTGCTAAAACGTATTAAGGTAAAATGAGATCACTTGTAAATTGGAATTTAATATCCTTTTCCCCCAGCAGATAATCATAATTACACACTCAAAAATAGCAAATGGCCAATTCTCAAAAGACATTTAAGTGAGGCTGTTCATATATGTTCTCAAATAAAGAAGCTATATGTTCGAAAATATAAAAAGTCCAACTAAGTGTGGAAACATACCTACAATCGTAGCTGTAAAGATTTTTGATTTGATTTGTTCTTTTTCACACTGATTAAAAAAGTATTCATTTCACGTTTGCTTTAAACTTTTCTGGCTGTTAGAAACTCAATCGTAGAGGATAACTTATATCCAAAATTCTTTAGTACTAGTGATTTTTGCCATTTTTTGTTTTTCTTTTGAAATATGGGCTGTTCTGTTGTCGGGTTCTGCTTAACATATAGGCAGTTAGTAAACTGCTTCAAATTTTCCGATGTTTCCTTGAGCCTCACAAGTGGTGTTTTTACTTTTTGCAGTGTTGTAATTATGCTGGTAATTATGCTTCTAATGAGACTACACCCCCCCCCCCCCCCTAACTCAATGGGCAAGGTAGGTGTTGGTGTTGTTATGTCATCTGTGCGCATGTCCGATGTTTCATTGCAATATACTGGTCTTTCTCATAACAGCCCTGTACACAAAGTTATACCCCCCCCCCCATTTTAACATTATAGCCCCCCCCCCCCCCCATTTTAACATTATAGCCCCCCCCCCCCAGCATTATTGTTTGTTTAATATTTAATTGGTGGGGGGTGTTTACACGTTATCTGACCACTATGATGGGGCTATAATGGGAAAGACTCTGATTTCCTTATGTTTTGATTTCTTTTGCCTTTGTCAAAAGTCGTGAATCAAAATGGTGTCAACATCCAATAATGATCTGCTACGCGTAATTTGTGGAAACGCGGGACTATTCCTCACTAAATTCAACACTCTTGTTGCAGAAATTGACTTCTGGCCAAAACTGAACTACACGATTGTTGTTTTAGTCTACTGTATTGTTGTGTTGTTTCAGCAAATTGCGAACAAATCTATTTATATTTCTATACTCAAGTCTAGACGAGGTGAGACCAAATCAACAAAAACAATTAAATATTGCTTTAAGTAGCCGCGTCGTCAGTCATATTTTGCGCAATAAATTTTATTAGTCAGCCCCCAACCCCTGCTGAACTTTTACCCACTTCCGGACCCCGTAAATTTGGCTTGGAAATACTCGGTCTGAGCACCATTGGGTCTGTTGAGAGGTGTGGGCACTTTGACCTGGGTAGTCCAACGCACATCGCAAGTAATGGTGTCTGTGCAATTATAACTCCCCAGCCAGAATATGTCTTCTGTAATGTAGGCATGCGCTCGTAAACTACGCGGGGGAGGGGCATAATGGGAAAGACTCGAATAGATCATAACGAGGACTCAAGAACTCAAGGGTGTAATTTGGGATCTTTTCCGTTTGTGCCCCCCCCCCCCCCCCCCACCTAGTTCGTTATGCTCTCCCCAATTACAGAGCACGTCTCATTACATGGTAAATCATGTAAAAATATGGCACGTGCGTTTGGGGGGGGGGGGTGCAAATAATATGCGCCCACTAAGCTGGGGGGCACAAACGGAAAAGATCCGTAATTTCTATAAGTGACTTGATTTGTTTCAGCTGTTCAACACAAACTCCCTGCCTTTTACACAGGTGTTCAGTGCCTTTTGTTAGCAATGTCAGCTGTGCATGTAGCAGTGTGTTTCCTCATCACTCTAATGGTGGTTGACCAGTCAATGGCATTTCCGATTTCGAACCAACGTGTGAAGGAAATCGCGAACTCTTTGAACGACACTACCATCGATTCCTGGAGAAACATGTACAAGTTGTGGTCTTCCGATGAAGGAATGGACGTTTCAGAACTCCCGGCTCCTCTGAACAACACTTCGGTACTTTCACAGGTTAAGGAGGTGCTGTACGAGATCCTGATGCAGGTTCCAGGAGGTTTGGACGAAGACGCATTTGATGAGGTCAAAGGATTCCGAAAAAGGGCACCAATCACTGACGCGAAGCCAGTTGATAACGAAAATGTGGTTTTGGATATCCTTTTGCATTTCACCCTCAGTCTTCCTTAGATTCCTTGATTGCTTCGCAATATTTTGATATTAACTTTGATGAATGTGACACTTGACCAATATTGGCTGATTTGGCCGCGAAGTTCTGGCTTTTGTCTTCACTAAGCTTTCAATCATTAATTTTAATAAACTTTCTGCCAACTGTTTTGCCATGCCCGTTGGATTCATTTGTAGATGCTTTTATTTGTACGGCTATCAACAGAAGATTCCCGTAACTTGGTTGACAGCTATTCAAAGCATAAACAAATTAATTTGGGTCTTTCCCATTATAGCCCCCCCCCCAGCAGCTTAGTGGTCAGATAACCTATAGCCCCCGCCCACCCCCCAATCATGGTATTTATACCATGATGGAGGGGGCTATAATTTCAGGGGGGTATAATGGGAAAGACCCACTAATTTGACAAAAAAAAAATTTTTAAGGTTATGTCCTACATATGCTCCAAGTTAATATTCCGGCGACGCTTATCAAAATTCTTGGCTTAATTATGGGCTTAAAACACTCTGGTCTTTCGAGTAACGATTCCTTGGATTTATCTAGCTTAGGTCATTTCATTCGATCAGATTTCGCATTATCATTTTAGATTAAACCAGTGGTTACGATAGTCCTATATCTTGAGTTAGATAAGACGACAAAACATGTTTTGTTTTGTCTATGCTCTGATTTGTTTTCCAAAATTTCCATAATTTATGCTTACCGAGAAAGCCAACAAGATTTGTCAGTTTTGCAAAGTAATTATACAAAAAAAAAACAAAAACAAACAAGTACATGGTAAGACCAAAAATTTAAAAATTAAATAATTTTTAAAAACCGGCTGTCTGTAATAAAATCAAAAAATTACCAAAAATGCATTTTTCTCTAAATCCGAAGAAAGGCACCAATCACTGACGCGAAGCCGGTTGATAACGAAAATGTGGTTTTGGATATCCTATTACATTTCACCCTCAGTCTTCCTTAGATTTCTTGATTGCTTTGCAATATTTTGATATTAACTTTGATGAATGTGACACTTGACCAATATTGGCTGATTTGGCCGCGAAGTTCTGGCTTTTGTCTTCACTAAGCTTTCAATCATTAATTTTAATAAACTTTCTGCCAACTGTTTTGCCATGCCCGTTGGATTCATTTGTAGATGCTTTTATTTGTATGGCTATCAACAGAAGATTCCCGTAACTTGGTTGACAGCCATTCAAAGCATAAACAAATTAATTTGGGTCTTTCCCATTATAGCCCCCCCCCCAGCAGCTTAGTGGTCAGATAACCTATAGCCCCCGCCCACCCCCCAATCATGGTATTTATACCATGATGGAGGGGGCTATAATTTCAGGGGGGTATAATGGGAAAGACCCACTAATTTGACAAAAAAAAAAATTTAAGGTTATGTCCTACATATGCTCCAAGTTAATATTCCGGCGACGCTTATCAAAATTCTTGGCTTAATTATGGGCTTAAAACACTCTGGTCTTTCGAGTAACGATTCCTTGGATTTATCTAGCTTAGGTCATTTCATTCGATCAGATTTCGCATTATCATTTTAGATTAAACCAGTGGTTACGATAGTCCTATATCTTGAGTTAGATAAGACGACAAAACATGTTTTGTTTTGTCTATGCTCTGATTTGTTTTCCAAAATGTCCATAATTTATGCTTACCGAGAAAGCCAACAAGATTTGTCAGTTTTGCAAAGTAATTATACAAAAAAAACAAAAACAAACAAGTACATGGTAAGACCAAAAATTTAAAAATTAAATAATTTTTAAAAACCGGCTGTCTGTAATAAAATCAAAAAATTACCAAAAATGCACTTTTCTCTAAATCCGAAGAAAGGCACTAATCACTGACGCGAAGCCGGTTGATAACGAAAATGTGGTTTTGGATATCCTATTACATTTCACCCTCAGTCTTCCTTAGATTTCTTGATTGCTTTGCAATATTTTGATATTAACTTTGATGAATGCGACACTTGACCAATATTTGGCTGATTTGGCCGCGCAGTTCTGGCTTTTGTCTTCACTAAGCTTTCAATAATTTTAATAAACTTTCTGCTAACTGTTTTGCCATGCCCGTTGGATTCATTTGTAGATGCTTTTATTGGTATGGATATCGATTGAAGATTCCCGTAACTTGGTTGACAGCTATTCAAAGCATAAACAAACTAATTTGCGTCTTTCCTATTATAGCCCCCCAGTTTAGTGGTCAGATAACCTATAGACACCCCCCGAATCATGGTATTTATGGGCTATAATTTTAGGGGGGCTATAATGGGAAAGACCCACTAATTTGACAAAAAAATTTAGGTTATATGTCCTACATATACTCCAAGTTATTATTCCAAGTTATTAAAAAAACAAACAAGTACATGGGAAGACCAAAAATTTAAAAGTTAAATAGTTTTTAAAAACCGGTTGTCTGTAATAAAATCGAAAATGACCAAAAATGCATTTTTCTCTAAATCATCTATAAAATAAGCAACCAAAAAGCTCACTAATCAGAGTAATTGAACAGTCTCAATACAGTGTCAGATCTGTGGAAAACAAGCCTGAAGTCAATAACTGAAAAAGATATTTCTTAAAAATTTTATTGAGCTTCAATAGGACCAATCAATAACCGTGCTGATAATTGAGAGCAAAAACAGAAAATCGAAACTCAAAAAGTCTAACTAACTGTTGACCAACTTGCTTATAAGATCGATTTGACAATAGTGAGTTCACAAACTTTGGTTTCAGCGGTAAATTAGCATGGAAACATATGAACTAAAGTTAGAAATCAAATCATGCAAAAGTCAAATTAAGAAATGAAGGAGGACGAGAGGAGGGCGAGCTTTAAAATTAGGGCTGAACCTGAATACTCCTATAAAACACATTGAGTTTGTGACTAATAATCTCTTTCGTAGTTGTTGATCTTCTCTTTGCATTGTAAGCTGCGTTGTTTGTTAGACAATCTTGTGGGCCGCTGGTTACTAGATTTGGAATGGATCGGTTTGATCTGTTTGGCTTCTGATGTTGTTCTGAGTTGCAATTCGCCATCTCGCTCGCGGTGGCTTGACATCTAAAAGCTAATTGGAATGTTTTGACAAAATGCACTATCCTCCCACACAACGAGAGAAAAGGGTTAACAATATTATTGAATGTTGGAAGACTGGTTGTCAGGAGATGAATATGTGAAACATTTGGTGATAATGCTAAAGCTTGGAATTATGTTGGGTTTGTTGCTACGCTCCTTGAGTTGATCAGTTCTTCTTCATCTATGACTCTTGACAGTTTTACTGCAGGATGAGTGAGAGTCAAATGTCAAATGATCTTGGTATTCCGTCGGCTCCGTAATGACATTTCGTTATCCGTCCTAGGGGCCAAATACCTCTTGACATAAATTCGTTCAGAGTTCAGACTAAATTGCCCGCTTTGAATTGTTTCGACTGTTCTCTCCATTTTGCTCTGCTTATTAGGTCTGATGTGTACTCTCTTTGAAGTATTTTCCAGAAGTGGTCCAAAAGCGTTTGAGTATAGTTGAAATCTTTCTTCCTGAAAGTTTTCAATTTCGCTGTGATGCGGGCTAAGGCTGGATATTGTCGTCTAAGAATGAAGTGGTTGGGTGTTAGGGCTTCTTCGTCGTTGTTATCAGAAAAAACGTAAGCTATGGGCGGGAGTTAAGGATGCCTTCCGTTTCTGTCACTATTGTTTGGAAAGTTTCCGCTTTCAGTTGCTGACACCCTAAGATTATGAGAAGAGTTCTCTTCGCTGTTTGAATTATTCTTTCCCATATACATCCGAAGTGTGCAGCAAGTGGTGGATTCATTTTCCAAACTTTCTTTTGCTGCAATAATTGTTGGGCAATATAGGAGTTGTCAATGCTGATATTATACAAATTCAGTACCCTATTTGATGCTGTAAAATTTGTTCCGTTGTCGGAGATTATTATCTCTGGGTATCCTCTCCTGGATAAAAAACGTCTAATTGCAAGTAAACAACTGTCGAAGTCTAGACTATGGCAAACTTCAAAGTCCACTGCACGGGTTACTAAACACGTGAAAATGAAGATGTACTGTTTTTCAAGCTTGCGAGAATTATCCTCAATATAGAAAGGTCCGAAGTAATCTAATCCTACATAAATGAATGGGTATTGTTTTTCGGCGTCAGCAAATCGAAAGGGCGGAAGATCGGACATCATTGGTGTAATATTCTGAGCTCTCCATCGGCGGCATATGAAACATGTCCGGCTGAGTCTTCTAAGGAACCTTCGAAGACCAATGATTAAAAATGTCTGTTGCAGGTGCGCTCTGATAAACTCCGTTCCCATGTGCTGGCAGCTGTTAGTGTGAGCGTCTTGAACAATTAACTGAGTGACATGTTGATGTCCAGTATTATGGGGTGTTTTTGATTCCAAGGTATTGGCGCATGTCTCAGCCTTCCTTGGGCTCGCAAAACTCCATTTCTATCCAAAAATGGATTGAATTGAGTGTTGGTTCTAGTTGTTGTCCAGTTTGCATTCTATTAATTGTTTTTCTGAAAGTGTTTTTTCGTAAAATTTTTATCAGGTAAGTTTGAGCTTCATTCTGACTGTTTAGTGTATCTGTTTTCCGTAAAATGTTTGTTGCTTTGTACACGGTTATTGTCCTTCTGAGCAATCGTTTCCAAGTTGAAAATTTTGTTGGTTCTATGATGGGGTTCATACACTTAGGTAGAACTAAATTTGTCGCAGATAAAAACTTTGTTTGATCAAAGTTCCAGTGATCAGGGTCTTGAAAAAAACTTTGGTCCTTGTAGCCACTTCTCTTTGAGCTCTGATGGCTTCAAACCTCTGGTTCCATGGTCGGCAGGGTTGAACTTTCCGGGTATATGTTTCCATTCCTCCGCTTTAGAATGTTCCAAAATTTTGTTGACACGGTAAGCTACGAAAATTTTTTGTCATTTGTCTGAGCTGATCCATCCTAATGTTGCAGTACTATCCGTGTCCAGAAGTGAACTGAGGAAAAAATCTTGTCATTTTTGTGACCACAAAACTAACTAGTTCGGCTCCCATTGTCGCTGCCTCTAATTCAAGTTTAATTATATTTATTTGATTTATGGGGGCTACTCAGGATTTGCTAATGACATAGTTTACAATGACATTTCCTTCAGTAGTTGTAGATCTCATATAAATTACCGCTGAAGTTGCTATATTTGATGCATCTGTAAAGACATGAAGTTGTTGACTGGTCGTTGGTCCTGTGATACCTGATGGTATATTTATTCATTTTATTTAATCATTGCAGTAAAATTTATTTGATGCCTTAAATTAGTTCAATTACTTTCACCTTCATTAATTTGTTCAATTTGTTTACCTTATCATTTCGTTCCGTTGTCTAATAGTTTCCCGCTTCGTGATCAGACATGTCTGATCACGTATTCACGTTGTGCAACGCGAATCACCACAGCAAAATAATAAAGTACGACATGGCGCAGCCAGCAACGAAAAGAACACCTCTTGGAATCGACCCTTTCTGGGACAAACCGACACCGGACCCACCACTTCGCTGGGAGAAGTGGAGAGTTCAATACAAATTAGCGCTCTTAGCCAAAGAGAATATCATCTTGGACATGCTACTCGGCCCGAAGCCTGAAATGGTGGAACTACCCTTGGAACCCATCTATGAAGAGACGATTGTGGGTGCATCTGCACAATCAGAAAGGGAAAGGAACGCGCGCAACGCGCAACAAAAAATGAATTGGCAAAACAAATGCCAAAGACTCATCGAGATAGGCATAATGTGTGGTGACAAACCGTGGTCGTTGGCGGACCGAAAATCAGTATCTCTTCTCTACTTGAGTATTGGAATAGAGGGACGCCGTATCTTGAATTATAAGAACCCGCATATTATGATAGATACACTATCAACTCTTAATTTCTGGAAAATCGTGGAAGAAGCATTCATCCGCCCGCGTAACATAACATTTGATAGACATGTCTTTCTGATCACAAAACAACTCAGGGGGAAACTGTTGAACATTTCTACGGCAAACTAAAAGAACTGGCAGAAAACTGCGACTTTGAGAACAAAGAAGAAACTCTGATACGCGATGTGTTCATCACAAACCTGATCGACCCTGAGATCCAAAAAGAGCTACTAAAACAAACTGTGGAACCGCGTCAAGCGTTGGATTTGGCAATCAACATGGAACTTGGAATGCGAAATCAACACCAAATTCAACAACATAATAAAATGGTTGTCCCGGCGAACGTAAATGCCGTACAATTCAATAGCAATTCACGAACACCGTATTGGCAGAACAACAACCACAATGCTGCAAGACAGAATAATAGATCAACACTCAACTGTTCCAATTGTGGTGGAGTTTGGCTCCAAAATCATCGCGAAAAATGCATCGCAAAAGGAAAGACGTGCAACAATTGCGGATTATTAAACCACTTTGCGAAAGTCTGCCGCAAACAACAAAAGACAATCAACTCAAAACCACAAGATCCCAAGAAAAAGATGGTTCGGGTGGTGGAAGAAGACCCACATCCAGAGGACTCAGTAAACTTTGTTCAACCGCCAAAACTCTATGAATCTGATTACAGCAGCGGCGAAGAAGACAACACAGTTGCCATGATTGATTCCACAGTAGAGAAAGTTGAACCCCTCAATATGGCACTCAAGATTGGAAACGTTAATACAACTCTACTCGTGGACTCCGGGAGTGCATGCAGTATATTGCATCATTCACTCGCGTCGCAAGTAGTTCAGAACAGCCCCCGCGCTTTCTGGATCCACGAATCATCACCATCACAACTACGAAACTTCTCTAACGAGCCAATACAGGTACTGGGAAAAATCCAAGCTCCGATCACAAGCAAAGGATGGGTATGCAACACAGCAATCTTCACTGTTGTTGCTGACGGCTTGAAGTCCTTAATTGGTCGTGATTTGTTCGACCAAATTGGGCTTGCAGTAACGCAATCAACACTTCAAAAAGGTAATTCTGTCAATAACATTGCATCCTCGGAATTTAAAGAGCAAATAGCCACAAAATTTCCTGGGTTGGTATCACGCATCGGACGATCAAAAAGTCATGTAGCAAAATCTAAATTTCACAAGAATTTCCAAGCTAGACACCAAAAAGGTAGACGAATTCCTATCAATCTCCAAGACAAAGTTAATACAGAACTTCGAAAATTATTAGCCGAAAAACATATCATAAAACTGTCGAGCTGCCCAGATAATTATTTCATTTCACTTATTGTGGTGACTGTTAAAAAAGACCAAACGATAGAGCTTGCATTGGATTCAAAAGTTTTGAATAAAGCTATCCACAAAAACAAATATCAAATGCCGAATATTGATACGCTCATTGAATCAATTTCTCAACAAATAAGTGCTCCCGCCTCGCAAAACACAACTTATTTTTCTACGATCGATCCGAAATACGCTTACAGTCAATCGAATTTAGATGTTAATACAGCTAATCATTGCAACTTTAATATAATTAGTGGTGATATGACTGGCACGTATAGATTTCAAACAGGATTTTACGGACTTACAGACATGCCAGCAGAATTTCAAAAAGCTATGGATTATACTTTAATTGGATTGGAAAATACATATTGCTTTCTGGATGATATCTTAATTGTTAGCAAAGGGTCTTTGAATAATCACAAAAATTACGTCATGAATTGCCTACAACGTTTAGATGATGAAAATCTTAGGATAAATTTACCTAAATGTCACTTTGGAAAACTAGAAATTGACTGGCTTGGGTATCATATATCACAAGGGGGTATCTAGCCTCTCGAATCTAAGACTGCGGCAGTTTTGGCTCTTGATGCACCGAAAACATTAAAGAAACTCCGTTCATTTCTGGGATCCGTTCATTATATTGGTAAATTCATCCCAAATTTAGCCCAAATAAGCCACCCCCTTCGTCCGCTATTGAGAAAGTCTTCCAAATTCAATTGGACGACTGAACATGAAAATTGTTTCCAAGAAATAAAAACCCGCATAGCGAACGCTACTGCTAATAGTCACTACAACCCGCAACTCGAAACACGCGTGAAATGCGACGCATCTCGGTCAGGTCTTGGTGCGGCACTTGAACAACTAACTGTAGATGGGTGGAAACCGATTGCGTTCGCGTCTAGATTTTTAAACTCATGTGAGGAGCGCTATAGCGTAAACGAACTTGAACTTTTGGGTGTAGTCTGGTCCACAGAATATTTCAAAAATTATCTGTATGGAAAACAATTTAAAGTAATTACTGATCACAGAGCACATCTCTCAATTATGAAAGAACACCGATCTAATAAATCCTACAACAGTAGATTAACCCGATGGGTAGATCGTCTTCTCCCTTTTCAATTTGATATTGAACACCTTCCTGGGGCAAAAATGGGTTTAGTAGATTATATTTCTCGCAACCCATCTCAAAAAGCTAAAAAGGTCTCCACATACGATGAAGAGTTTATAGTCGCAAAGTTGAAACTAATCTCGAAATCAATTAACACATTAGAATTAAAAACTGAACACCCCACATCACGTTTACACCAGTTACTAACAAATCATACACTCGACCTGCAAAACACACCTAAAATTGAGACACATATCTCCGCACACAAATTTACACCTAAATTTGAGTCCCTTAATAGCTCAATAATTTCAATTAGCACACGCGCTATGCAAGTATGCGAGCATGTATTTAGCCATTCACTCGCTCCGCGAAATCATACCTCAAATAGTAGTTACCAATTAAACAATTTAAAATATGCACCACTCGCGTCTCAAAATCCACTTAGCACTCCTCTCGCTCTGCAAAACACCAGTAATAACAAACAATTAATCCAAATTAGGAATAAAGTGGCATACGCGCAGCACAAGCATCAAATTACTCAATTACAAATCCCGCCAATCGAATCACATTCCGAAAATAACTCAAAAAGTCACCACCCAGAATTCAAATCAGTGCTTTTTGCCCCTTGTCGATCTAGAATTCAGTTGCATTCTTCTACTCTCAAAAACTCAACTAAAACATCATCCATAATTAAAGATATCAATTTAATAGCTAACAGTATGCCGTCAAAGAAAAGAATAACCCGAGTGCGATTCAATGATACATCCCGAGCAGCGGATCAACCCTCAACCAGTGAAAACGCCACGCGCACCGCGAGTACGCGATCTAATTCATCATCTACACCCCGCACAGCAAATCAACGCCCGCAAAACATTAGTATTCCGGCGACAACAAGCATGGCACACAACATAACCCCAACATCCCCTACCCATTCTTCAAATGCTAGTACCCCGTTAACGCCGAGCCCGCACGTCCCCACGTTTGATTATATAGTATCAAAGATATTCAGTAAATCGCTCATCGCTTCCCTCACTAGCAAAGATGCCGTCTTAAAGAAGTCAGGGATTGCATACTGACAAATAACGAAGCCCGATTAAAAGCCATCAACCCGTACATACATTCGTACTGGAGGGACCTTCACGTGCGCTCCGGGTGCGTATGCATAGACGAGAAGGTAGCTATCGCCAACGTACTTCGCGAAGCAACTCACAGATGATATTCATGCCAGTCATCCAGGTACATGGGGCATGATCTGTATGGCAACACATTGCTGGTGGCCTTACATGCATCGGGAGCTAATAGTCAAGGCCACTGAGTGCAAACCGTGCACAGTAATTGGTAAGAATCTAAAATCCGTAATTCCCGCTAAGCAATTTACTCCTCATATACCATGTGTTGAACCTAATCAGGAAATTCAAATCGATTTTGGGGGACCAATTTTTTATGAAAAGAACAATGAAGTATATTTTTTGGCAGCAATCGATCGTTTTTCTAAATATCCAACTGCATATATGTATGAAAAAGCTAATGGACCAAATGTTCTAAAATTTTTGGACATGTACATCGAAACTCACGGAATTCCAAGATCTATCCGTTTAGACCAAGCTAAATGTTTAATTGGACATCAAGTAAAGACTTTTTGCAATAAAAACAACATTGAAATTATTGAAGCGCCTGTAAATGATCACCGTGCTATTGGGTTGGTGGAACGATTAATTCAAACAATTAAGAATAGACTCGCATGTATCAAAGAAGAGAAATTAGCTGCACACCCCTTTCATGTAAAGCATGCATTAAAGATAATTATTCACAAATTGCGAATATGTAAACAAAGAACAACAAAGATCTCGCCCTTCGAAGCACACTTTGGGAGAAAACCTGATACCCCGCTAAGTGTGATTGCAACTAAACCGAATTTGATGAATTTGTCGTATAAGGGTATCATAAATCACTATTTAGACGAAGAAACAGTGATGCCGGAGGAAATATTGCCCGATGACAAATGGATAAGTGGATACAGAAGCGACATAGAAGTTGAAAAGGGCATGCCACGCGCCACAACGGAAGCGAGCGCAAGAGGGAGGGCGAGCACGGATGGCGAATCCAGATTTCTAAAAACAAAAGCAATCCGCCCCATTCCCCTAAAAGAACGATCCGTAGAGCTAAACTTGGCTCGAAAAATCCACGGTAAAAGACGATCCAAGAAGAAACTTGAAGGCCTCTATGAAGTTCTCGCCCCAGGATGACACATCTTAAAAATAAGCCCGACTACATCGACCATCAAGGAGCCGGGCAAACAAATTGTTACCGTCCGCAATAGCGATATTGCCAAATTCGGCACCCATCAGGAGAGACAGACTCCATTAAAAGTATACGCCGACAGACGCGGGCCACGTGCTGGGGAGAAGGTCGTTGAAGAGCTGATCCACAGCCACAGTAAAGAGTTCACCCGAAAGCAAAAGGGTGACAAAAAGATGAAACATAGGAAGAGAGAGCCAGGCAGCGGAGTCTCTTCACAGCGCTCAAACATTTCTCGCGCAATGCGGGGGCGCGTCCCAAAATTGCCAAACTTCGCTGCAATCCGAAACGCTCAACCTCCACTCGAGATCAGCGAACCGCCTACAAATGCGCCCACTGATCCACCCGCAACAGCATCTTCAACACGATCTTCTGACCGTAATAGGCGAAGCCCGTCATATTACGGTTCTGAAACGTCATCTCCAGGATCAGACATCCTACCACCGCCTAAACTACCCCGACGAGCGGGTGATGTCGAAAATTTTGCACCACCTGTCACCGTTGTCGAATCGGTGCAACAAATCTTGGAAATACAACCGGAAGAGCAAAACGTGTCACCACAGATTGGTTCTGTCTCGCCTCCCGTGGTACGAAATGTACCTTTGCTAGAAACGGACACCCCGACATTGGCTAGATCTATGACTGCTCTCGATGCAGAAGAACAAGATTACGAAAATGACGATTGGACCTTGTAACACTCAAAAAACTGAAAAGACATTTTATATTGTATTAATCATCGTATTTTTAGTTATGATAACCAGCAAATATATTGATATTATCTATTTAACCGGGGACCTTGTATGAATTTGTAAATATTGTTATTATTAATTATATCTGAAAAACTGTATATTACAATTTTTCTTGTTGCTGCGAAGGGTATGTGATACCTGATGGTATATTTATTCATTTTATTTAATCGTTGCAGTAAAATTTATTTGATGCCTTAAATTAGTTCAATTACTTTCACCTTCATTAATTTGTTCAATTTGTTTACCTTATCATTTCATTCCGTTGTCTGATAGTTTCCCGCTTCGTGATCAGACATGTCTGATCACGTATTCACGTTGTGCCCAAGTGGCTCCAATCTGTTTAATTCATTCCTTTCACTTTATGCAATTCAATTCAGTTTGCAAAACTGTCTCTTGTTCTCCCGCTCCGCAAGTAAGCGAAACAAAAGTTAAAGTAGATCTCGCTCCGCGAATCACTCATAAACATTCTGTCTGCATACTCGCAACGCGAATCACAGCAAAATAATAAAGTACGACAGGTCCTATTACAAGGCACTTTTTTGTAATATCTGGCATGCTGTTGAATTCGCAAAGCAATTTCTGCAGGTCACTATGAAATTCGGCTGGTACTTCTTCGTCCGATTGCTTGCCTTGTTTAATGACTGCCTGAAGAAGGCTTCGAATTCGTATCGCAAATGGTGTTATCATCCCCAAGGGATCAAAAAGCGAAGCTGCTATTGACAAGAGTTGTCTTGTTGTAGTTCAATTTTGATAGTTAAATTTTGATGTCTAAAATGGGTTTCCTAAATACGAAAGTGTCGTTTTCGAAATCCCACTTTTGTCCCAGAACTCGTTGCGTGAGTTCTGTATCTCTTTCAGTGTTGTCAATTAAAGGAAAACTCGATTCGTTGCCGAAAAATTTCGTTAAGTTGAATCCTCCTTCTTTTAGTGTTTCTTTGATGCATGTTGTCTGTTCGGTTGCTTCTTCTGTTGTCTGGAAACTCTGTAAAAAGTTGTCCATGCAAAAATTACTCAATATTGATCAACTGGCTTCAATGATACGTGCCGATAATCCGTGGCATATTTTCGAAGTACATAGATAGCACACGAGGGCGAGCAAGTTGCACCAAATATGAGTTGCTTGTATTTGTATATTGTTTCGGTGTTGTTTTTGTACCATACAAACCTTAATGCGTCTTGATCTTCTTTCCTTACTGCTATCTGCATAAACATGGATTCTTTATCTTCGGTAACTGCTATGGCAAACTGTCGAAAGCGTAGTAGGAGTCCAACTAAACTGCAGAGAAGACCTGGTCCAGTTAGAAGCGCTTTATTCAATGTCTTTTGTAAATAGATGCTGCGTTTGTTACACGACGAATCTCTTTCTTCTGTTTGTGCTGTTTTGGATGGTGGGGAAAATACCACAATTGGTTGCATGTTGGGGAAGGTTCTCGGTTCGCCTCTTCAACGTAACCTTTTACAATGTCGTTCTGAATTAAGCTGTTTTAGGTGTCAGCTAACTGTCTGTCTTCATTGACGCGCGTTTCCAATGATCGTAGTTGGGCTTTTGGGAGATAGTAATTGTCAAATAATTGTATGTTTTCTTTCCAGGATAGTCCAATCTCATACCTCTCTCCGTTATGTTTTACTATATCCTCGAACATTTGTAGGGCTTTCTTGTCTTTTTGGTTTATTGTATTAGGTGAAGCTTTTGTTGTGATTGTTCCTTCACAGGTCCAAAATAATTGGAGCATGTCTTCGTCCAATATGCATTCGTCCCTTCTGATTTAACCCTATCGAATAAGGTTATATGACGATTGCATTTGTTCTTCTCTGTAAGCTGTCTATACTTGTTTGGGACTGGTCCCGTTATTGTCCATCCTAATTGTGTGAGAACTCCGTACGGTGTTCCCGGTTGTCCGATTGTGTACTTGAGTGGAACTGTTGCTGTAAAAGCATCGGCTCCTTTCAGAATACCTATTCTGTTGTCCCTGATTTGAGAAAAATTGATACCGTTTAAAAGACCGAAATCCTTACAAACGCTGTTGAGCATCTGAATTGGCACCGTCGGCATTTGAAAGTCTGTGGTAGAAGTGGCAAACACTGGTAAGTTAATGATAGGTCTACAGCTGTCGATGGCTCCAAATCCAAGAAAAATTTCTGTTGTTTCTATCGTGTGTTCTTGGTATAGTGATGCTACGGGGATTGTAACAGATTTCCTTTCACTGATTCCTAAAGCATCTGCAATTGTCCAGGTAAGTTGCGTATTGTCACTTCCACTGTCAAGGAGAGCGTAAGTTTCAATGGAGACTGTCAGTCTCCGAAAACACTGTTACCGGTATTGCTTGGAGCTGAACATGTTGGCGGATCCAACTGCTCGGCTGGTTATTACTGCAAGTGTAGTTCAGGTGTCGGCTATTGCTGCCTGATGAACTTTGCAAATTTTGGTCTGTTGAGCGCTGATATTGTTGGTTAAAGTTTCCGGAAGTTGGCTGCTCTGGCTGAAATTGGATGTATTGGGCACTTGATGTGATTGACCGTAATAGAAGTTCCGGTTATGTCCGTTGTAGCTGTTACTATTGTTGTATTTACCATTTGTGCTATTGTTGCTGTTGCAGTTGATGCTGTTTTTGTTGATGTAGTTTTTGTTGTTGCTGTTGTTGTTGCTGTTGTATCGGTATTTGTTGCGTTGCCGGTTGTAATTACTGTTACCATTATGTCTATCTTGGTTATTGTGTTTGGGGTTAGTGCTGCTCAAGTTTTTGTTCCACGAAGAACTATTGTTTGTGAAATTGAACTGGTTTCTGTTCAAGTTATCTCCATTGTGTCGGTATTCAGATGCTGATTGTTTTTGTCCTGGATTACTAGGCTGTGTTGTATTGAAATAGTTACGGTGTATTGTTGAGTGATGAAAAGCGTTACAATTGTCTATCTGGAATCTGTATTTACTGTTGCATTGTCCTTTTGGATGTTCAGAAAGACAATTAGGGCATAAGTTCAGTGGTCTCACTGTCTGCTGTCTGTCGTACACGTTTTCACTCAAATATTTTTGACATTTTCCTAAATTGCGGCTTTGTGAACAAAGCGGACAAATCTTTCTAGCGTTGGTCCTTTGTTCAGATTTTCCACTTTGGTGTGTTCTCGCATAGAATGAATTATGAGTACGTGGCATATCTTCGCCCGCTTCGCCATACTTGTCTATCCAATCTATGAAATGGATCAAATTTGGGTTAACAAGTTCTTTGCGGATGACATTTTCGTTCCACTTTATTATCATTGCAGGAGATAGTTTTTCTTTGATTACTCTGAGAACGGCGGATGATTGCAGGTCCGGCGTAAACTCGTGAAGAAGAAAAATTTGTGATAATGGTCTGAAAGAAGCTGCAAATGAAATGAAGCTGTCTGGGTTGTCTGTTGAAGGCTTGGGTCAGCGTTCCAGTTTGTCGAGATATGCTGCAATAACATTTTGTGGTCTCCCAAATCTTCTCTTGAGTTCGGTTATTGCATCGTGATAAAATTCTCCATTATATGAGTATCCAAATACGCTTTCCCTTGCGCGATCAGTGATAGCGTTTTGCAGATAGATGATTTTCTGTGCGTCCGAATGGGACACTTTATCATGTATTGTTGATTTGAAATAACAATACCACTCGTGCCATTTGAGGTGGTCTTCATTGTATGTCTTCAGTTGTGTCTTTGGCAAAATTATGTTTATGTGTGGTGTAAAAAGCAAATTGCTAAAATGTTCGTTGGTTGGATTGTTAGTGTGATTTTCAGGTGGTTGTGTAGCAGATTTGAAGTGAACTGTTGGTTGTCTGACATTGGAGCTGTCTTCGTATCTCTCCATTCTGTTTTCGCTGATTTTGTGTATTGCATGAGACCGGTTGCGGCAAGACCTTGTTTGTATTTCTATGTCAGATGTGTCTACTGATACTGTTGCCTTGCAGGTTGTCTCTGTTAATATGGTATTCTCATTGTAACGAGGTTGATTTCGATTCTCGGTTGAGAAATTGTTCCTATCCCTTAATTGTTTTTTTTATTCGAAGCAAGAGTTCGTGAATTTGTTAGGCAGTTCTCATGTTGTGTTGTTTGTTGGTGAGTTGTGTTTCTAGCAATAATTTGTAGTTTGGATGCTTGGTTCTTCGAGGAAACCTTTGCACAAGAATCGTTTCGTTGGATTTGTCCCTTCATCGCTTTCACTGTCACTGTCGTCACAGCTGTCCCCTGAGGGACAATTGGTAATAACTTTTTGTGTTTTGAGCGCTTTTGAATTTCTGAGTTATTTATCTGAAAGCTGATGGCTTTTAAACTTTGCTGAGTTATTTACTGTTGGTGTTGTTTGGGAAACCTGAATGTTTTTGTTGGATTTCACAAATTGAAATGCTGCGGTAAATTGATTATGCCAATTTGTTTCAATGTTATGACGCGTGGACAAAGAGGCGTTAACAAAGACGCGTGGACAAAGTCTTTTTTGTTTATAAATATGATATTATGTATATAAATATGTATAGGTAAATGGGTTTATATAGATATAGGTTACTTCGGATTGAGACCCTTTTACTTTTGTTACTTTGTTCTTTGTTCGAAAGATAGAACATGAAAAGTTAGTTGCTGGCAAACAATCCTTCTATCTCTTGTCATATTCTGAAACTATTTTCCTTCTCTTTTGGTATTTGTTTTTGATTATGCTATTTCTGCATTTTTTCTATTCTCCTTCCCTTTTGTGAGTTTTGAATTTTCCCTCTCTTTTTTCGTATTCGTTGACGGGCTGTAGTTGCAGTTCTCAATTGTTCTAAAATAAAGAAAACATTGAGTTATGTGAATACAGAAATTCGGTGTTGAGACGAATTCAAAAGTACTCCCCGTGTTGAGACGAATTCAAAAGTACTCCCCGTCTTTGCGTCAATTTTTTTTTCAATGTCTTTACGATTTTAATTTTATCTCAGAAGTTTTAGTTGCAGTTCGTTGTTTAGGGGTCACCAATGTTGACCAAGTTGCTTTTAAGATCGATTTGATAATAGTGAATTCAGAAACTTTGGTTTCAGCGGTAATTTAGCAAGGAAACATATGAACTAAAGTTAGAAATCAAATCATGCAAAAGTCAAATTAAAAAATTTTGAAATATTGAAGCTTGAGCTTCAACGCTAACCTCAATTTTAAGGTGTCCCGCTTTTTAACCCCTATTCATTTAACCCCCGATCTTTCAAGCACCATTTAATCACCCCTGTATCATTTAACCTCTATCTTTTAACCCCTCTATCATTTCACCCCGATTTTAATCTCTATAAAATAAGGATAATTAAATTAGCGATATAATCATTTGGCCGTGCCTCAGCGGCTCGTGGGACTCGATATGAAACTTTCACAACCGAACGAGGGATTAATATATCCACTCAAGGCGTTAGCTGATAGCATTATTGGGTCAATATTGGATGCCAATTAATTCAAAACAAATTAAAGAGACTTGTCATTAACAGGACAAAATGAGAAAACAAAAGGAGCAAAACCAGCGTTTTATAAAAACACAGTTCTGAGTAATAAAACCGTTAGCTGTCCATTGATTGATTCCAATACCAGTATTTATGAACCGGAGCATTGGTAGGGGTCGTAAGGAAAATTATGGAGGGAAAAGCAGGGGTTAATATGAAGCACGTCAAAACGCACTAAATTTTTTTATTGG
The DNA here is from genome assembly GCF_964194025.1 of Convolutriloba macropyga. Lineage (NCBI taxonomy): Eukaryota > Metazoa > Xenacoelomorpha > Acoela > Convolutidae > Convolutriloba > Convolutriloba macropyga. The sequence continues at coordinate 18,789,039 of NC_134474.1, forward strand.
GAACATCGAATTTTGTTTTCAAACTTTATTATTTTAATCTCGCTACCATTCGAGTGTCATTAAAAACTTTACTCAAGATTGAAACCCTGAAATTGAAATTGAGCAGATTATAAAGGTAGCTCACAATCCAATCCCAATAACCTGATTAGTTGCAAACCATCCTGCGGGGATCCAACGATTACTTCATTGTCGCTGCGCGACTATAAATAATCACATTTTACAGATATCAAAAATTAACCAAAAATGACACCAACAGATAAAATCTCTAAGATAATTTTAAATTAGGAGAGGAAGGTTCAAAATGTTTTCCTAGATGGTTGCTATTAGTAGCTGTACTTTATAAAGATTGTATGGGAAAGTTTTGGGGCACTGCTTTTGACAACTATAAGCGATTTCAGTGAAAACAGTTGATATGTTTTTTTTAAAAAAACGTTTACTCTCAAAAAGAGTTGGCTATATCCACATAAGACAAGATATAACTTAGATTTTGTGTGCATGAAAGTGGCAGCGAAACCAATAATGATTTCGCGGTGTGAAATCAATTCAAATTGCTTCTCACAAAGTTTTCCCATTAGTGACTGGGATTCTTTAGAGGCGATATCTAGCAATATTGCACAAGCAGAATCGCACGAGCAAACAGCAAAATTGCACGCTTTTCGAAAATGCCAAATCTGAAGCGAAGCCTTAATTAAAACACTCACGTGCACATTTTAAAATACCGAAAGTCTGCAATGCCAGAAGTTAAATGCCAGAAGTTGCTACTTAGCCAGAAGTTGAATTTCATTGACTTTCGTCATTTTAAAACGTACAACGCGTTTCGTGTTTTAAGCATAGTTAAGTGACTCTGCAGAACTCACTTCGAAACTCTGACTTAATATCTCGAACGCGGTTCTCGATAAACGCCTGAAGCTCTCAGTGACTTCAAGCAGAGTCACATAACCATTACAAACGATATTCTCGTTTATGATCACAGTAAAATTCCAGCAATCCAAGCCCCACCAAAACAAACAGCATCAACAATGCAAAATCCAGAAATAATTTAAAGTAACTTTTCTCCATCGCAATCACATCAAACAAAAACATCATTTTTGCTAGAAAAATGATCAAACTATAGTCTTAAACTTAGTGAGAATTAGAAAAAAAGTTTAACTTACCAGATTAGAAAGACAACAGCAAATTGATTTTGATCAGAGAATTTATATAAATGAATCGTCAAGAAATGGTGCTTAGAATCAATATTCGGTTCAAAATGGTGAATCTAGATAACTAATATTAGAGTGAGAATGTTTGATGTAAAATTTTCCCAGCATGTATTGAATCATTATGTGGACTGGAAATGTGAACCAATTCTTAGAGAAGTGTAAATGCATACCATCTATGGTACCCCCTGCGATTGATTTCTGGGAAATTTGCAGAAGCAAATCATATTGGGTAACCCTTGCGACCCCCACTGTAAATCATGGTGCTAAGAATATTTTTGTATCTTGAATTTCTCGCACTGATAATGGGTTTTTATACAGCTGATTTTCAAGTCCTTTTTCGTCCCCAAAATCAAATCACCATCTTGACCTAATAATCAGATCTCCATAACCAAACAGGTTAGGGGCCCAGCAATTTTCTAAGTCATAAAACTGATTTCTAAAACAAAACTAATTGGTTGTTGACAGTCATAATCCTTTCCTGCTTAGTACCTTTTCTTTTCACAATTGTTTAGCCTGCTCAAACTACTATGGATTAACAGACAGTGAAGCTGCTGACCTACACAGTAAAACCATAGGACATTCCAATCTGGAGCACAAGATTTGTGGCAATGATGCAGACGAAGGGACTCTAAAAATCACTACTTGGTACAGACAGAGGAGCAACCCAATGTGTCTGCACCACTAGCCAATGGGGCGAGCAATGATGAAAGGAAGAACCACAAGGAACTAAAGGATGTGTGATACCTCTGACTGTGCAGGTACGTATACGGGCCACGAATCCGCTTTAGAACTTTAGAACTGGATTCGAGGTGCAAATCCAAGGTTTTAATAATTTTTGGGATACCACTTTTAGTTTTGCTTAGCAATAGAGTTACGAATCAGTAGTCGTAATCTGATGACGTGGAACTCCTCCTCAAATCCAACAAGATTCTTCTGTTTGCAAAATGGAGTAGATTAAGAACAACTGAAATGAATGAGGAAATTTAAGCGAATGAAGATGTAATCAAAAGTGGTTGATCTGAACATAACTGAAAAGTTGACATATTAGTCAGCGGCAAACTTTACATAAGTGAACTATGACTTTTAATCAGACAAGGGCAAACTTAAAATGATTTGGTACTAAATAACAGAATATGAACTTAATATGGTACAACCGTACCACATATCCTCGGCTCTAAATAAATTTTAAACTGCAACAGTGTAAAATTTATGATATTAATAACATATGTACTGGTTTTTATAATTAATAGATATTGAGAGCAACAACAATCCAACAGAAAATTGCAGTGGAATTGAATTGCTAGAGAAATAAATTTAATGTAAAATCTTTACATTTACGTTCATTCGTAAACATAAAAAATAAATAAAAGCACAATTGAGGTGCGAATCCCATAAGATTGAAATTTTACGGTTTACTGCTACGTAACCAAAACTTAATTTAACGGCTGTAAACGAAACACGTTCACAAATAAATATTGAACTTTAACAGAAAATCTGCGCAATGGTAGCACAAATCCAGGTCTACGTTAAATATCGAACAATGGAATGAATTAAAATTTAATGAAAGCAACAATTTAAACAGTTTTTAACATGACAGTTTTACTTAGTTTAAATTTGATTTTCTGCGTCAAAGACGCTCATGCTAATCTTGTAGCATAATTTTTGTATTCATAACTCTCGGGAAACCATGTTCCAACTGGAGTAGGTGCAGGAGGACTCACTACTGGCAGCTCAAAATATGTCTCCGATGCAGGAGGTTGTGATGCCTGTTCTTGAATTATTGTTTCTATGACCGGGTTTGCGGTCTTATGTCTTTTGGTGCAGGGGCAGCAGAGTCATTGCTAACTGAGCACACGGAGCTTTTTAAACCAAATTAATCTGAGGCTCTTCTGTTTCTTTTGGTTTTCGATGTAGACGGCTAAGCGGTTGATGAAGTGACCGTTGACGCAGCAACTGAGGAGGCATTCGACGTGTTTAGCGTGGTGGATAATTGTCTCGAACGATTGCTTCCCGTTTGTGGCTGTTTGGGTTTGCGGGAAGACATGGCCTTAGAGATGTTGCTGTTAGCGGACAAAACTCCTGAAGCAGCATCAGACTGGGTTGGTCTATGGCGAATTTTTATCTCCCCACGATATTTCTTTTTGAGATCTTTCGTATGTTGAGCATTTTTTCCCGTTGTCTTCTCATAAGGGAGAGGGCGTCGTTGGGCGTATTGCCAGAGGTCCGTATTACTCTCAACGCGTGTGCCAAATTTTGCGATATCGTTGTTTCGCACTCTGACCTCAGGAACTCCGGGTTCGTTTATCACGGTTGTCGTAGGTGACCTGCGCACAACCGTAATGCCCGGTGCCAACGTTTCCCACAACCACGGAGATCCCATTTTGACCTTTTGGACACTTTGTGTGCCAGTTTGATTTCCAGGGATTTTTCCAACCGCGGTATCGGGTTGTTGAGTTTGGGATGCATTATGAACCGGGATACTGATGTGTTATGCTTTCCATTGTATCTGCGTTCAGCATCCACGTGAGCCTTTTGCATTGCTTCTTCTATTAGGATGTCGCTGCGGTCATCGGTCACCCATCCGTTTTCGTCGAGGAAGTCCTCCACGGGAATAGTATCAGCGTCAAAATAGTGGTGGAGAAGGTTTTCGTATGATGAATTTGATGACTTTGGTATTGTACTAATATTGCTTAGTGGTGTGTTCGGCTTTCTTCCAAAATGTGCTTGGAAAGGTGTTATATTTGTTGTCTGTTGTTTGCATATACGCAATTGATCTACTATTGACTTTATTGCTTTTTTAATTGTGAATGTGTTATTTCTACTATCTAATTTCATGCAGCTTAAGCGTCTTTTAATAGTTTGTATCAAACGCTCTACTAATCCAATAGCTCTATGGTCATTAGCAGGGGCAGTAGTTTGTTAATATTATGTTGTCTGCAGAAACTCTTTACTTTATATCCAATTAAACAACGTGCTTGATCTAACCTAATATTACGGGGGACACCGTGTATTTGAATGTATCCATCTAAAAATTTAGTTACATTAGGTCCGTTAGCTTTTTCTATGACTTTTACAGTAGGGTATTTGGAAAAACAGCCAATACATGCAAGAAAATGAATATCTTGATCTTTTTCATTCGCAATGGGGCCGCCGAAATCAATATGTATTTCTTGATTAGGTTTGGAACAATTTAGTAAAGGCTTCCATTCCGACGCCGGAACAACTGGTTTGAGTTTATTACAAATATCAGTACAAGGCTTGCACTGGGCAGCCTTGTTGAGAACTTAACTGTGCACATACGGCCAGAACGCATACTGCCCAAGAGTTATCATGCCATAACTGCCGGGGTGCGTGAGATGAAGGCTTTCTACCACTGCATCTTGGATTGAGTGTGGGATTCCACACGTTCAACCACGGAATTGCAACCGGATCGCACGTGAAGGTCCCTCCAATATGAGAACAAGTAAGGGTTCACCTCTTTACACCGTTGTGGATCATTTTGCAAGATGCAATCGCGCACCTCTTTGAGGACCGCGTCCTTGCTGGTAACCATGGCCAAAATTCCTTTCGTAAATAACTGCGTGAGGTTACTTTCGAACACTTCTTCCTTCGACAATTCCAGGTTGAGAGAGTTTTGACCTTCGTCTGATGAGCGTGTTGAATTTACTGCCGAGTTTGGTGTGGACTGGAACGTGACCCTGCTGTGGTTGGGAGGGGTTTGTGGGTTTGATTTAGGGCCGCTCATATTTCCTTGTGAAACGGAATGGATGTGTGTTGTGTTTGAATTTAATTCAGAGTGGGATTTGATTTGAATTGAGGTTGTATTTGAATTTGTTTTGAGATGGATTTGAGCTACGTTTGCAGAATTCTCAAGAAGCAATTGAGCAGTGTTACGATTCATGGCAGAAAGTAAATTGGGATAGTTTGTTGAGTGAAGATGTGAGGCACGTGTGGAATGTGTGTAATTGACGCTGCTAAAGCGCTGTGATTGGCAGTTTTGCTGTGTGGTATTTACATAAATTGCTGCAATAGCGTCACAAATGCGGGTAAATGTTGCTACCGCAAATTCTTCATCGTATTTGTTTGTAACTTTTGCTTCTTGATTTGGTTGGCGGGAAATGTAATCTACCAGCCCCATTTTGGCGCCTAGTATATGTTCAATATTGAAATCAAAGGGTAAAAGAAGATCTACCCAACGGGTTAAACGACTTTTAAATGATTGTTTAGAACGGTGTTCTTTCATAATTGAAAGTAGTGCTCGATGATCTGTGATGATTGTGAATGATTTGCCAAATAAGTAAAATTTAAAATATTCTACGGACCACACAACCTCTAATTATTCTAGCTCGTTTACACTATAACGTTCCTCGTTTGAGTTTAGGAAACGAGACACGAATGCAACTGTATGTCTACCTGTCCGTGAACGTTGTTCTAATGCTGCTCCTAATCCAGCTCTAGATGCATCGCACTTGATCCGCGTTTCCAAGTGTGGATTATAATGTGTATTTTCTGTTGCATTTGCTACTTTATTTTTAATTGATTGAAATTGAATTTCAAGTTTATCATTTCAGACAAATTTTGTGTTCTTTTTAAGTAATGGCCGAAGTGGATGACATAATTGGGATAAATTGGGAATGAATTTTCCTAGGTATTGGACTGAACCTAGAAATCGGCGTAATTGTTTTAGGTTTTTAGGCGCTGATAAATTTAAGGTTGCTGTTGTTTTTGATTCAAGTGGTGCGATTCCTGACTGAGTAAATTTGTGTCCTAACTATTCAATTTTGGTTTTAGCGAAATGAAATTTAGGTAAATTTATTCTCAAATTATCGTCGTCCAATTTTTTTAAACATTTGTAGACTAACTTTAAGTGGTCCTCTTTAGAACCACCACTAACTATTATAATATCGTCCAAGAAACAATGAGTATTCATAAGTCCAACTAATGTATAATCCATTACTTTTTGAAATGCTGCTGGCATGTCAGTTAGTCCGTAGAAACCGGTAATAAAGCAATATGTACCAGTTCCCTCACCGCTAATAATATTGAAGTTGCAATGCCGGGCCGTTTCCGGGTCTAAATTAAGTTGACTGTATGCGTACTTCAAATCCAATGTTGAAAAATATGCTGTTTCCTGTGATGCATTTGTATTTATATTTTGTTGAACCGTGTCAATTAAATTATCTACATTCGGCATTTGATATTTGTTTTTATGGATAGATTTATTTAAAAATTTTGAATCTAAAGCCAGTTTAACTGTTTTATCTCTTTTTACCGTGATAACTATGGGTGAAATGAAATTTTTATCTGAACAACTGTTTAACTTTATGATGTGTTTTTCTTCAAGTAATTTATTAAGTTCGGCATTGACTAGTGGTTGTAAATTAATTGGGACTTTGCGTCCTTTTTGATGTGTAGGTGTAAAGTGTTTATGAAACGTAGATTTAACTGAATGTTTCAAAGGTTTACCGATTCTTGTGATAAGACCAGCAAAATCAAATGCTATTTGTTTGTGGATTGAGCATTGGTTTTGATCAACGTTTGCGATTTGTTTCAACTGGGCGAGAGAAAAGCCTAGCTTTGGGAAGAGATCTCGTCCGATGATGGGTCTATGACCATCCTCCACTACTGTCACATCGACGTCCGTAGCCACACAATCGTTACACTTGATTGACGTTTTAATCTTTCCAATGATCTTGATTAATTCATTAGACAAAGTATTTAGGTCCTGCATCTCTGGTGACTCTACCCAATAGCTTTCTTTACACTCTGACACCACAGTGGTAGCGAAACTTTTATTGATTATAGTGCACACGCTGCCCGAATCCACCAAAGCCTTTGTCTTGGTATTCCCGATACAAGTGTCCAAATTCACCGGCTCCACCTCTCGAGTGTCGCTATTAATAGAAATCGCAGCAACACAGTTATCATCATAGTCGTCATAACATGAATCGTAGTGTGCATCGTAGATACCTTGCTTTTGGAGCAATCTATCTATATGGTTGACTTGCTCTGTCACTGTTGCTGAAATACCCACCGCGGCCGCTTCGGAGATAGAATCATCTACATTGTTCACTCTGGGTTTCGGTTTGTATGGATGTTTAGGTTTCCGACAAACTGTCGTGAAATGGTTAGCAATACCGCAATTATTACAATTCTTCCCACGGTCAGGGGAATTTTGTCAATGTGCGGCTGACCATCCATAGCCACAGTTTAGACAAATTGTAGGCTTTACGAAATGACTGGTTGGTGGACGCGACCTATTCAAAGATCCTTGTTCATTGTTCACTGATGCTATTGTAATATCGTTCGTAGTTGGATGAACAGAAGTCCCAGATATCTTTATCTGATACTATATGCCCATCTCAATGTTCATGGCAAATTCTAGTGCCTTTTTAGCTGTTCTTGTTTCATTTTATAATTCCCTTTGAATTTCGCAGTCTTGCATGTTTGCTAAGAAGTCGGTTGATGAAAAAATTCTACGGTTGCCTTCGGGAACTGTCCTTGAATCGCAATTCAAGGACAGTTCCCGAAGGCAACCGTAGAACTTTTCCACAGGTTCTCCCTTCAATTTTTTCCTGGTGAGGAAGGTATACCGATCAAAGATGATATTTCGTTGTTTGGTAAACACTTGATCTAGGCTTTCCCAAAGATCCTTTGTTGTTACGCGATCAATCTGGATAGTCGGTTCTTGGAAAACAAAAACTCGTCTACCCTCCATCCCCAGGCTGAGATAAGTCAAAGAGACGGCATTGTTATTGCAATTATCCAGGGTTTGTCACCACACAATATACCTACGAGTTCTATCTTCTGGCAACGATTTAGCCACGCATTCTTAAGTTGCTCGTTTCGCGTTTTTCGATCTCTTTCGCTCTGAGATGTGCTATTTTCAACATTATCCTTGCATATAGGTTCCGGAGGTAGGGTGATCTTGAAAATCCAGGGGATATTCGCGTAGGGTGTCAGTCGAAATGCCCTCTTTTGCCAGGATAGCCAACTTCCACATTATCTGCCAGCGGTCCCATCTCAAAGGTGGTTCTAGTGTTGGTTTCTCCCAAAAGGGTTCGATTCCAAGGAATGCACGTACTTTGACTGCTGACTGTGCCATGTAATACCTCTGATTGTGGAGGTACGTATACGAGCCAGAACTTTAGAACTGGGTTCGAGGTGCGAATCCAAGGTTTTACTAATTTGTGGGATTACCACTTTTAGTTTTGCTTAGCAATAGAGTTACGAATGTAGTCGTAATCTGATGACGTGGAAATCCTCCTCAAATCCAACAGGATTTTTCTGATTACAAAACGGAGTAGATTAAGAACAATTGAATTGAATGAGGAAAGTTAAGCGAATGAAGATATATTCAAAAGTGGGTCATATGAACAAAACTGAAAAGTTGACTAATTAGTCGGCGGCAAACTTAACATAAGTGAACTATGACTTTCAATCAGACAAGGGCAAACTTAAAATGATTTGGTACTAAACAACAGAATTTGAATTTATTATGGTACAATCGTACCACAGAATGCATATGAGAAGGAAGTTGCAGACATCAAGGAGAAACGGAACAATGTGTGGTGCCATCGGGCACTGACTCTAGATGCAACAACCCTCATGCTGATGAGACATAACTGTGTGGGAGATGACGGCATCGGAGATGGAGCAAAGGCTTGGAAGCTTTTGCGAGAGAGATTTCAAATTGTTGAGACGCTGACAGTGGTGACTTTGGTGGCGCAGCTTGCTCGACTGCAGCTCGAAAATGCTGAGGATTTGGATAGCTTCTTCATCAGAGGACAGGAGTTGCTCACAAGACTACAAGAAGCAGGGGAAGCAGTCCCAGAGACCCTCTTTAACGCCTTGGTCCTCAATGGTCAGACAATGAGGTATGAAAGTATTGTTATACAGGAAATCCTTATCCCGGCAACGAACTTCCACGAGAGTACAGCACAGAGGCACAAGGGACGGAGTGGTTCAGTGGCACTGGCAGTGAAGCGTGACTTCAAGAAGGGACCCATGAAAGGCAACTGCTTTGTGTGTGGGATCCCCGGACACTTTGCTATGGACTGCAGGAGGAAGGAGACAGCACAATGCAGCAAGTGTGGTGAGAAAGGTCACCTAGACAGGGCATGCAAGAGACAAAGAGATGGAAGTAAACATGAGTCAGCGAAAATGTGTCTAACATTGGCTTCACTAGACGATGACTACTGGGCAGCTCTTACCCAGCGGAAGACAGCAGGCATGCTAGTGGACAGTGGTTGTACAGATCACATAGTGACGAACATCGATGCGTTCCTGGACTTTGTGACCATTCTATCAGTGGTCAGAAATCCCAAAGGAAAAACTTCCAGAGTGGTGAGCAGAAGCTGTGTGAGGACCGGCATACACTCAAATAAAGGGGAATTCCAATGCGAACTCAAAAATGTTTTATGTGTGTCGGACTATTCTTCAAACCTCTTATCAGTCTCAAGATGCACGGAGTGGGGACATAGCTTCACTTTCGAGAAAAGAAATAGCTGCATGAAACTCCAGAAGGGAACTCGGGTAAAATTAACGCAAAAAAATAATTTGTTTTTCTTACCCTGCAGCGTTCTAGAACTCAAGATGAGCTCCAACAACGTGAAACGTGACAGTGCAAGGAAGTGGCACAGAGGATTGGGTCATTTGAATCAAGCGGATGTGGTCAGGAATGCACCAGAGACAGTGGGGGAACTCGATGATGTATGCAATGTGTGCGCATTGGCCAAGATCACAAAGACTCCAGTACCAAGAGTGGCAGAAACCGAAGCAGAAGAGGAGCTGGAGAGGTTGTTTACAGACGTGATGGTACCTCTCAGAGTAGAGTCACTGTCAGGGTTCCAGTTATGCATTGTGTTTGCAGACCAGTACACAAAATTTGTGTTTGTGGACTTGCTTAAGGCAAAGAGTGAAGCACTGGCCAGCCTGAAAAAGTTTGTTCTCAATGTGGGGACATCCAAGAAGCTGAGACAAAACAATACGAAGGAGTTTTTCTCAGAGCAGTTCATAATGTACTTTTAAATGCAGTGTACAGGAGAAGACCATACCAGAGACGCCACAACAGAACGGGTTAGCTGAGAGGTGAAACAAGACACTGCTGGAGATGGCAAGATGCTTGCTCGTTGACTCGGGTCATCCCAAGATGATGTGGGAGCAGCAATTCTTCATGCAACAGGGATCAAGAACTTGGTTGTGAGACGAGGAGAAGAATAATGCCCAGCAGAGTTGATGTGAAGAATAAAACTTAAGCTTTCAATTAGTAAACTATCTATTTTTGATTTCACAGTCTTCTTGAGGAAGTAGTACAGAGATGTCAGCAAAATTGAACCCAAGGCACTGAAAGGAAAATTTGTGGGTTACACTGAAGGAGACAACAGATAGCTGTTGTACGTACCCAACATACGCAAGGTTGTGGCAGTTCGAGATGTGATCATCAAGGAGTCCGAAATGGGCTCAATCCCCGACAACACAGAGACGCCCGACCTACTAGATGAGGGGTCACAGCAACTGGGGATCTGGCACCCAGATGATGGTCATCAAGACGATGGCAACAAAGAGGAGCAGGGCACACCTACTGCAATAAAGGTGGAGTGGCATGACTCGGAGAGCGTGAACACTCAAGAAACGACACTGAGACGAGATGCCTCAGATGTTAAGGAAGCAGCACTGGATGAAGAATCTACTGCAACAGGAGGGCGTCTCGGAGACTTGGAATCAAGGGAAGACAGTGAAACGGAGGACTTCTCACAGACAGTTGGCTTCTTTGAAGAGGAACTGGAGCAAACGGAGAGGGCAGAGCCCCGACTAGGGACTCGAGGAAGGAATGTTCCGCAATTTTTTGGAGAAGTCAGGACCCATCTTGCTGAGACTCAGGGTGACTATGTGGAACACAAAACAGTCTGCGAAGCCAAGCAAGGTGATGATTGGGACCAGTGGCACCGGGCAATAAAGGACAAGGTAAAGGCACTCCAATACAACGAGACTTGGAACCTCGTGAGACCACCCACAGACAGGGACGTCATACCGGGCAAATGGGTCTACAAAGTGAAATTGGGACCCAGTGGTCAAGTGTACAAATACAAAGCACGCTATGTGGCAAAAAGCTTAAACAGGTAGAAGGACTGGAGTATTTTGAGACTTTTTTGCCTACCTGTAGGCCAGAGACATTCAGGATTATGTTTGCGAAGCAACTATCAGCGAAGCAGGGCCAAGTGTTGCACCAGCTTGATGTCAAGACGGCTTTCCTGCACTCACCAATAGAGGAAAAAGTGTATCTGGAACAGCCACAAGAGTTTGTAAAACAAGGATCAGACGGAGAGAAATTAGTAAGCCGACTGAATAAATCAATTTATGATGCCTTGAAACAGGCAGCTAACAACTGGTATAAGGAACTGACAAACTTCTTACTGAGACAGGGGTTCAGCAGAAGCAGGAATGACCATTTCTTGTTCGCAAGAGCAGAGACAAAGGATCACACCTTCATCTTGGTCTAGTTTGGCGACATCATAGTGGCATCAAGAAGCATGACAGTGATCTGCGATGTCAAAAAGGCACTCGATGCAACATTTCACATGGAAGACAGGGGGAGATTACACTGGTTTCTGGGTCTAAGAAACAGACGAGAAGATGGCAAAGTCACAGTTGACCCAGAACGCTACATAGAAACAATGCTTGAGCGGTTTCAAATGGATCAATGCAAACCCTCAAAAACTCCAGCTGATTTGAATTTGAAAATTCAAACAGCACAGAACGGAGAAGAAGAAGTGGACCAGAGGTTCTACAGAAGCTTGGTTGGATCACTTCTGTATCTGGTCAAACAGACGAGGCCAGACATCATGTTCACAGTCAACATTCTGTCCAGACACAAGAATGCACCTACCAATCAACACTGGATGTGCGGAAAAAGACTTCTGAGGTATCTTCAAGGTTCAAAAGGTTTAAAACTTACTTACACAAAAGAAGATAATTATGATTTAGTGGGGGAAAGTGATGCAGACTGGTCTGGTGACGTGAAAGACAGAAAATCAACGACGGGCTACTACTTCAAGCTCAACGGACGTGGCGAAGCACTCAGCTGGGGTTTCAAGAAGCAGGCCACAGTTGCTCTTTCTTCATCAGAAGCAGAATATCAGGGCATGGCAGCAACAGTTCAAGAAGCATTGTATCTGAATCAACATCTGGAGAATTTCGGCATCCAACAGAAACATCCAATAGCAATTGGAGAGGACAACAAGGGGAGCAAACACATTGAGACAAAATTTCACTTCATTCGGAACAAGACGGAAGATGGGACTATTTCAATTCATTACGTTCCTACTGACAAAATGGCAGCCGACATCTTCACGAAATCTTTATCAAAGGTGGAAACATTCAGAACTGTTTTCATGGGAACAGACTCTACACAATCAGTTCAAGTCCCGAGTGGGGGTGTTAGAATAGTGATCAAACTATAGTCTTAAACTTAGTGAGAATTATAAAGAAAGTTTAACTTACCAGATTAGAAAGACAAAAGCAAATTGATCTTGATCAGAGATTTTATATAAATGAATCGTCCATCTATGGTACCCCCTGCGATTGAGTTTTGGGAAATTTGCAGAAGCAAACCATATTGGGTAACACTTGCGACCCCCACTGTAAATCATGGTGCTAAGATTAGTTTTGTATCTTGACTTTCTCGCACTGATAATGGGTATATATACAGCTAATTGTTGAGCCTTTTTTCATCCCGAAAATCAAATCACCATCTTGATCTAATAATCGGATCTCATATGTAAATCTCTAAATTCTACTGTTAAATATCATTCTTGTTATTCTCTCATTTTGAGAAATTAATTTTTCTACTTAGTTAAAAACGCTTTTTATTCAGCTTGCGAAAACCCATAACTCAACAATCTTCACAAAACAATGTACTGCGATAAAACTATTGACTCCGATTCATCAAACGCTTCTTCCGGTTACAAATTAGCAAGCAAGAAAACAAAAGGGCAACTTACTTTGATTTTGATACAAACGCAATACATACCAGCAAAATGTTGAGAACAGCAAATAGAGTCATTCAATCTACTACGAGCTATATCTATTCTGTCTCCGATGCAACGACAACATTGATTGGCCAACGTTACCCCGAAACCCGCATGAACGCTTCACTTGTGACCCAAACCCCAATATACCGACGGGAACGACTGTTCTCAAAACAGAACATTTTTGCGTTTCTTCAGTATACGATACGATTGTATTGTTAAAAACTCTTCAAAATATCATTATTGTAGGTTTACGGTAAATGTAGGAGGGGCATGCTCTATGTGACCATAAAACTGGGCATATAAAAGGAAAGAACGAAAAAAATGACCAAAAGAAAGTAGAATAAAAATGGCAAAAAAGGAAGACAAACTACTCGAATTACAGCGGAAGGGGCTGCTTAAAACTTGAATGATATTTGACTAAATGCCCTGCTGATATGACAATTAATTTACCTCTGTGTAACCAGAAACAAACTTTCCAAATAATAGTAATTTTAATTGGTTGTCACAAATTTTTTGGTCTTTCTTTCTTTCTATAATTTTCCGCCACCAAGCTAACGTTGGCTACCTTTTATCAATATATAATGGAGATATAATTTTGTGCGTGTAGGAAGTTGGTAATAAGAAAAAACAGCATCCTCTAATCTGAAAGGCATTGACTGCTTTTGAGGGATTGAAAGCTGTTAAGTCACTATCAAGATTCGGTCTGTATATATTATTTATATATATATATATATATATATATATATATATATATATATATATATATATATATATATATATATGTATATATACAGCTATGTATATATATATATATATATATATATATATATATATATATATATATTTATATATATATATATATATATATATATATTATATCAGTTTTGCTTTTTGTTAATTGGTAAGATTACTTTGTTGCCTTATGCGACTTGCCTTACTCTCAAAATGACTTCTGCCTTTTCTTTCATTTTAATTTTTGTTTATTTTAACTGAAGGAGATAAGGTCAGCTGAGTATATGTCATCCAATCCATTTAAAAAAGTTCTTTAGGGCAGCTAATAGAAACAGTTCGTAAGTTGTTGAAGTTCTTCTAAACCAAAATTTGTCATCTTATCAATTACTAAAAAAAACTCAAGTTTCTCATTTTTCTGGCTTAATTCTTTTTTACTTAGCTTTTTGGGAGCCCAGTTCAGCAAAGCTATCGCAGTTTTTCTATGGAAATTTTACAACTATTTTCAACTTTTGCTCAATCGACCTCATGGGTTTAAAATGATATAGCCAGCGACGAGTTGTAATATTTCTCAATGCGGATGCGTTGTTATCGATGTGCTTAAGTGATATCAAACAACTGATCACTGATAGTGATTGCCTGCCACCTTTAATTGCTTATGGTACGTTTTGCCTGCCAAAGTTAATCTACTAAAGTCTGCTCTAAGTAGGGAATTTTAAAATGCCGCAGGGGAAGAAGTAACGGAAGTGGTTTGCCGATATGTTCCGCCCATTGTTGCGTGCTCATTTTGGAGATTTGCTCATATGAGTGTTCTCCTCCTAACTGAATAGTTGTTTCACAAATTAGAAACCCAAATGATCACGTAAGTCTCCCTCAGTATTTGTGATACAACTAGCAACGGTCTTTTAGAATCCGCCAAGTTCTTGACACTGTTTGATCATTGCTTCATTTTTAAAATTACACTGAAATTCTATTTAATTGTTTACAGACAGCAAATTTAGTGGTGCTATGCAGCGGTTGGAGTTTCATGCGTTATATCGTAGTTCTTTCCATTTTGGTGTCGCCCTTCCCAACTAAAAGTTACAATTTTTTGGCTAACAGTTTACAAATTACTTTGCTTTCTGCCTTAAAATGATAATTCGTCTTTTGTAATGACTAAGTGTTCTGTTGGTGGGGCTCTCGACCCTAAGATGAGTCATTCCATGTTTCCACTATGAACACCATCATTTTTTTTCTAGATGTCTTGCTTGCTTTTGCAGAGGCTTTGTTCGCTAGAATGTTTATCACTATACACTCATTAACATGTTCGGCAATAATAATTGTATTGCCGCATCCAGAGCATTACCAAGATTTAGCTGTTTTGGCACAATTTTGACACCGATTTCAAGCGCCACTGCTGGCCCATAAGATTCTTCCCATTTTGATGTCCAGGGTTTTGGTGCTATCCAGGGTTTTGGTCCAGGGTTTTGGTGCTATTAAG
This sequence comes from Convolutriloba macropyga, assembly GCF_964194025.1. NCBI lineage: Eukaryota > Metazoa > Xenacoelomorpha > Acoela > Convolutidae > Convolutriloba > Convolutriloba macropyga. Next base: position 18,804,482 of record NC_134474.1, read on the forward strand.
GAAAATGTCACTTGTAAGGATTTTTTGCTATTGCTTCATGCTCACATTTTGCAGTGAGACCATAAGACAATGATAACGCATAGCCCCATTACCGAACAAACTATAATGAGGAGGGATCCAAGAAACCAACATTTAAATTATTATTTGACACCAACTTCAAGCAGGTTCTTCACCTATATAACACATTCATGTTTGATGAAAATCTGTGTCGTCATATAACGAACAGGTACTTAACGCAAAGGGCCCACCATACCTACATTGATACAAGTATTGAGGACTTCCAAAATTAATTCATCGCTGGCAGGAGGCTCTGTGCCGTCTTCTTGCTGCCGAATTTGAATGACAATAGGGGGAGGAATTCTTCTGTCCTCTGTTGTATCACTATCGAGACCCCCTGGCACTTCTTCCAACACCTGTTAACGTACAACATGATATATTTTTTCTCCCTGAAGGCATCAAATTTTTCCCTGAATTAACCAACAGCTGTTTTGAATGATCTAAAAAACTCGCCACACTAATGAATGAGGGGAAAGTCTGATCATAGGACTTGATATGAATTTGTCTCATTATATATTTCAATTTCAATTTTTTTCAATTTAATTTTGCAGATATCTCCATAATCAAAGTTATGAATTTACAATAACTACAAGGACGCAAAACGAGCAAACACCTGCTCTTTAAATTGCGCCCCAATTTTTTTTTTCAAATTTTATAGTTTTCAATTTTTGGGTTTGACCATAAGCAATTTTGAGGGAGGACCTTGACTAGGGAATATCATTCTTTTCTCGTCTCCCGGAAATACGTGCAGAACACCCCTTGAAGCTTAAAGGTCAAAGACTTTAACTACCCATGCTGAGGACCCATCCGGAAGTGACCTCAGATCAGACCCAACTCCTACGCACATGGTGTGTTTCCAGACCAAAGTTACAGGGTCTGGAATTTGGTTCGACCGCACATAACCGCACCGTTTTCGCAGCACAATTTCTTTTTGCGCTTTTTAGGTTAGGTGAAAATTATCCAACAAATTTTTGCTTTGGAATTTACGTGCATTATATGGCAATTTGTGCAGTAATGATACAAAACAACGAGCCAGCCATTATACGGTCTCTACTGGATTCTTTTGTACCCCCATGACCAGACTTAAGCTCATTTGGCGCCATTTTCTACCTGGGCATGATGAAAAGTTCTGATTACCTCTCTGAGAGTGTCTGTGAAATCTTGAACCATGTCTGTATCATTCTTCAGAGGTTCAGGCAGCTCAAGCAAATCCAACTCAGGGTCGTCAAGTGTTTGGAATACTAGGCGGAAGGAATCCAGCATGGTCTCGTTTGTCTTGCATTTGTCAGCCAATTGTTGCATCTCGTCTAATAGGCTTTGAGAAAGATTGATTGAAACGAGAGCGAAAGCCACGACGCTCAGAAGTTTCTGAGAAAGACGTCGTCTGCTCATGGACATCTTTTGGACTCACAAACGAAACTAAACACACAAGTTGGAACATACCAAAAGATTTTAAAAAACCACCAAAAAGCTGAAAGCTGAAAGGACTATCTTACGAACAAGAAACGTGCCGAAACGTGTTTGTTTTCACAGTCTTCGCCTACATTTCATCAGTTCCAGGATGAGGTCCGCAACCCGCTGCATGCGTTGGCCAGACGTAGCTGGGTATTGTATTGGCCAGACCGAACAGACGTTGTTTTCAGTGGGCCAGACTAAACAGAAGTTGGCAACCATTGGCCAGACTGAATAGACTTTGCCCATTCTTTTGTCCAGACTAAGAAGACTATTGGCCAGACCAAACAAACCCTATAGGCAGACCAATGGCCAGACCGCTTTAAAAATGTAGAAACAATCAATGAAAATTATAGATAAAGGTGATGGTCAACAGTGATCGGCTTTCGGCATGAAACACAGTCAACGGAGCACACATTTATGAATTTTGCGAATGACACGTCCTTCTTTTAACTGAACCTTTGGTCTTCGGATAAGGGTAATAGCCCACACCGAGCAGACCGAAATGTGGGAAAATGTCTTTTGATCAGAAGGAAGGCGCCACCGAGATGTATTTCAGACCCCCAGTCGGTCTGGCCAATACTTGACTCTCGTTGTGGACATCATCCTGGATTTTGCGTGAAACATCGGTGCCCGTTGAGTTTTCGATACGTAAATTTCAATGGGCGCAAAATGAAAAAATAACGCGAGTTCTCGAAACTTTCAAAGACGCTGAATTAACATTTGTTAAAACTATATTCATCAAATTTATCAAATTTCCATATCCAATCTGGGATTTTCTTGACGTATCTTTATCTCTCATTCCTCCATTTGTCTCTGAATATGAAAATTTTTGAAAACAAAATGTTAAGTTAAGCCATCTTAGTTGTTCTTGGGCAAAAAGAACAGTTACTTTATTAAAAACTAAAAGAAAGATTGAGATTTGAATTGACGATCCTGATACTAGTGCAATGTCAACTAAACAAAAGCAAATTCTTTAAAACAGTCCGCATTTTTGAACAATTTTTTTTGGACAAGACACAACTGTTTTATATACAGTGTTTGACTTCACTGGCAAATTATCTTTATCAAACAAGATTACATGACTGACCAAATCATATAGAAAAATGGGGCTTTTATCTAAAATTGCAATAAAGTTATCAGCCAATGGCTGTTTTTTTTGCAGTGACTTTATCAGAGTAACAAAATCAGTACACTGAAAGTTCAGCGTCAACAAGGCGGCTCGCTAATGTGCGATCGCACATAAGGTTCCCGACCCCGCTCATCCAGAATTTTGGCATAATTGTCTACCAAATGAGGAACAGATAGAAAAACACAAAAAATTCAAGTATTTTTCAAAAAAAAAACTGGTGTATGAACGAAAAAATAGCCTCCAAAGCAAATAACTCCGAGAAGTAAAAAATGATGCATTAGATTGATGAGATATGCCGATATTAAGAAAAGCGAGAGAAGACAAACGGCAAAATCAAACAACAACAAACATTAATTACATCAAAAAGTTTGTGTCCGTTTTAAAAAACAAAACTTAATAACAAAGCCAAAATAGCGTCAGATAAAACTGAAAATAAACAATCAACTGGTAAATCACCAGAAAACATTGGTTAAATCTTCAGTTCATAAAAAAGCTTGGTAACAATTGGATAATAAAGAACAGAAACTTTAAAGTTAGGAAATTCGCTGAACTTAAAAAAGAACAATTAACTTCAAAGTAATGAAAACCATTAGGAGTCAACTAAACTATCCCATCGGTTTACAATTACCAATGCTTCTCTAGAAGGGAATTAAGATCTCTTGTTATTCAGTTTTTTATGCAGTTACATAAGGAACAACAAACAGACAACAAACAAAAAATCATTGAAAACTTGCCAGAAAACGCTTTGGAAGCCGCAAAGCGATACTTTGGCCGCCAAAATATGTTCGATTGCACTTTCGTCGAACACCAATAATGTATTATATGGCCACTCCTTAATTAAAATTAGCAACGATTAGACAAAAAAGAAAAAATGCAAAATTATGTAATACTTGTTTTTTTTTTCGAAAAAAAATTTATTTCCAAAGACATGAAAGCCGTTAATTACAAAATGAAAAAGCTGAATAGGTTCGTGCATTCTTCCAGAGGAAGCCCCTGAGACCTGCAATTATCACGAATTTGTCTTACGTCTACAAAAAGGACGTCAAATATGACAAAAATCAAAAATTCATTTACTTTTTTTGTGGAAAACCCGTGTGGAAGCCAGTAATGTTATAACGAATTCTCTTAAAACACTAGATTTTGTGACAACAGTCCCTTTTGACACGTTCCTTTGAAATGTATTATATCACACCCTCATTAATGAAACTAGGTAACAATTAGACCAAGAAGAAGAAAAGCAAGATTTTGCAAAACTTGTTTTTATCGAAAAAAGTTTATTTCCAAAGACATGAAAGCCATTAATTACAAAATGAAAAAGCTGAATATGTTTCGTGCATTCTTCCATAGGAAGCCCTACAGACCTGCAATTATCCAGAATATGTCTTACGTCTACAAAAAGAACGTCACATATGACAAAAATCAAAAATTATATTACATTTTTTGTGAAAAACCCGTGTCGAAGCCAGTAAATTCAAAACGAAATGTTTAAAAAACATTAGATTTTGTGACACCAGTCCCTTTTCACACCTTCCTTTGAAATGTATTATGTCACCCCTCATTAAAGAAACTAGGTAACAATTGTAACAAAAAAGAAAAAAAAGCAAGGTTTTGCAAAACTTGTTTTTATCGAAAAAAATTTATTTCCAAAGAAATGAAAGCCATTAATTACAAAATGAAAAAATTGAATAGGTTCGTTTCTTCTTCTAAAGGAAGCCCTTGTGACCTGATATTATCCAGAACATGTCTTACGTCTACAAAAAGAACGTCACATATGACAAAAATCAAAAATTATATTACATTTTTTGTGAAAAACCCGTGTCGAAGCCAGTAAATTCAAAACGAATTGTTAATAAAAATTAGATTTTGTGACACCAATCCCTTTTGACACCTTCCCATGACATAAATTATGTCATCTCTAACCTTTACTTAACGAGACCAGGTAACAAACAGACAATAAAAGGAACAAAACTGCGAAGTTGAAAGGTTTTTTTTTCATTTTGGAAAACAATTGTTTTCAAAGTAATGAAAGCCATTATCTATCTTCCAATATCAGAAGGTCGGCTCATCTACTCTTCCAGGAAAAGCCAATCAAACCGGATCATTTTACAGGAAATGAAATACGACTAAAAAGACAAAGTAAAAACGACAGTTAAAGACAAAATTAAAAAAATTCAATTAAATTCTTCGAGAAAGTTTTGTCGAAGCCGTAAAGAACCTCAATCTATATCTTTAAGGATTTAAAAATTATCAAATGTGCAATATTTTGATACTTTGAAAGCGAAAAATTTGATATATGAACTGACAATAACGTGATAATTTGACAAAGTTAGAAAACATGAAAAATGGGCAAATACCTAAAAATTAAAAAAATTTTGTGAAATCTAGTAGTATCAAATCCAGAACACCATAACTTAAGGCGTAAAACCGCAATAAAGACTAAATTTGAATTCAGCAGAAAGAAGGTGCACTCTTTGATTGCTGACAATAAGCTACAATTTGACGAAAGTAAGAGAAAAATGGAGGCAAAGTTCAATAAGCCATTTTTTATTTAAAAATCAAATATTTTAAAAGTCAAAACGACCATAAGCTTTCAAGCAATCACTAGATAAATTAATTTTGAGCTAGTTAATATTTTAGAAAACAATTAGGACCTATTGTGACCTAGTGAGCTTTGATTTGAAATGTTCTGTTATTTAGTTAATATAAAAAAGATCGAAATTTTTTTATATAAAAAAACCGACTGACG
>NC_134474.1:18810068-18812568 GCF_964194025.1 Convolutriloba macropyga
TGTTAGAAAGTTCTGTATTTGGAGGTCTGCCGAAGTGGGCTACAAAAGGTTTTATTTTTGTTGTTGCGTTCGGAATTAGTCTTATCGATTCTATGATTTTAGCTACTATTGTTGCTAAGTCGGCTGATGACCATAGAGGGTCATGTTCCATTACGGCGATGCGCCTTTTTAGTGTTTGAATTAATCTTTCTACCATTCCCGTGGCCCTGTGATCTCCCGCGGGGGCTAGTATTAGTTTGATGTTTTTGTTTTTGCAGAAAATTTCAAATTCTCTTGCTTTAAATGCTTGGGCTTGGTCGCATCTGATGGAGCGTGGTATGCCGTGGAATCGACAATATTCTTCTAAGTAATTTAGTGCTGTTTGTGTGTCACAATCTTTAAATACCTCTGCGTGGGGGTATCTTGTTAATCGGTCTACTGAAACTAGTATATAGTAGTTTTGTTTATGTTCTCTAAATGGAATTGGTCACGCAAAATCTAATTGTACTTCTTCGTTTGGCTCACTTAGTTTAGGTAGTATCCCTAGGGAATTTTTTGGGGTTAAAGGTTTGAGATTTTTACCTTTCTTAATGCAGTCTCCACAAGATTGGGCTTTTGCCGTTACTTCCCTATGGATCCGAGGGAACCATACTAAGTCTGCAAGTCGGAGCATCCCAGCTTGGCCCGGGTGAGTCTGGTGGAGAGAGTTTATCACAAGTTGTTTAAGTAATGACGGAATCATGAGTCTGTTGTCATATAAGACACAACCGGAAGGTGTAATGGATAAATCTCTCTTTAGGGAGTAGAAGTATGGGCTCACCCTTTTGAGAGTGTCCCAGTCCTTATCCTTAATGAGTTTTATTACCGGGGCCAATTGGCGGTCTTTTGCCGTTCCCTCCGCAACAAATTCTTCCCCAAATACTTGGTTGAGGTTTTTTCTGTATTGGGGCATATCCGTACAATTAGATAGGGGGTAGATTGGGTTTTGGGGATCGGGTATAATGACTGATCGTCCAAGTCCCTTGTTGTTCTCGTTATCAGTTTGAGTGGCGATAGTAACTTTGTTAGAGTTCATTTTGGTCTTGTTTGGCGCTCGTTTTCGTTTGATGATTGTTTGATCAAATGTATTTACTTGGGGTTTGTTTCTAGTAGTAACGTTGATGGTCTGGTATCCCTGGGGAATTTTTGATGAATTTTTTGGATGTAACAAATAGATGGAATGTATTTTGTGGGTTAATCCCTGGGGATTTTTGGCTAAGTTTGAATGTAATTTTTGAGTTGAATTGAAAGTATTTAAAGTATTAGAATTGTTTGAATTTGGAAGAGGCGAAATAAGCTGCTGATAGTTGGAACGATTAAGGCAAAAAGCGTTATTGTATTCACGCGCGTGCTTACTATTAGTCCTAGTTGCTTGTCTTGTCTGGTATTTGTCTGTGCAATTGGCCGAATTGTAATTCATCGAATTTTGTGTGAGAATGAATTTAAAGTCATTTATTAAGTTCACTATATACTGTGTGTCGTCTGATGATGGGGGAGGTGGATTATTTTTTGGATGTCTGCTCAAATAGTCGGCAAACCCCATATTTTTCCCCGGGATATGTTCAAGATTAAAATTGAAGGGGAGTAGTCTATCCACCCAACGTGTTAATCTACTTTGGTACGTTTTATTTCCGCGGTTTTCATTGAGGGCTGTTAACAGTGCTCTATGGTCTGTTTGTAACGTAAATTCGGTTCCGAATAGATAGTGTTTAAAATGTTCGAGAGACCATACTACCGCTAGTAGTTCTAGTTCGTTTGTACTGTATCGAGATTCGTGTTTGTTTAAAAAGATTCGTGTTTGTTTAGAAATCGGCTGGCGAATGCAATGGTATGCCATTCGTTTTCGTGTTTTTGTTCGATGCAAGCCCCTAGTCCTTTTGCGCTTGCGTCGCATTTGACTCGTGTTTGTTTGGTGGTATCGAAGTGTTTATTTTCGATTATTTGATGTATTTTTGCTTTTATGTTATTAAATGCAGTATTGTGTTCATCGTTCCAATCTAGTTTATTGTTTTTGGCGTCGGGATTTTTCTTTAATAGTGGGCGTAGTGGTTCTGAAAGTTTAGCGAGGTTTGGTATAAATTTTGTGAGGTGGTGGACGCTCCCTAGGAATGACCGTAGTTGTTTTAGTGTCTTAGGGTTGTCGAGTTTTGTGATTGCCTCTGTTTTTGTAATTAGTGGTGTTATTCCACTTGGAGTTATTGTGAAGCCTAGCCATTCTATAACATTTTTGGCAAATTCGCATTTTTGTAAATTAATGGCTAGTCCTTCGTTGTTCAGCCGGTTTAAGATTTTGTCTAATTCAAGTTCGTGTTCTCGGATGGATCCCTTGGTGATTACTAGTATGTCATCAAGGAATGCAAATTTGGAGTTTATTCCATCTAGTGTTTTATCTATTGTTTTTTGGAATGTTGCTGGCATATCGGTTAGGCCATAGAAGCCGTTTAGAAATCTATATGTGCCAGTTGCTTGTCCCCCGAGGATG